>NC_135085.1:25210000-25510000 GCF_051107435.1 Chaetodon auriga
AATGTCGAACGACACCATGAAGATGCCTTGGAAGAAGACTCCGGCTGGTCTGGGTCTGTTCCTGGGGAGGGGAAGATGGCGGCCATCGCAGCTGAGCTGTGGCTAAAACACAGCGAGGGCGCGTTTCATTCCTTCTTCCTGAGCTGACTGAGCGATGGCGCTGGCGGTGACGGATCTGCAGGGATGCCGGGCTCAGTCACGTGCACTCTGACAGACAGTTTTTTGGTTCGTCGATGCAAACATTTCCACTGCACATGAAAACAGGTTGAACAGCTCAGCTGCTATTTCTGGATTTCTGACACTTCCTGCACACGAACACAGAACAAATCAGAGGTGTTCCGGCGTTCCATCGGCAGCTGCCGAACACGCTGTCGTTCACCTTCGCCGTGGTTTTCTCGCTCTTCCTCTTTTCATACAGCACAAACATCATTTCTGATTAAACCCACACAGCAGGGAGGCGACTCTGAGCCTTCCAGCGTTTGCATCATGTATCCTGAGGCCGGCGGCACCCCGAGGCCGTCCTGACCCACTTTCTCCAAAAACACAGCATTAGAGCGAGGCAGCGGGTCTGTGGCAGCGCCTCCATCTTCCTCCGCTCATACACTCATCTATTAAATATAGCCCCAGATACTTATTTATTTATCTATCTCAATGCTTATTTACTCAGGAAATCCTGTTGAGATTCAAAAGCTGTTTTCGACGCTTGCGTGAGGCGTTCACGGTGTGAACTCATCCATTTCATACGTTCAGTGTTTGAGCGTCGGTTTAAACCACAGACTTTGAGTGTTTTGACGCTGAGTGTTTTGGTTTGATGCATCCCCTGCAGATGATTCATGGACCTTATTTTGAGATGAAGATTCTCATTCGTCCCCATTCAAAACGCCATCATTTGGAAAAAGGATCGTCCTCAGTTGGTCTTATTTAGTGGGAAATTCTGCCAAAACTTTGTCGACTTTGCTCTGATTCATTTTCATAAGAGACAAGATGAGTTTTAGTGGGAGATACAGAAATAAACAACAATAAATCTCAGTGTATGAAGTGAAATGAATCTAATCTCACTGGCAGTCTGACGAGGACGGCGCTCATCGGCGCCCCCTGGCTGCTCTGTGCCGTAAAGCGATCAGGCGCCTTAACGTATCAGAGTGCGAAGCAGCTCCAGGGCTCTTCTCAGCGGTGCTTTCTTTTGTTTGCTGTATCAATATTTCTGACCTAACGTGACGGCGGTTTGTCCGTGCTGCTCACCGCTCTGTCAGATGACTCCGCTCTGCGGGCTAAATCTGTCCACCAACCACACACCGAGCTGCAGATCTGCTGCTCTCCATGACTCGCTGGTTCAAATCCACAGAGGCTCTGACTCATCCCTCAGCATTACGGGGAGCGGGGGGGTGGAGGACAGGATTTGTAATTGTCTCCAGCTTGTCCAGTTTAACTTCATTTCCATTGCAGCAGGCGGCACTTTGCCAAACTTACTGCCACCCATTGAAAACCAGCAACAGGAACTGATTTACTGTCGCTGTTTATCTGCAGCAGGACTACTGGACGGCGTCCGCTTTCATTATATCACGATGAAAATATCATTTATGGAAACAGGAGTGTCCATTTCACGTGTTGTCGCCCCATAATTAAGCAATATAAGTGTCCTCTATAAGACACTGCAGCTTCTTATAAGCTGGGACATGCTTATTAATGCTACAAGCTGTGGAGTCATGAAAGAGCACCGTCGCAGTTGGTGGAGCCGTTAAACCATCACAGAAGAAGAGACGCGGCGAGATGATGTCATTGTTTGATTCCTGCATTTCCATTCAGGTTCATTCTACGAGCAAATTAAAACGATGAAGACCTCAGTGTGTCGTCATCATTTAGGTCATTTATGGAGCCAAAATATCAAACGTTCTCTGGTTCCAGCCTCTCAAAGACGAGCATCTTCTATTTGACACGCTGTGCTTTGAACATCTATATGTCATAAATCACTCATCATCAGCTGGAGCCTCCACGTGTCGCGCTGGCAGTCCAGCTGGATCGAGGAGTTCACCTCTAACCTCAGTCCGCCATGATGCTGCTTTCAAGTGCAACAAAAAAGTGACTTCCCAAACAGCATCAGGCAACATTCACCGGCTGTCTGCGTGTTGTTTTAAGCGTCACGTTAGAGGAAGTGAAGGAGGCCGGAGGACTCTGAGAGTCACTGACATGCAGATTCAGACGGGACTGAAATTACAGACGGTAATGATTCCACAGGCCGACTCCCCCTCAGCTCCGATCCCCCTGCGGGGCGTTAACTCCCCGCCTCACCCCCAAAGCCTCCTCACTGACACACTGAGAGCATGTCGAACACACACACACACACACACTGGTTTAGCACCCGCGGCGGAGAAAGGGATTGTGGGATTGGAGAGGGGGTTTCCCTTTACAAAGGCCAGATCTCCTTTCTCCTCCCGGTAAGATCATCCCCCTCAGGGTCCGACTGCTCCACCTGCACCATCGATCCCAGTCTGTGAGCACGAGTGTCAGATGAACCAGTCAGTGATGGTGGTGATCAGAGACGTTACTGGGAGTGTGTGTGTGTGTGTGTGTGTGTGTGTGTGTGTGTGTGTGTGTGTGTGTGCGTGCGTGCGTGCGCGCGCGCGCGTGCGTGCGTGCGTGCGTGCGTGTGTGTGTGCGTGTGTGTTTTAGATATCACATTAACCAGCAGCTGCAATGAAAATGAGTTTCATCATTACTGCAACTGCTAACGACTCTGAAACCGTTTCTACTTTTAATCCTGTGTGGAATTTTACACGCTGATCAGTACCTTGACCTACATATTCATACTTTCATATACATATGAAAGCTCTGTTCATTGATTTACAACGATGGTCTGACACATCCAGAGACATTAAAGGGACAGAAATGACAGTCTGAAGCATGGAGAAAGCTCTGACAGCTGACTGGCTCTCATCGTCCCACCTGAAGCTTCCCGTTGATGCTGACACGTCTTTGAATTCAGCTGCATCACAACGTGAATCAGTGCTGATAAAAACAACCGAGGCCGCTGATTTGTCAAGATCAGGGTCACTCCCTCGAGTCATAAGTTGATTTCATAGAAATGAAGTGCAGAACGAGCAGCTTCCTGGTAGGAAGGAAACCGATGTGAAGCTCGCAGCGTGTTTGTAAAAGGTGTGTTTCCAAAGGTTCTCTGTGTTCAGGTCATTTTCATACTTGAGGACAAAACGCACAATGCCCAGAGAGGAAAAGTGGGAATGTTTTTTATCTTATCTTAGGTTTATCTTATCTTATCTCTGAACTCATTGAGCTCACATGTTCTGCTGCTGCTGAAACGTTCAGACTGAAGGCTGACCGCTGCGACTGGACCACACATCAGCGGACGGCGTGATGCCGAGGCCGGCGGTCCGGGCCGTGTTCACGGACGCTTCAGCAGGACGCTGATGGGCTTGGTACCAAATGTCAATACTCAGTATATACTCAGCATATTTCTGCATGCGGCCGTCTGTTTGCTCAGCCTCCTTCACTCATAACATTCACTGATGACATTAGAGAGATTTGTCGAGCTGTTTGCGCTGGACTCAGGCCAGCAGTGAGGGCCAGAGCCCACGTCTAACATCATCCATTACCAAAGGCCTTAAAACTCTGAGCAGATACAAACCCAGTGAGGATCATAACAATAAAGCTATGAGCAATGTTTCATCGTTGATGAGACTTGGTGAACTCACTTATTACTCTGTTTCCCAGCATCGATCCTTTGAGCCGTAAAGCTCGTTGGACTCTGAGATGAACGAGCTGAGACATCATCGTTAGCCACCTGCTAAAAAGCAGCTGTGCCGCTCCACCCAATCACTGCAGCAGGTTATAAAGCTGAAATACTTCTGCTCATCTGGTCAGTGCTGGGATCAACTGAGGCCTTAAAACAAACTTGTCTCCTTTCCTGGCAGTAATTACTGCCACTGCTCCATCTAACAGGAGACTCTGGTCATTCTGAATCCCCCCAGAGGGAAACCAATGATTAAAAACGCCAACGACATTATTCTGCTTCAGAGAGGATCACAGCTGCTCAGGCCTGGTCACACCAGCAGGAACAGCAGCAGCAGCTCACACATATCTGCATTGATCTGTCACACAGAGTCTGCCTTCTGAACTTCGACACGAAAAACTTCATCCTGAAAGAAGAGCCGGAGAGTCCAGAACTGAGGATGCTATCAGATTAGCTCTGTCGCAACATTCACTTTCAATGATGATAATAAGAAACATTATTGTACAGCAAAAACGGTTCTGTTTGCAGCGTTTAACGCCCCTGCGGGCAGTCTGTGCTTGCTTGTGTCTCACATGGAAAACACACTGTTGTACAAACCGTTAACACATTTTAGTAACGTCAAAAAGGTCAAAAACGTTGGGACGCTGAGCATTAAACAAGCCTTTAAGGACGAGAGTTCACACAATGTCACTTAGTGATTTAGCAAATCCAGAAACTCAACGTTAGATTCCACAAACACACCGTCTGCATGTGGAAATGACGTCTGCGAGATGTGCCCTGACAGCACATTAAGCTGGAGCTGTAAAACTGCACATTTATGATGAGGAGGAGGATGAAGTTCTTCCTCCAGCTCACTGACTCATACCTGAAGATTACAACACTCTGCTGCAGGTTAACCTGACGTAAACCAAACCCGACGGCTTCATCCGTAAGCAGGCTGAGGCGAGCGGCCTCGGGGGACGTCGGCGGTTGGAGCCTCTGGGCGCCGTGAACATTACGGCCGTCTGGGTGTGGAGGAGGAGGAGGAGGAGGAGGAGGAGGAGGAAGAGGAGGTAGAGAGGAAGAAAACACGGAGGAGAGGATGGACAGAGCAGAGGAGGAAATGCACAAACACTGATAACAGCAGCACAATTGAATTTGTTTTGGTGTTTGGGGCAATTGTGCTGAACGGAGCGCATCCCCACGGTCACGGGAACGCCGGATCATCTGGACTAATGTGGATCAGGAAGGCTCGTGCACTGAATCATCGATGAAACCAGCGATTGCCAAGCGTGACGCAAACATGAAACAGAAGACGAGGAGTGACACGACGGCTTCAAACAAACGTTATCAGGCTGGAATCTGATCCGTCCTCTGGTCTGAGGGACGTCCAGGCAGGCGCAGAGGAAGGCGTGTCTGATGTTCCTTCAGATGCTTCATCACAGCAACACGCTCGTCATTAGCAGCTGCTAAGTCCTCTGATAGCGCGGCCCGTTCCTGAGAGGTCATTTATGTTGATTGTTGAGATCATTATGTTACCATTTACATGAGAGTGTAACAACAGCTTCAGTTCATTATGAGACTGCAACGCGTCCTTCTGCCCAAACCGTCGAGTTACAAACATGGAAGCAAAGAAGTGTCATTAATGCTTTGAGAGCTTGTGAAATGGTGTCAGGTTCCGTCCATCCACCGCACCTCCTCTCCTCTTCCTCGCTCTTTCTGCTCGTTCTTTTCTGCTGTGGCAGGTCGTCGTAGTGCAGGTAATCAATGGGAACACTGGGATGGTTCCACAGAGAAACAGCCACAGTTCAAACTGACAACAATCACAGTAACACCAAATCTTCTGCTCCCACATCTGAACCTCACTGAACTTGGTCATGTTTTGTCATTCCTGTATTTCTTTCTGAGGTATTTTTGTTACATATTTGCAAATATCAGCTTGTTTGCAGTAGATTAATCCTCCTCTACTTAAAAACTCACTGCCTTTCAGAGCAATAATGGTGCACTTCTGTAGAAGGTCTTCCTGCAGCCCCCACTGAAAAACAGCTTCATTATATCACCTGTGAAGTCGTGATCCACCGTCATGAAAGCCATTTGTCTGCAGAGATAAGAGCTTTTTGTAATATCCCGTCCACTCATCAGGACAGGACGAGTCCCAGCAGAGCGGAGGAACCTTTAGACTCAACGCATAAAAACCTGGTTAATCACCTTCATCGATTCAGCGATAAAATACATTGAATCACACTCGATTTCTTATCAAATACACGAGCAGCAGTGTGTGTAGGCAGCATGAGACGTGAACAAAAGGCAGAGAGAAACTGAGAGATGTCCCCTTAAATCAGGCGTCTGAAGTTTGGTGTTTTCAGTCACATCCAGGATCTGGCAGCAGACAGTAACTTCCTCGCAGCGGCGGCGGCGGCGGCGTCACCTCGGCTCAGCGCCAGCTCAGTGGGAGCGACTCCTAAATGAACAGGTAACTTCAGACACTGTCCAAGCAACTGCGTGCTCACTGTGCACCAGCCAAACTGTTCCTGGAGCAGCACAAACACGTTTCCAGACGGGCTGAAGGATGTTGTCCATCGACCCCTTCGCGGCGAGTCATTCAGCACTAATCTGTAATCTGTGCAGCCAATCAGTGAAAGAGACGGACAGCAGTCACGCTCATTGATAACAAGTTCATCCCACGTTGAGGCTGATTTTGGTTCACCCTGGATTTTCTTTACAGTGGTGCAGAGGTGTCATGTGACCGACAAGCCCTCCATCACTCTTCTCCTCGCTGTTCTTCTCGGTTTGTCGTTAACAGTTAATTGAGAGTGAATCTCAGGCTCCATCTGTCCATAAGCTGCTGAATCTCCCACTGATGCAACGTTTGCACAAGAAACATGTCGTTACGCTCAATGACCACAACCACAGAGTCCATTAGGAACCCTGAAGTGAATCCACGACGGGTTAACACGAACAGACCGTTAGGCCACAGCCTGTGTGTGTTAACGGCGTTTTGTTTGGATCTGTGTGAAACAGGAAACCCAGTTCATCTAAGACTCACATGCAGTCAGTCCTTTCTACTTTCTACTGTGGCTTCAGTGAAAATTCTGAACATTTGAACCAAAACAAACGTTTGCTCTGCCTAAAGACTCCGTTTGACCTGAATGTCCAACCTCCATCAGCTCTGTCCAGGTTTTGTCCTCAGCATCAACGTCTGGCTTTGCTCCCTTGGCTGAAACTGAAAGTGAGACAGAAAAGCTTTTCCATCCGCTGTTCAATGGAAACGCTCCTAAACACCCAGCTGACTGCCACTTCCTGCCACAGTCACACACGAGAAGCTGAACAGGCACATAAAGCAAGAGAAAGCAAAGGTTAAGCTCGTTAATTAGCAAGTTTTACATCATTACTTCAGCACGTTAGGTAGCTAAAATAAGTCAACGCTGACTTTCAGTTTCGACTTCCGTGAAAACCTTCTGGTTACTTCTCTTGGTGTCAGACTCAGACTTCCTGCTGAGACTCTCTTACACATGGAGTTACAGTGGTGTGTCCTGCTGATGGTGAGGCATCGAGCCCCGCTGGTTTATTCAGGAAGCATCTGCACGAGCCTGCTTGAAGCCAAAAGATTCACAGAAACTCTGCCACATCCTCAGGGATACATGTCATTCACCATCTGAGCGTAAGAGTTCCAGCAGAAAGTCATCAGGTTTGCATGGGAGTCAGTCAAACACATGATTTACAGGGAAGAAGTGCAGCTGTGATCGACGAATCGAGGCTACCTGAGTTTAAACGCACCACATTTAATTAAAACCAGCGGTGCCAAGGTCTGAACAGACGGGAGGAGGAGGAGGAGGAGGAGGAGGAGGAGGAGGAGGAGGAGGAGGAGGGCGCTTCTCCTCAAAACTCCCAAACACAGGCTGTGAGAGAAAGTGGTGAGTCTACAAAAACGTGTTTCAGGAAGGACAGAACAACTTACGCAGCCTTTTCTGCAGTTTTTGGGATCAACCGTCAGCTTCTGAACAACGAGCTGAGACGTGAGGCCGGAACCGACGAAGATTCACTGACATCACGTCTGACCTTTCAGCGCACAGATTAAAGATAATCACCAAAACTGCACTCATGTTATTTTCTCCAGGGCAGAGGAGAAGTGAGCTTTAAGACTCAGTTTACCCCTCGCACTCAGCTGTTTTCCCCGCCGCCGTGCGCCGCGGCCACATGACCGTGGCCCTGTGAAATCTGCAGAGTGCTATTTAGAGTCACTAACTGCTAATGAGCGCTTACAGCCCCTAATGAGCCGCACACATCGCTTCCTCTCTCTAACTCCACCATGTCAGCTTCACCCTGCTTCTGTTTGATCCGCTCAGTCTGACCAACGAGCCGTTAAAGCGCACCTTCACCTGTCACACATGCCAGATTAAATCTGACCTTTACTGGTCCCACTGGATTCAGTCTCTTTCCATCAGAGGAGAACCAGTTGTCAAACAATGGACGTCAACAAGGCCACAGCAGAGCTATGAGACCACCCTGAACATGGTCGTCCAAGGCTTAGGATGAGTACCCCCCCCCCCCCCCCCCGTCCAACACATCCTGCCGCCATGACGGAAGGAAAACATGGCGACCAACAGCTAGCTGCCACAACGTTTCTGCTAGTTGATATTTGCTTAAAGTTCCATATGATCATTGAGATTTTCATGAACTCAAAGTCCATTCTTATACTATTTATTATGTTCACTCTTCTAAAGCCGTATTGGAGTCGGATTAAATTACCAATCAAATCAAAGCCAAAAATCAAAGACGCTTTGGAGGACAGAAGCCTTAAAAGACCGACAGACAACAGGATCTGTCATGAAGGAGGTTTGCTGAGTGTCAGTGGGCCACTGAGGCTGTTTGCAAGCTATAGCACATTTCTTCAAGCTGCAAGGACGTCTCAGGCTTGTTTGTTGATTTATTAAGTCCATTTTCACCCAATTTCCTCGTGAAATGACAAAACTATTGAAACCAAGGACAGAACAAGGACTCATCGGCAGGGGAAGCACAGATCTTCGCCTCTGGAGCCGACATGGCCGTTTTCACAGGTAACAACACGTCCGCCCTGCCCGTGGATATCTGCTGAATGCATAATGTGTTGTTCTGAGGAAGAAAGGGAGACAGCGGCCGCGTCTGGAGAGACAGATGTGACATTAAAGTGTGACATTAATCTCACTCAGCCTCCATTCAGACGGTAATTTGCTGAGGTTTGAGGTAATTATGTGCACGCTGTGTTCTACAAGGCAAAACAGCTTTTTGTCGTCTCAGCAAAACCACAGAAGACTGAGTGAACCGGAAACTCGTCAGCTGTCTTTTGTTTCATTCTGACATCAATCAGAAAGATTTTTAATTCGGTTCTGCCGAGAAAGAGGAGAAGAGAGCAGAACTGAGGCGCTACAACACACAAAGAGCAGCAAGTCGAAGGAAGCGAACGTTTGCTTTGTCGATAATCTGAATGGTGTCTGGTGCTCTGCTCGGCCTCGTGATGAGGTCGCCGTCCATGGTGACGGTCCACGTCAGACCCTGAAGTTCCCTCCAGCAGCTTTCATGTTAAAGCATTTTTCCGGCCTGTAGCGTCTTACTGAAACGACACATACAGCTGCAGCGTCGCATCAGATGGAAACGTCTGAACGTCCTGAAGGAAAATCACACCTGAATTCTACTTTTTGAAGAATGTGCCATGTACACTATACGCTACGTTTGTCACCTTCAAGTATACTTAAGTGTACTCGAGTAATCCTTGGGTACCACTTGAGTAATACTTGAGTGTACTTGAAGTGTAAATAGTATGCTAAACAACTTCACTATCACCAATGTGTTGGAAATATACCCAAAACACTTCAAATGAAGTGAATTAAAAGTACATTTTAATTAAGCATGCTGATCGTGTACTACCAAGGATTTATATTTCTAATCAAGTAAACTACTTTTTGTGGCATGTTTAAAAACTAAAAACTGGGATTTAAACTGTGATTCAGTTGATATGTGAAGTAAAAATACTCTTTGTGGTTAGAAGTTCAGACCCAGCGTCCTCTGTACTGAACATCAAATACTTCACTTGAATCTGTCCTGGTTTCTGTTAAACAGCAGAACAAGAAGTGGAGTCAGAGCCTTCGTCACCTCTTAAACATCCGTTCATACACATGCAGAGCTTGTGTTCTTAAACTGGGCTTAATGTCAACGCTGATAACAAAACAAACCTGATGAACTCTCTCTCACTGTGTGGGCACGTTCACAGATCCCAGACAGAAACCTGATGAGTACAATGTTCATGACACTGAGTGTCTGAAGTTGTGATAACCAGGATTAAACTGTGTGAAGTCCCCCCATCACAGAACTCAACAGAAACATCAGTCAGATAAAGACAAACTCTGACGGGAAAAAAGCCACAAAAAGAGAAACTGGACACGACTTCTGATCTCAGATCTGTGTTTGAAGTGTGTCCCTGAACACCGTCCTGGTGTAGAGACGGGGGGGGGGGGGGGGGGGCAAGTTTTAACAAGATGTCAATGCATGTCTGACATAAATCCAGAGAGCCTGGGGGGCCGCAGGCGGGCCTGTGATCCTTCACAGTGACGTGAAACTCTGACAACGGCGAACCACAGCTGCTGTCTTCTGCTGAGAACAACAACATCAACATTCTGGGGCGAGAGAGCACCACATGACTGTCAGAGAGAGAGAGAGAGAGAGAGAGAGAGAGAGAGAGAGATGGGAATCACACAGCCGTGCATTGTGGGAAGGCGCCTCCTGTCAGGCCTGTCTGGACGCCAGCACGAGGACAAGGTTCACCGCTGATCTGCCACCCAAACTGCTGATGCCGAACGTCTCGCGTTTCCCTCGCTCACTCGCTCGCTCGCCCTCTCTCTCTCCCTGCTTTCACACATGCTCACTCTACCTGACTCTCAGCCTCCACTGCAGATCTGATTTCACTCTCCACTGGGTTGTTATGGTAACCAACATTTTGGTACAACAGTACTTGAGCCCTGTAACGGACGCTTGAATGTGATACCTCTGCTACCTGAAAATCCTGCAGTGTCACCTCCAGGGGGCGCACACGTGCACAATGGGTCCAGTGATGGTTGCATTGGTTACTGTGGGTTTAACGTTCAGAGACAGACCAGGCTCTGTCCCAGATGCAGCTCAAAAACACAAGTTTGGCTGTGCGACTCATACAATTTGTCGAAACAGGAAAAAACTTCATTTAAAATCACATCTCAGCCTTTAACGGACGTCGTTTCCCATAAAGCCCGGAGGCGCTGCAGTTCAAACCGGACAGAGCGGTTCGTAGGCAGCAGAGGTTGCAGCCTCAAAGCTGAGAAGAGGTCACGCATTAGGAAGAAACCTGAGCAGCCGACACAGGACTGACTTCAAAAGCCTCGTCTGAGAGCGCTGACGGCTGACGGCTTCTGTGCTCTGACATTCAAAGTTACACAGCGGGCGATTCAGGAGCTTTCAGTGCTGGTGAAGATACAGAGAGCTCGTGTCAAGCTCTGCACAGCTCTCTCTCAATCCTCTTTTCACTTCGTTGAAATTAAACTCACTCTGCCCGGGACCCCCTGAAACCTCCTCCGGGGCCGCCGGCGTTTCCTGAACCCACGAGGGGATTAAAGTGATCCGGTCACGCAGCCGATATCGCAAACCCCGCGGGACAGAAAGGACTGCCGGCTGCAGTCCAGTCATTTGGGTTATCAGCCAAACAGCCGCTCGTGCTGTTAAAAAGACATTTTGACCTGCAGAATCGGTTCTGCTCCAGAAAAAGGAAAACGAAGGAGCCTGAATTACTCTGGAGCTCTACATTTCTAACTTTGCGAGCTTGAGATGCATCTTTACTTTTGTCTTGCTGATTTGTTGAGTCCTGCTGAGAATCGTCCTGTCAAAAATGAGACCGAAAAACCCGAATTTTCACGTTAACTTTGGTTTAAATAAAGCTCGCAGCTGTTGCTTTAACACATTCGATTTTACAGTTTTTTCTGGTATTCTGACAATATGACATCTCTCTCCACCTCTTCATAGATCTGTTTTTCTTCTTCCTTTATCTCAGTCCATCCATCTGCTTCTGCTCTTTAATCCCGTCCCACTTGCCTCTCCTTCCTATACATGTGTCACGCTGAAGTGCTGCCTATGCATCACAATCTGTGGGTGAAGAGCGTGAGTAACTCTTCTCCTGCTGTCAACACAAACCACTGAAGTGCCCTTGAGCAAGACGCTTCACACCCGAAGAGCTCCGGTAAAGCCGAGAGGCGTTTAATGCTGCAGCAGATGTGTGGCGTCGACGTCTGTCGCAGATTTAATTAAGAAATTATTATTTAGATTTTAGAAGTTCTGCATGAATACTGTTAATGAGTATGATTTTAAAGGCTCAGTACATTTCCATCAACCTCCAGAGGGATCTCACAGCAGATCGTTGATCTTTGTTTCATGTAGCAGCTAACATATTAAAGATTTTGGGGCATTTCTGCTTTATTTTGATGGTAACAGCTGAAGACAGACAGGACACGCAGGGAGAGGCAGGACATGCAGCACAGGGCCTGTAATTGAAGCCGGGCCACTGTAGTCAGGACCTTAAAACACGGCACAGGCTCTGCCAGGCGCCCCCACATTAATATTTTGGGGGGGTTAGGGCCTGTTGCCTCGACCTCAGACCTCCCATAAAGCTACAAGCTACAAGCTTTGCTTCATTTCCTTCCGAAGCGACGTTGTTTTCAGTACAGTGTTCCCTGGTTCTGTTTTCTGACATGTTTAAATGTCTCCGGTCATAATGTCGGCTGAAAATAACTCCAGAGTTCATGTCAAAATAGGCTTTTTCTCTGATGTCCGCCATCTTTCTCGCTCCTCCGATTCGATGAATTAAGAGCTTAGTTTAACCAAACCAGAGCTGGTGATGATTGTCGGAGCTGAGAACGAAGAATTAGGAAGGTTTTGTTGAGTTTTATTTCGTTTCTGTCAGTTTGAACGAAGTGTGTTTTACGATGATAAAATCACTCTTTCTGTGAATGGAGTCTGGTGGTTTTGGTGACGGTGATAGAACAGGATCTTACAAAGGTCTGTCTCTGTGTGGATCCTCTCCATGATGCTGTCAGACACGATCTGAGCTGCCAGAGGCAAAAACAAACACTTCAGTGGACGAACATTGACGTCTGGAGGGATTACACTGAAGGCCGAATTTCAGTTTCAGAAATCGGTGTTTCCATGAATCACTTTCCATGAATAAGTTCCATAAACACAGATGATATTTCACTGGACGCTGAGTTCTTCCAGGACATGCAGACGGCACCAACAGAAACTCAGGCTGAAATCTATTTGGTTTGGTCCCTTTACTTGTCTTGTGTATCCTTCGATATCATCCATCTAAAACACCACAAACTGTAAATCTTTGTCTTTGTCTTTACTTGTACCCCCATATAATATATAATATACATGGAAATAAAACTAAGATAAATGTGGGTGAAGTCATGATGTTGAACTTCTCCTTCTCGATAGTCTTTCATTTCTTTATACGCTGCTGCTGATCAATAAAACACATCCTCTGCTGCCTTCATGAAATATATGAGGAATAATCCATAAAAAAACTTCACATTTAGGCTTCTTATTTTTATGTACACACACTGAACACACTGAACCTGGATAGAAAGGGAATTTATTTACTCTATTATTCTACTCTAACTCCATCTACTTATTTAAAGATGATGGAAGAGCAACAGAAAAAGAACTCAAAGCCTCAACAAATAAAACGGAAACCATCTACATGGTTGAGAAAAAGGTTTGTTTCGAGGTGAACTGACCCTTTAATTAAAAGTTCAGTGATTTGGTGATGGAATAAATGTGTCCTGCATTAAAGTAACCTGATCAACAGCAGGTGCAGGAAACAGACACGCTATCGGACCTCGTGTTACCCCGCAGCTGATGTCATCTCTTTACTCGATGACATCACACGTGAGACGGACACCTGTGTTTTCATTCGTCACTTCCTGTGTACCGAGAAGATTTCACACCAAGCGCAGCAGCAGAAGTGAAGGCTGATTTTGTCATGTAATTTCATGCTCAGCGCCGCTCTGACACCAGCAGCCCATATGGAGCGGCCATATTGGAAGTTGCATATGTTGTGCTGCAGAGAAACGAGGGCGCCGTCAGCCGACACGAGACACGCGATGAGCTGAAGGATGAGTCAGTCTGATCAGAAAGCGTTTTCCTCTCTCGTCTCTGACTTAATGAGCCCAGAAGAAGGAAAACAAACTGCTGTGTCGGTCAGCAGGTGATAAGAAAGGAACCTGGTGAAGTTTGTCCTGAGTTCAGACTCGCAGGCAGAACTAACCAGGAATAACCAGGAAGACACAATAAAAACCAAGTCTGTCCAATCCAGAACAAAATGACCACCAGAACGTGAGACACTGAGGATTTAATGAGAGCAAAGCAAGTTCCTTTAATTTTAAACCAAAACGTTCACTTTAAATTAGATTAGATTAAAACAGTCAGCAGTCAATAGGAGCAGTCATACAGACACCTTAGAGCGGGGGCGGGCAGTGACGTCAACGAACGGGAGGGTACGGTCACCGTCAAGTCGCTGTGAAGCTGCGGTCGGTCTGAAAAAACTACTGAAAAACTGAGCCAGCTTCACTTCAGCCTGACAACGAAGTAGCTCAAGCAAGGAATCAAATAAAAGAAGCAGGCTAGTTAGCTAGCTAGTTAACGCTACCGGTAACAGTCGAGGTAAAATTAAGTTCAGTACATCAGTTAGCTAGCATAAGCTAACTAGTTAATTAGCTACTGCTAGATAACATCAGTTAGCTAATGCTAGCTAGCTAACTGATGTTATCGATCGGTTACCGGTTAACGCTACTGGTTACCGGTCGAGGTAATGTCAACAAACGGGAGGATACAGCTTAGCTAGCAAAGCATCCGACTCCCTCGCGCGCTCTTGATCAGATAACTTCTTGTACTGCTCCTCATGTTCGGTCACGTAGAGGCGATTCAAACTGTAATCCTTGAACACAGCGACCTGTGGACCACAAACTGAGCTCACGGCTTTAACTTTGACTTCTGTACACAAATATTTAGCCTCCACGTCTTGTTGAAAACGCGGCATTCAGTATCAACTTTTCTTTTTGTGGTGTGAGCTGACAGTTTGAGGGCTAGCTGGCAGCATCACTTGTAGCTGTTCACCCACGCGTGTTCGTCCTTACATAATTTTTTTTTTTTTTTAAAACAGCACACTTTTCAAAATAAAAGCGCCACAGTTGTATTGGGTGCACAGCATAAATACTTTTCATTTATGTTCTAATTTACGATTGACCTCACACGGCCGGACAGGGATGCCCTAAGAGTCGGATGTGGCCGTAAAATGCCCAGCTCTGCCTTAGAGGGAAGCCCTGCCTGACAAGACAAGTTTTGGGGGGAAACGCCCTTTTCACCACAGCTAGGAAGTTCACCTGTGCAGATACAGTCAACATCCACACCAAGCTGTTAAAACTCTGTCAGTGTGTGAAAAAGTGTCCACAGCAGGGTCTCTGGTAAAGACGTCCGTCCACACTGAAACACCTGAACAGCAGAAAAATGCTTCATCCGCTCTCTGTCCTCTTTTCAGTCTGCAAACAACAAAACCGCAGCAACAAACTCAAATCACACGTGTTCAGACTCAAAAGACTAAAACTTCTGTTGTGATTACAGCGATTTTCATTTAAAATGAGTGATCAGGAGGAAGGTTACAGCTGACAGAGGACTGTCTTAACAGCCAGTATTTTATGATTGAAGCCCACAGACTGCTGTGCTGTGACAAAAACAGTGGCTTCATGAGGACAAACATGATTCTGAGGTTGTTCTTTTATGCAGAAAACTACTGTGATCAATACAACTGGCAAAGAACTGGAGGATGGATTCATTCCTGGAGATGGAGCGGCTGAGGGGTGACACACGAGTTCATGTTGATGGTGTAAAATGCCAGAAAAGGTTTGAGACCCACTGCTGCAGATGAGTTTGCATCTCTGCCAGCTACAAAACCAACGTTAGGAACAAGAGTGAATTTTGAGACGTCTGAGCTCGGGGAAACAAACAAACTATCGACTGTCGTTTTGGCGACAGACAGAGCAAACAGCAGAATCACTGCAGCTGCCGAGTGAAATGAAAGCCGTCAGCGCTGAAGGAGGAAAAGGTCGACGGTCACGAGCTACAGGCCGAGAATATTCACCACAGACACAGACCGAGCGTCCAATCAGACCTCTGACGACACCAGTTTGGCCCAGTCTGACGCCAAAGCACGTAACAGAGACGCCGATCCACTAGAGGGCAGTGTGTCAGCGCCGAGGTCTGCTTCGCCCGGAAACCGTGAAAAGGAAACGTGTGTATGATGGCGATAACGACGGGAACAAAGGGCAAACTTCATCTAAAGAGCGACAGAGTCGGTGATGGGAAGCACAGGACGTTCACACTGCAGCTCGACTCCAGCCTACATTTCCCATAATGCAACTGGTCTTTCATCAGAGCCTCCCTGCCTGGTAAACAGCCACATCTTTCAAACGCCATCACTCCAGAGCAGATGCTAACTGTGATAAATTTGCCGTCTCCTAGTCCAAACCAAGATAACCCTGATGACATCATCATGACATCATCAGGGTTATTTTCTCAGACCTGGCAAAACTCCTGTTTACTGAAGACGTCATGCAGCTGTTTTGAGAGGCTGAGGAGGACCAACCGTGACTGTGAACGCTTTCATCCATTTCCTGTTCACCAAACAGAAAGTGAAGGTGATCAAACACAACAACTCTGGGCTGACGACATGTTTCCACACCTGTTTGTTAGAGTCCCAACGACAGGACAGGTGCCTCGCTCAGTGTTTGAACGCTGACAGAGTTATGAGGTTTCATCGTGGTTCATCAGAAGTTTAACTCCAAAAGCTATTTTCTCTGATGTCACAGTGAACTGAGTGTCTTTGGGTTTTGAACTGTCGATCAGACGAGAAATGATTTTTTGATGTGTTCCAGCTCTCCAACACTTTGACTTCCACAATTATTGAACTATCAAATCATAAAATCAGCGCTGCAGCGAAGTGTGACCCAACACTAACTGCACATCAAACATCTGGATGAAACACCAGCTGAGGATGTTGATCAGAGCTAAAGGAATCTAAATCCATGCAGATCTGCTGTGAAGTGAGCGCAGCGGCCACACCGGTCCAGGCTTTGGTAACCTGCTTCAACACTGACCGAACAGCACGTTTCACAGCCATCTGCTGCAGCTCTGCTTATGTAAGTTTGGTGGGTTGAAGTGCTTTGACACTTTAGGAAGCAAAATCATTGACGTTACAACTTGTCTGTCCATTTCCAGGAGAAACTCGACAGCTGGAACCTCAACTGAGACTAAAAGACAAGTGAAATGTGAAGGAGAGCAGGAGCTGCAGTGACACAGTGGAGGAAACTCCTCATTTCTCACGGTGATATTAGATTACAGCCTCACTGGATTCCACATCAGTGCAGCTCAAGCTTTCATTAATAGACTGAAAATTGCTGCAACAAAGTGAGTAACTCGTTCCAGACAGACTGTGCAACACTGAGCCTTTGCCTCCCTGCAGGCGGAGGAGGCTCCACTCCTCAGCTGCTCATTTCATCTGAAAACACCTTCATCAGCCTCAAGCTGTGGAAACGCTGTTTCATGTACTCACACGAACGCGTGGTACAGCAGCGCCCATCCTCTCGGCCTCTCCAGCGCGTCGTAGATCAGGTTCTGGATCCTCCTCTTGCGGATGTTATTCCTCTTGGCCGGCCGGGTGTAGTTCAGGGGGGTCTTGGCCAGCAGCCCGATGCCGATGCCCTGAGAGCCCCGCTTGAAGTCATCCCGGCCCGCACCCACCAGCAGCAGGGCGCCATCCTTGTCCGCTCCCCCGCTGCCTTGGTCCAGTAAGTCCCCGGGAGGAGCGCCGGAGGTCTTCTTATGCTCCTCCGAGCCGCTAGCGACGGTCCTGGACCGGAGCCCCATGGTCAGTGCTGGATGCCCGGTGTGGGCAGCATGCCATGATCCGGGCGCTGGATCCGGAGACACCCCCTCCTCAGCCGCGGGTCATTTAAGGATGTGGTCTCCGGCGCGAAGGGAGGTGCTCAGCAATCTGTCTGGAAAACAGAGAAGAGGAGGAGGGATGGAGGAGTGATGGAGGGAGGAGGAGCGGAGTAAAGAGAAAGAAGAGAGCGATACAGCCTTTATTTTGGGAAACCATCGGAATCTGGTGGACCTCCGTTTGGGCGCACGGAGCGCAAACAGAACGCACAGGAACCCCACGCCCTCCGTGGAAAATCCACCAGAGGAGCGTTCCTGCGGCCCCACACGGGGGCTGAGACCAGCACAAAGTCGGATAAAGTCACTGTCGGGCGCCGAAGACGCGTTTTCAGTCTCACAGAGATTTTACGCGACAGGAGGCGATAAACACCTGCTTCCTGGAGCCTGTCAATCAATCAGTCAATTTAAAATCCAAACGGACATCAAGCAACAATTGCCCACTTGCCAAACACCCCTCTCCTCCTCCAGAACACACACACACACACACACACACACACACACACACACACACACACACAGAGACACACACACACACACACACACACACACACACTGGAGAGACAAAGACCTGGCATCAAGCTGCATCCCCTCACACACAAACACACCACACAGGGGAAAAAAAAAAAAAAAAACGGCTCCCAGCAGCCGCACCGAGCCCTACCGGCAGCGGCTCCCGTGCATGGCTCGTGTCTCCGGGGCTCCCAGCCTCCATCCACCTGCAGAGGAAGCGGCGCTGAGGCGGCGGAGGAGGAGGAGGAGGAGGAAGAGGAAGAGGAAGAGGAGGAGGAGGAGGGTGGAGACGGAGGATGGAGAGCAGAGATGCAGCGTGAAGGAGGTCGATACTAAAACTGAGACGGAGGAGAAACGGGAGAGGGAGAGGAGCAGGCTTTCATCAGCAGCAACGCAGGCGCGACGTGCGCGCACACTCACACACACACGAAAGTGTGCACGCGCAGAAAGACACCGTGCACCTTGATGTAAATTATGCATGTAAACACAGACAGATGTGGGCGGACGCGCGCACGAGAACTTCATATGCACAGTCATGCACACGTGTACGCGCTTGTTGGTATTTGCATAAAGACGCACGCGCACACACGAACAGTGACAACAGGAAAATCACCTGTTCTGCAGACAGACTGAGTCACTCTCACTCACGCAGCAACATGGAGGCAGCTGATGGAGAGGAGGATCATTTCAGCACGTCAGACACTTAAGAACAGCTGTCTGATGATTGGAGTGCCGTGAAACACACAGTACTCACAGGAAAGTACCCCAGAACTGCACATGAATAAATGTACTTTCACACTCACAGCTCAGTGTTTTCATCACCCGGACACACCGAATCACTCCGCGGCTTCCATGAGTAAAACGTGTGTGTATCAGAGGAGGATGCAGCTCTGTGAGATCATCGCAAACTTTAACAAATCACGATTAAAGAGTCTAATTAAACAACGACACTTAGCGGCCTCTGGAGGCCGAAGAGGTCATTGCAGCCACAGTGTGACGGGCTGAATGAAAGAAAGATGAAAACATGAAAGATGACGGGGTGATTGAAATGCTCAGGTTTCATTCTCTGAGGAGCAGGAACGTGATGTGTCCGCGCTCACATCCTCGCTTCAGCATCCAGCAGACAAAGGCAGTGATGAATGTAACTGAGTACATTCAAGTACTGTACTGAAGTACACATTTAAGGTACTTCCATTTATGCTACTCTATACTTCTACTCCACCACATCTCAGAGGCAAAGACTTTACTTTTTCCTCCACTACATTCGTCTGACAGCTTCAGTTACTGGTTACTTTTCAGATTCCTTCCTGTCCGGTGAAAAGCTCGTATCTCCAGACGTGTTGAGTGTTTGTGCTGAACTGAAGGATGAAGAGTTCCTTCATGTCTTCTTCAGCTCAGTGAACTCTTTAAAAAGCCTCTTGGATCAGCTGAAAACGCATCGTCACAAAGCTGAAAACAGCCTGTTTCTCTGAGCTCCTCAAACTTTTTGGAGATACGTGGTTCTTACAGGACGGCAGTAAAATGAGCAGTAATATTAATCCACACAGCAGATACAAAACACTGACAGGGAGCATTTTACTGCAACTGGAGTACTTAAACTCGTCATGCTTTGATACATTAATAATATATGATAATATATGGAATAATAACAATAATATGTACATACTTGTACTTAAATAAGGTTTAGAATTCAGGACTTTTACCTGTAGTGGAGTATTCACAGTGTATTAGTACTTTTACTGAAGGACCTGAATACTTCTTCCATCACTGACCAAACACACTGAACAGTAACACAGAAACAGGGTTCATGTAAGCATCCTGTGCCGTCGGTTCAGTTCACCTTCATCGTGCTTCATGTCAGGAAACACTTAAAGTCGCCATCTGAAGAAAAACACAGTAATTCAACGAGTAAACGTACACAAAGTTACAAAGAGTGAAGTGCATCATAATCAGTGTCAGACAGCTAGCATGGTTAGCTTGATTGATGCTAAAGGAGAAGGAGGTTTAAAGATGGCGGCGTGAGAGCGTCGGACGAAGATGAAAGGTGTTTGTGTCAGATCAACATGGCCGACACAACGCCAGTCAAACTGCTGGGGAGCTGTTGCTATGGCAACACAACCTCAGAATATTCTGAAGTCTTTGCTGAAAACATCAGACATCGTGTCCTGATG
This sequence comes from Chaetodon auriga, assembly GCF_051107435.1. Lineage (NCBI taxonomy): Eukaryota > Metazoa > Chordata > Actinopteri > Chaetodontiformes > Chaetodontidae > Chaetodon > Chaetodon auriga. Next base: position 25,230,455 of record NC_135085.1, read on the forward strand.
GATGAAAGATGGTTTTGTGTTGACACACAAACCACTTCAAACAGTAACTTCAGCAGGAAACTCGCTGCGAAGGCACCGAGCTGTGCGCCCTTCATCGACCCCAAGAGTCAAAGAACATGTCTGAGACGGAAGAACGTCCAAGTTTTACTGAATAACTCCTAAAAAACGGCTTTTCTAGTGTGAGGCTGAGCTTCAGTACCAACAAAACATCCTGTTTCCAAACGCAGTCACATGCTTCTTCTCAACTGGGCAACAAACTGCTCCTAAGCTCCTGCTCCGTGGTCCAGGTCCTGGTCCTGGTCCTGGTCCCGGTCCTGGTGACACCACACAGTACAGGTGGACCTACGTCACCTGTGGAAGGTATGAAAGTATGACGAAGAACTCCACATTAACAAAAGTGTCCAATCAGTGTCTCCACAACACAAACTGCTGCCAACAGCCTGAGGTGCAAAGAAAGTACAAGTACTCAAGTACTGCACTTGGGTGCAATTTTGAGGTACTTTATACTTCTCCTTCATACATTTCACAAGGAAATCTTGTACTTTTACTCGGACAGCTATGAGTTACTTTACAGATGAAGATTTTACAGATGAAACAGAACGTGGCGCCGTGCTGTGGATCAAACTGTCCAGCCGCCGCTCAGACGCTCCACCTCCACAAACCGTCACATGAAGTTCAGCTCATGAGGTTTTACATCGAAAAGGTCAAATGAAAACACTGGTTGGTTAAATCTTCGATGTTTTCCTCTAATTCAGATGAATCCAGAAGGTGTTAGAACTTTACTCAAAGCTGAAATAAACCCTGACTGAAAAGACTTCAGTGAGGCACTGGGAGCTTTTCTTCATGGTGGCAGATCTCCACCAGCATCAGCCTGAACCAGACGTGTCCAAGGAGCACATTCAGACCCCACATCACTCACTCACACACACACATACACACACACACACACTCACTCTCACACACACACACACACACACACACACACACACACACACACACACACACACACACACATAGCCTAACAGGATTTGAGGAACAGAACAGAGGCATCTTAAAATAGATTGATTGCGCGTCTCGGTGGCCTTTAGTATTTCTACTTAATCGTTGGCGGTCGGAGGATTTGACTAATTACTGGATGTAAGACGGCAGAAGGAGTCTGTAATTGAAAAGGCAATAATTTGACTGCAGCCGTCTGCAGCTCTGCAGCTTGGCGGCGGCTCGGAGTCCGTTCACGCGGGCGAGCAGGACTGAGCTGCTCATTAAGATCGGCTGATAAAATCCGTCCTGATGCTCTTTCTCTGCAGCTTCCAGCCTCATCGCACCGTCTCATGAACGGGCTTGAAACAGGCTGTTTGCAGTGATGTTTAGAGCTCTGCAACATTCAAGACCATTCGGGGGGGGGGGGGGTCAGCCTGTGTTCATCTTCCTTTTCTTCATCGGTTCTGTTGTTTCATGCATCTCGTTTGATAATTTTAGCTCCTCTTCCTCTTAAAAAAGTGCTTCGTATGAGTGTTTTCTGATCTGTGTCTTAGTTCCAGTTTGGTTCAGTTTCAGCAGCTAAAAACTTTGAACTCTGTTGAATCAGTCAGAGTTTTTTTTTTTTAAATCACTGTACATACAGGCTGTCGCTCAGCACAGAGCAAAGGAGGCGTATGCAGAAGAATCTCACTGTAGTCCAGAGAGAAGTATGGAATGAAGCCACGCTGGCAGCTCTGAGAGGCTGCTTGAAGCTAATGCTAACATCAACATGCTAACATGGTCACCATCTTATTTTAGCTCTTCCTCTGGTTTCTCTAATTACTTTACATAAACAGCGCCTTCACTCCTCTTTCAAACCACCTGTCCTCTCTGTCCAAAATATGTACGTTGCTGTCGTCCGATGAGAGTCCCTCGTCTTTCAGGTGCAGGTGAACCGCTGGGCTGACCTGAGGAGTTGGCCCTCCTGCGTTCGTCGTGTTTGTTTAACGGCTGTTTGGTTTCACAGTCTGTGCCGTCCTCACTGCACGATGCCAGTCCAGGGTTTCAAACCTGCAACCTCCTGAGCCGCAGTCCTGCCTCTGAGACTCACTCAGACAGCGTGAGACATTTAAGCAGGAGCAGATTGATCAAGCTCGATTGATAGAGCACTCTGTGTGTCAATATGTGGGTGTAAAGTGATTGGTGACGGACGAGGCTGCGATCAATACTCGTGTCCATGAATGGAATCAAATTCATCATCCGTGTAATTTGACTGGCTGAGAGGGCCACGCCGTGCCCCAGCAGCATCTGACCTGCAGGCAAGACCAGAACTCTGAATCCTGCAGGTCACCAGCGCTGCGGAAAAACCTTCTGTCCACTCGCTCCAACTCGACCTCCAACCTCAACGACCAAACAGGTCGATATCCAGAGAGTGACAGGCGTACCGCACCTTCGCCGGCACATGGCTAACGCCGTGAAATGTCGCAGTTCGCTTTGGTTTAGACAACAAAACGACTTGGTTAGGTTTACGAAAACATCACGGTTTGGGTTAAAGTCACGTACTTTTTGTAAGTTTAGCGCGTGATGTTAAAATAAGTTGGCTTTGGGGACGTGAACAGCAGCCTCCAAGTGAAAGTCCAGTGTTTGTTTGAACCATCCATCAGCTCCACCTTCCTCCACATGTGGACTCTCTTGTTCTTTATACTACGTCACCTGACTTCCTGCTTTGCTCCCGTCAGAAGTACGACGACCACTAGAGGTCCCCGCCTAACAATAAACCTAAATGTTTGATATGCAGCAAGCAGCGCGCTCAGGCGAACTGAAGGGCTGTTTTTCTGGTGACGACAGGCCGTTTGTGCTGCTCACACTGACGTTCGACATTCAGCAGCATCACATTTCGTCTTTTCTGATGGAGAAAATAAATGACGCTCTGCTCACAGGAGGCTGCTGAGCCAATTTGAGACTTCCAATCTTTGGCTTTGGGGTAATTTACACCAGCAGCCTTCCACACAGACGGTAACTCATGTCTGATGTCAGGCCGGCTTCCTCCAGAGCTGCTCATCACACAGAACCACTGCATCACTCTGAAGACAGCGTGGTTGTAAAAGACTTCACTTAGTTCACAGTGGCTCCTTTTATTTCTGCCAGGAATTAGCCAGATCCCAGTTTAAGAGCTCAAGGTTAAAGGATCCAGAATGTATATATGTTTGCTTTTAAAAGTGCTGCATAAACAAAGTTTATTTGTATTATTATTGTTTTTTCTGCCTTTGAATGAGAGAAAAACAAGAAACTTTTGAATAAACTGTCACATATTTTAAAAAAATCAGCTGGATTTGAAAGGAAACAGTTCATTATGTCGTATTCAAGACTTGTGACGACCTCTGAGGTCTGAAATGAAGAGTGTTTCCTTATTCTGACTGACAGACAGACAGACAGACAGACAGACAGACAGTCAGACAGACAGACAGACTGACAGACAGACAGACAGACAGACAGTCAGACAGACAGACAGTCAGACAGACAGACAGACAGACAGACAGACAGTCAGACAGACAGACAGACAGACAGACAGACAGGTTTCCTGTGGAGTCGAAGGGTCTTGGTCAGAGTTCCAGCTGGTGAATAATTGGAGGTGTTACAGGTGATATATCTCGCAGACAGAAGTGAAGACAATGAGAAAAACAAATCATCATTTCATTTATCCAGGAGGTGCTGCTGAGCACAGCTGGGAGCTTCCCAGTTCAACCAGCTGCCTGACACTGGGCTGAAACGCAGCGAGCGGATGGTTTGTGACTGGCTGGGCTGTTTTTAGAGGTATGTTTTAGGTTAGCAGGGCCACCAGCTGGACTCTCTGCTCTCACACTTTGAGGGAAAGAGATTCAGTTTCAACAAGACGAGCAGAAAAAAGAATCCCTGACATCAGCACTTCGTCTCAGCGAGAGCGTCTTCAGACCTGTGGTTCATGTTACACGATGGCTCCTCAGCCTCCAGAGCTCAGCACTTTCCCCGAGACCAGCGCTAATAAACATGAGCATGAGATCAGCTGATTCCTCCTTCCTGTCGAAAACACCATCGCTGCTGAGGAAACATCACATTTTAGCCTCTTTTAGCTCCTCCTTTTGGTTTTGTGGCACATTTTCTGTTTGGGTTCAGTCTCAGAGTGTGTGTGTGTGTGTGTGTGTGTGTGTGCGCACCTTCCAGCAGAAAGATGAGGGCTCGAGGAGTTTGTTGGCTTATAGTCCTTTTGGAGAATCTCTGTCAACAGACGCTGCGTCACTCAGTCACAGGACAACGTGGCGTCAGCTCGTCCTCAGCAGGAAAACAGGCGCTCAGTGAAAGCAGAGTCATGTTTACGGTTCCTGTCAGGCTGCGACCTCCAGCGGCTGTGGCAATGATGACGAGAGCAAAGGAGGAAGTCAGGTGACGTAAAGAGCAAGAAAGTCCACATGTGGAGGAAGGCGTGGTGGACGATGCTCAAAGAAACACAGGACGGCTGTTCATGTCCCGTGTGAACCCCAAAGCTAACGTTTTAACTCCTGTCATGTGCTAATTTTAACCCAAACCGCCATCTTTACCTGAACTGATCAAAGTAGTTTTGGTGCCTAAACCAAAGCAAACAGTGACCGTTTCATAATGTTAACCAGGCGACGACGAAGGTGCACTTTGTTTCATGAACAGTCATAGATGAGGTTTTAGAAATGGACCTGCTCAGCGTGTCTGTACGAGGACGTGCTGCGTGTTTCAGTCTTTCAGAGAAAAACAAACCTTGGCGAGTCGACCTCCACATCGCCAGCTGTCGACTCTCTTCGGGTTAGTTGCTTCATTAAAGCTCCTGGATAACCGGTCTGATGAAGCTGGTTCTCACCTCTCTGTGGGTTCCAGCTATAAGAGGAGGAGGCGGGTTGTTAACCGCTGTGTTAGAAACCACATGATCACAACCATGACTGAAGGACTGAGGTGAGATAAAGCATTCAGGTGATGCCTTCCTGCAGGAAACATCAGTTACAGCAACAACTAAAAGTAATATTCAAGAGGAGAGTTTCCCCCTTTGAGCATCACCTCCTGTGTGTCCATACAGTCACCTGTTGGTGAAGGTGGAGGCGTTAAAGTGCTGGCTAACCTTCAGGAACACGTGAGGCCGTTCTGTGACTCGGCCTCTGGAGACGCTCGCTGACTTAAAGCCGTCATGAATCAAGCTGCTCATCTGCAGCCGCATGAAAAATGAGTCCAGCCGTCGGCTCCCGGAGGATCGAGCTGCTGCTGAACAGTTCAGCAGATACGACGACTCAGCATAAATGCTAAAATAAAGCAAATCAATCTCCCCGATGGGCGTGAATCACCACGTGACCGCTCCGAGTGGAGGCAGGTGGCTGACGTTCCGCAACATCTGGGGGAGTGTTTCAACCACAGGGTCCTGAGGCCATCATTACTATGATGAAACCAGGAAATACACCGCACCCACATGACAGTCCAGTGTCGCTGTGGTCGTCCAGAGCTGCAAATCAGAAGCCAGAAAGAAGCTGCAGATAGATGTTGTCTTCTTCACTGTGATGTTTTCATCCACGCGCGGTGCAAACGCAGGCACTTCTGGAGCAGCTGATCAATTGATTATTGATTGTGTGAACAGCAGAGTTGTAATGGACTCAGCGACGAGGGGTCACATGAAAGGTCGCTCAGCGAGCAGCTTTTACCATTTGTTTATTTTAAAAGCATGTTTGGGATCCGGGGGGTTGCTGGTTTTGAAGAGTGGGGTCTGAAACACCTGCACGATGTATCACATGACCTGCAGTGCATCCAATCTCTTTCCAAATGAAACGAAAGGCGAGCACTGACAGTGGGGGCGCAGTCTGAACGGGTGGCTTTCAGTTTGTCTTTGATTTCATTTGAGGGCCCAAATTCGGAGTGTGTAAGTGGTGGAAAGTAACTAAGTAAATGTACTTACAATTACTTCACTTACTTTACTTAAACATTTCCACTTCCTGGTACTTCCTGGTACCTTTGTTCAGCTACGATAGGAGTATTTTTTACTCCACGGTGTAGATTCTAAAGCTTTAGTTCCTTTGCTGATTCAGATGATCAAATAAAATATAATGAACTAATAAATGAGGCCAAATCTGAGGAGTGCTTTACTGCCTCACAGCAGCCGATTTCAGACAGAAATCTCTACTGTGTGGACGGACAGGTGTGAGGCGAAAGGGACAGGTGCATGCCGGTGTCTTCACATTAAGACAGGAAGTTGGCTGCAGTAGTTTGGAGGCTGATCTGGCTGCTCAGCAGCTCACTCAGCAGCGGCTCACAGCTCATAGAAGAGATGGAGGTACTTTAAAACTAATAATTACTTCTTCTCTGAGTCATGACTCCATCAAATCTATTTTTAGACTCAGAGACTTATGTTATCAGAGGATATTTTTATCTTTGAGGTCCATCATGAATAAAGTCCATAAAAACACTGAGAAGTCATAGAAGAGATGTTACTGCAGAACCTGCCTGAGAATCGTCACGTTTTTCAGTTTTCTTCAGTGTCACAGTGGTCCAGAGGCAGTGATCTGTGCGTCAGTGGACAAACTGCAAACAGGACCCACAAACAGCTCATTCAGCTTATTTAACGGAGCCACTTTCTGAAAAAAAAAAGAAAGGGGGGGTGGGGGGGCCTTCAGCTGTAAGCCACAGCTGACTCGCTGAATCCATTTCACTTCCTGTTTACACTGCCCAAAGCATTGTGGGAACTGTAATCCAAAATCTTGAGCGTGACCATCTGCCAAACAGAACTACGACAAAGAGAAATTAAAGTGACAAAATCCATTAATATGTGTTGATTTTTTTGGGGGGGCGCCTTTCCACGACACCATGAGATTTATCAGTTATAACCAAATCATTTGGTTGTGACGACATTTAGAAACATGACCGCTGGTGGTGCTGAAGACCTGCGGACCCCCAGAATGTCCGTCAGAGGAGGCCTCTTATCTCCTCATCACCAACAAAAGCTTTCTTACTGGCTCTCCTCTGCAGAGCGAGCCCCCCCCCCCCCCCCCATCATCGCTGCATCTGTCCTTGGCTGCAGCACAGGACGCCTGGCCCGGCAGAGACACAGAGAGAGACGGAGTGACGGGGAGGGGGCGGTTAAATAATTCATCCCAGAGAGGAGGAAGATGGAGAGTCCAGAGGAAAAAGGAAAGACCACTCAGGAAACAAAATCCCTTTGGATTTCCTTCCCATGAATCCTTCAAGTGTCCCTTTGATTCTGTTTCATACTTCAGAGTCAGAATCAAACGTTCAATCTGAGTCTTCATCCCCAGCAGGGATCCAATCTTCTCCACATAATTTCTGAGCTCTGCGTGCAGCCGTGTGGCGTCCTCGGAGGACGTAACCCTGCAGAGCGTCGGCATGGCGTTAATTAAGCCGAGCCGCGGCGACCTCAGATTTAAAGCCGGCAGGACTCGCAGGTTTTATTGTCTCGTCATTGGCCTGAACGGCACGCTGGGATCGATAGCAGGCCGCAGAGGCTCGAAAACCTCCCATCAGCCCCCGGGGCAGAGCCACATGTACGGGAATCACAAAGCAGCCGTCCTGTTCATCACAGTCACGCTTCAGAGGTCAGAGGTCATGTAAGCAACCTGAGTGAAACGTGAAGATCAGACCATCACGTAGATGTATGCAGTAAAAAGGTTCAAGGTTTTCAAAATCAACTTTTATCCTTAAACTTTAAGTTACATTACATCACATTTCAGAGTCAAACCAGTGATGAATGAATTAAAAGTCCAGCTGATCTTTGATTTACGCAGATGTGTTGTTGAATGAATCCACTGATGCACCGAGCTGAAATCCATCCAGCCAAACTGTCCTTTCTCGAATTTTCATGTATGTATGTAGAATTTTCTACATCAGAATATTAATTAAACGAAAATGTGCCAATTCATCCATACATCATCATCATCATCATCATCATCATCATCCATCATCATCATCATCATCATCCATCATCATCGTCATCATTGTCATCAGCATCCATCATCATCATCATCATCATCATCATCATCATCATCATCATCCATCATCATCATCATCATCATCCATCATCATCATCATCATCATCCATCATCATCATCATCATCATCATCATCCATCATCATCATCATCATCATCATCATCCATCATCATCGTCATCAGCATCCATCATCATCATCATCATCCATCATCATCATCATCCATCATCATCATCATCATCATCGTCATCATTGTCATCAGCATCCATCATCATCATCATCATCATCATCATCATCATCCATCATCATCATCATCCATCATCATCATCATCATCATCCATCATCATCGTCATCATCGTCATCAGCATCCATCATCATCATCATCATCATCATCATCCATCATCATCATCATCATCATCCATCATCATCATCATCATCATCATCATCATCATCCATCATCATCGTCATCATCGTCATCAGCATCCATCATCATCATCATCATCATCATCCATCATCATCATCATCATCATCATCATCATCCATCATCATCGTCATCATCGTCATCAGCATCCATCATCATCATCATCATCATCATCATCCATCATCATCATCATCATCCATCATCATCATCATCCATCATCATCATCATCATCATCCATCATCATCGTCATCATTGTCATCAGCATCCATCATCATCATCATCATCATCATCATCATCATCCATCATCATCATCATCATCATCCATCATCATCATCATCATCATCCATCATCATCGTCATCATCGTCATCAGCATCCATCATCATCATCATCATCATCATCATCCATCATCATCATCATCATCATCCATCATCATCATCATCATCATCATCATCATCATCCATCATCATCGTCATCATCGTCATCAGCATCCATCATCATCATCATCATCATCATCCATCATCATCATCATCATCATCATCATCATCCATCATCATCGTCATCATCGTCATCAGCATCCATCATCATCATCATCATCATCATCATCCATCATCATCATCATCATCATCATCATCCATCATCATCGTCATCATCGTCATCAGCATCAAACTGATGTTTTACAGTGTGGATTTCCTTACTGTGGTTTTGATCTTCATTCCTGTTGGTTATAATGAGATAAACATCCACAGCCAAGCTAGCGGCTCTGTGAGGCTGTACTTTGGCACAGCTAAATGCTAACATCATGCTAACATGCTCACAATGACAATGCTAGCATGTTTATGCAAAACAGGTCTAACGTTTCCGATGTTCACCATCTTAGGCTAGCATGTTAGCATGCTAAGATTTGCTAATTAGTACTAAATTAGGACAAATAAGCATAAAACATATTCCCATTAGCCTCATCTGAGTCATAACTTCTGCAGGTATTCACTCATAAACCAACGTATTGGAAAAGGAAAACATTGACCTGATGATGGCGCTGGATCTCCAGAGTTATCACAGTTCAACCTGAGGGGAACATGAAAGTTTGATCCACATTTCATGGCTATCAATCCCCCGACGTTATCGTCCCTTTAGCCACGCTGCTAGCACAGCTGGATTAAGTTTGTGAACCAGTTCTATTGCTGAAAAACTGGGCCATCAAGCAGCAACGTCTGAAAGAAATGAGATCAGATTTCAATCACAGATCAATCATCTTGTCTAAAGTAAGTGGTCCAACAGCCGTGAACCAAACGACAACATCCATCCACTGTTCACACACTGTGGACGTGTGAATGATGGCAGGAAATGAGAGGATAGTTGTGTTTAACAGCTTTTACAAGAGTGGATGTATTTCCAACCTGTCGGACCATCTGACTGCCGACATGCCGGCTTGGTTGTCTATCAGAGGCACAGACCCTGAATCTGATGCTCCATCGCTGACAGGAATGATTGGCCAGAAACATCCGCTCAGCTTTCTTTCCTTTAAAGCGTCATCGAGCAGCTCCGACAGCTTCACAGAACACAAACACTGCTTGAACTTCAAAACCCAGAAATCCTGGAAAGTGACGACAGCACTGAGCAGACGGCGAGCTGAGCTCAGGTTTCCCGCCCGGTCTGCTCTGTGACGCTTTAAAGCCAAAGAAACCGACCGACAGAGGAGGAGGACGACGGAGCCTCACTGCTGCTTCCCTCCATGTTGCTGTTTGATGTTTATCCAAGAAAAATGTCTTCAAAAGTTCAAACAGGTGAGTTATTACAATTATTATTGCTGTGTGTGATGGGATACCAGAGAACGTCTCTGCTTTTTGAGTTATTTGTCTGCAAACAGAAGCAGTCGGTGCTACAAAAAACGGAGGCATGAAAAGGAACTGAATAAAAATAACTGGAGTAGAAAAACCTGAAGCTCTGTTTTCTGTTCAGAGGATGAAGGCATCGACAGCTGTGACGAGCCAGAGTGACAGAGCAGCTACAGGTTGGTTAGAACGAAACGAGTCTCACATTGACCTGATCAGTGTTTCTCCGATCGATATAATCACAGCCAGATTCCCTCTCTGTCCACTTCCTGTCACTGAAGACACCTGAAGACGCTGAAGACAAGAGGAGCCGCAGTCGCATGTTTGTCAGGTTACAGCGACCAAATCTATCTGCTGAGATTCTTTGTACGTTACTGCAAACACATTCATCGATCTGATCGTAAGTCATTGCTCAAACATCCGTGCAGCTGTCCAACAAGGTGACGACCAATCAGAATCAGGAGGCAGGATAAGCTGGGAGGGCCTTCAAAACCAGAGCCATTAAACACAGCGGTCCTCAGTGGGAACAGAAAGGAGTTAAAGGAATTATTAAGCATCACTAATGACACATTTCCCACTGCTGGACTCTGATGGACTGTTTTGGACTCTGATGGAGTCTGCTGGACTCTGTGGGACTCTGCTGGACTCTAATGGACTCTTTTGGACTCTGCTGGAGTCTGCTGGACTCTTTTGGACTCTGCTGGACTCTGCTGGACTCTGATGGACTCTTTTGGACTCTGCTGGACTCTGATGGACTCTTTTGGACTCTGCTGGACTCTGCTGGACTCTGATGGAGTCTGCTGGACTCTGATGGACTCTTTTGGACTCTTTTGGACTCTGCTGGACTCTGCTGGACTCTGATGGAGTCTGCTGGACTCTGTGGGACTCTGCTGGACTCTGATGGCTGAGCGCTGTTGGCACATTTCAAATGCCAGCGTTGATGTTTGCTCGTCTCATTAAACTGAAAAAGATTCAGTTGAAGTTCGAGTGCGACGTGTTTTCTGCAGAGCTGCAGCGCACATGATGGACCAGATCAGTTATCAATAATTAACGAGGCAGAGCGAGAAGTGTGCTGCCAACAGACCCCAGATCAGCCTCTATTGCCAGCTTACTGTGCTCAGATCTGGAGTGAGGTGATATCTGAACTCAGTGCATCATATTCTATAAGATATTCTATAAGTACCTTGAACTTGTACTTAAGCACAGTACTTGAGTAAATGTACTGAGTTCGGAGCAGAAGCATCTCCTGACTGATCCGGCGTTAAGCACAGCAATGATACTGCACCAGAACTAGATTATTATAAGACTGAAGAGGTTTTAGAAGCACATCTCGTCATCTCACGCTCAGACCTGCAGAGTCACAGACAAACACGAGATCACAGACACCATTTCCACAAACTTCAGAATCTCCTGGAGGATTCCAGCAGTTTAAATATAGCAGGCTGTCAGGAGGAAAAATGGTCCGAAGCCAGAAAGATCTCTCCAGGCGCCGCGGCTGCAGCGGCGCTCGGAGCGGCTCGGGGGGAGGGAGGAGAAGGTGGAGTCGTGACCTCCAAGCTTTTCGGGCGACACATCGGAGGGAAATAAAGAGACTTCAGTGGAGACGAACGAGCCTCAGAAAGCGTTTGGACCGGTGTCCCCCGGGCCCAAAGAGGAGCCTCTCTGATCAAAGTCTGGCAGAACATCGGCTGCCGAGCTCTGAGGAGGGCGCTCGGGAGGAGCATCACAAGAACAGAGAAAACACAACGGAGCAAAGAACAACGGCTTCCAAAACTCACAGCTGGGCCACAGGCAACGCACACCAAAGTAGGCCGATTGATTTTCCAGCTTCGAGCTGAGCTGCTCCTCCAGCTGCAGCTACAGGACGAGAACTGCACATCTGCAAACAGCAGAACAGGAACAGAAGTAAACCAGCATCAGGATTAAAGGGTCCTGAGCCTCGCGGGTCCAGTTTCACCTCAACTCTCAGTTCAGCGACATCATTCTTCCTCAATATATCTGGACATATAGTATAAAAGGCTCCATGGAAACATTTAAAGAGGCAGATTTTAAGGTTCAGGCCCGACCTAAAACCCCATAAACGTCCCCAGGTCACGTCTGGAGTCACGTCTCAAGATCAAGTTTTTGTCGAGTTAATGGGACTCCTCCACCTTCTTCTTTTTGAGTGGCCAGCTGTGGCTCAGAAGGTGGAGGAGGGCGTCCAGACGGTTGGAGGTTCGATCCTCCGCTCTGTGTTTCGAAGCTTTCAGTGTTCGGCAGACTGAAGAAGTGCTCAATAATCAGAATTCAATACTTCTGGTTGCTATTAAGGGCTGGTTTCCACAACAAGTCACCGCGTGACGCGACGTCAGGTGGAAAAACACAAGACGAACAGGAACATGATGTTCACACTGTGGCCATTTTATTGAAAAGAAGTGGACTGACTTTGCATCTCAAGGCGTGTCGGGGTGGGAAATACTGGCAAACAGGTTGTAGGTTAATGACCCTGTTAGTGAGCTGTGACAGTCCAGTTAATTCTACAAGCCTTACTGGGTTCCAGCACGATGGAAGTAGCTGCTGTTGGCGTTAAATGTTATTTCTTAAAGTCTTAAATGAGTGGGGGGACATCAGGGTCGTCCACAAACCCGTCCGAGGAGCTGCAGGTGGTCGGCGGAGCGGCTCCGGATGTTTCCAGAGGGCCTTCCTCGGTGCTCCGTCGAGGTACGATGTTGGCGAGGTCGACGGCCGTGTGTTTGCTGGCGTCCACTTCCAGCCTCTCAGGAACGAGATCTTTTCTGTTGAAACATGAGCGAGTGAATTAAGTCAGAGGCAAAAACACGACTTCTTCTTCTCTTCACGAGAAGTCACACAGCACCGGACGCCTTTAAAGGTCCGCTCAGTTTAAGCTGCTGAGCCCAGAAACGATCCAACGAGTTTGATTAGAGCCACAAAGTGAAGGTGCTGATGACATCATCGTCTTACGCATCAAAAACAAACGCACTCATTCTGCAGTACTTTCAGTGGTAAGTGTGAAGTACAAAGTAGTGATCAAGTGTAAATTTTCAAGTCCTCTGTAGTCCACGATCAGCATGCTGAGTCAGTGTACTTTAATTTCACTTCGTTTGAAGTATATTTAAGTATCTTTCCAACACATTGGTGATATGTTACAGTAGTACTGCGAGTGTGTTTTGAACACTCATGAATCCTGATTTTCTTTAGCAACTATTTACACTTCAAGTATACTCAAGGACTACCTGAGTACACATAAGTATACCTGAAGGTGACAAAAACAGCACAGTGTACTTCGCACACTCTTCAAAAAGTAAAATTTAAGTCGAACATTTTATCACCTGGGAAGTCCTGGACAAGGCCAACAGTTCCCAAGGTCTTAACTGATCTGACCTGATCTGACCTGATCTGACCTGATCTGATTTGATCTGACCTGACCTGATCTGATCTGATCTGATCTGATCTGATCTGATCTGACCTGATCTGATCTGATCTGACCTGATCTGATCTGATCTGACTCCATGCCACCTGCCAGCCAATCACAAGTGTTTTCAGCAGCCTCGATATAAAAAACACAAGCTGGTTAGAAAAGCAGCACAGAAGTCACTTCCTGCATTGATTCCCCGTGGGAGCAGTAAACCTGCTAACAGTTACCTTCTATCTGACCTAATTTAATCAACACCTGCTCGTCATGGAGGTGACACAGAGGTCAAGAGTAAAAGGATTAGCAGACGCAGAATTACTCAAACGTCAGAGTGCGATGAATCACCGGGCGGCTCTGCTGGTAACGTTGGTGCAGAGACGTCGAAGTTTCAAGATTTAACGTGACTGACTGTACAGAGTCAATATGGGACCGATGTGCATTGATGATATACGGCTCAGAGGCACAGCACATGGGGGGGGGCAGCCTATAAATATGACTGTGGGTCTGTTCGGTCCACTCCAGGTGCTTTATATACTGCGTGAAGCCTCAAACCTACGCGTGCTGGGCTCCTGTAGCTCTGTGTGGCATGTTTATGATCTGAGGGGGACGTTCGTTCCCTTCAGACGGCGTTTGTGATGTCATGAATACCTGAAGAAAGCACGCTGCAAAAAGATGCAGGTGTTTTTATTTTCTTTTACTTCCTGATGAACACGTTCGTCATCGGCTGCCAAGCACCAACATTTAACATGAAACCATCTCGTTTACCAATGCTGTGATCACGTTTAAGTTATACATTTGCCTGTTTTAGATCATATTCTGCAGAGACAAACTTCTTGTACGGCTGCTTGAGTTTCAACAACATTTAACATTTGACTTCTTTTGTCACATCGTGAAAAGCATCATCAGTGGCATCCAAAGGTCTAAAAACACTGAGGTTTTTGGAGATGAAGTGACTTCACGCAGACTTCTTTTGCAGCTGAGTTCAGTGCGACCTGTTCCCGAGCAGAGTGACATCCATTCATCATCTCCAGGGTCATGATTGTCCAATCAAATTGATCCCACCTCTCCTCTGAACTCATCACTTCCATCCCACAGCAGTGGAGTCAGTCCATTCACCATCAATCAGTTTGTCAGTTTAAACTTCAGGACTCACAGCTGTGAGTGTCCAATGATTTTAAAGTCATCTCTGGGGATTCTTCTGATTACTGAGTGTGTGTGTGTGTGTGTGTGTGTGTGTGTGTGTGTGTGTGTGTGTGTGTGTGTAAGGCACTTTGAGCTTACTTTAGTGTGTTAGCATGCTAACTTTTGCTACTTAATGCTAAACACGAAGTCCAGCTGAGGCTGATGGGAATGTCTTTACAGCTGGACAAAGTGAGAGCTTGACCTGATGGTGGCGCTAAAAGAAAAGTCAGAGGATTGCAGTTCACCCTGAGGGGCGATTGGATTTAACGACGTACCGAAAAACAAAGAGACAAGAACAAAGGAGGCGAGACAAAGTATAAGAAATAAGAATAATTACAGACTGAAGCAGCAGCACAAGGCTGCGCCTGAAGCTGTTCAGTGGAAAGTATTTGTTTCTGAACAACAAACACACGGTTGCGTGTTGATGGCACTCCATGTTTATCTTCTGGACTCTTGAGCACCTCGTTATCTAACAACGCCATACGATGGACTGCTCCACGGCCGCTGCAGCTACACAATGAAATGGACGTTTCCACATCAGATTTTCATCTGGTTTCTGTCTCACTATCTAAACCCCGAGAAGTCAAGAAACTGCCTGTGCACTTGTCGACTCCATGAGAGGCTGATATTTAAATCAGCCTGGAAACTGACGGCTGTAAATATGCTTCAGCTATCAGTCTGCACGAGCAGCAGAGGCGAGGATCTTAATGAAATGTGCTGATTTTCCAGGAAGACGTGGCAATTAGAATTTAATCTCCTGCACAGCAGCTGACCATAAACAGCAGCAGGACGCAGGAGGAGGAGCTGCTTCATCACTCTGTGCATTCTGCCACTTGTTTATTGAGAGGGGAATAAAGCTGCCAGAGGACAGACTCTGTATATGTAAGCACACTGGTGCTTCATTCACTGCAGTCAATTCACTCTGCAGCAGGAAAATTACAGCTCGGCTCGAGAAAATTGGAAAGTAATTCAGTCCCTTTTCCTGCTGATAGTGAAGGAAGAGAGCGTCTATTCTTAGAAAGGACATGTCTAACAGACACAGTGTCCAAACAGCGTTTTAACTGCACCTGCAGCCTGTTCGAGAAAAAGGTTGTTTGCTCGGGTAACCGCTCTCAAAGGTCCGGTGAGACGCCACTTCAGACGTGGATCGTCTCGAAACAGGACAGAGTACATTACTTACGTTCAGCTGTTTACGCTGATTAACAAGTGTTAGTCGTGTTGCTTGTAGCTGCTACTTTAAATCCAACGTTACACCATCTCATCATTACCAACTCGGCTCCTCCTGACCGCAGACATTTTTTCTGGTGTTTTCGGTCAATTTCTTGCATTTTTCACCACTCTTAACAACGACTTTTGGTACTCAATAAAAGCTGAATTTTGACTTAAGCCGTCTCCTCCCATCATAATTACTGCAGCCTAACAATAAACAGAAATATGGGTCACAATAAACTTGGACGAGCTGTTAAAAAGAGCGGCCTTTGCACAGAGTACATGTAAAGTTTGGGTCGAAAGGAGGATCGAAAAGAGTTTCGTGTCAAAGCCAAAACACTGAAAAATGACTTGACCGAGGACTCGCTTCAGGTGTGACCAGTGGGTTCAGCTGATCCTGACTCGTCACCTGGTTGTTCCCAACCCAGCCCTCTGATCAAGATCCTTTTTGACTTACAGCCCAGAACAGATGCAAACGTATTCTGTTCATGGAAGTTTCCTTTAACTGACGAGATGAGATAATGAATCCACAGTTTATTAATTCAAATGAGGAGGGGGTTAAAGATTTACGACATCTAAGTTTAGCTCGAGCGCTCGTCTCAGTAACGGGCAGGTGAACCTAATCGTCAGCACTTCTCTGTGGGAGATGGATGCAGTCATTAGTCCAGGGCTCCTCCGCTGGTTAGGAAGTCCAGAATGGCTCTCTGTAATGGGCCACCCAAGGCAAAGGCCCGCTGGTCATCATATCTCACAGGTAATGAGGTCTGTGGACCGTCAACAGAGGAGCAGAGCCTCCGCCGTTCACAGCGTATTATCAGACAGAGAACACGCTGTAATGAGAGAGCTGGAGACTGCGCGCTGAAATATTGATAAAGTCATTTGTTGTGAAGTTTGCCGGCTGGCTGATGCAGGGGTCAGGGGGCGGGGCCGGGCACGGGGACGGGGACGGGGTCAGGGGTTGAACACAGTGGCTATTCTTTTGTAAAGAAATCAGCCCTGAGGGACACGATCGCTGGCTCAATTTATTATGGGAAGTGTTGACTCATGCATTATTATGAGAGGCTGCAAAGACCCCAGATATGCAAAACATGCAATGAACTGCCATGAACGGATTTCAAATCACTCTGAGAAAAAAAAGAGACTCTTTAAGGACAATTTCAGCTTATTACAACCTTATTTTTGTACTTTTTTCCATCACTTGCATCAGTTAAAACTACACTGTAGTTTGTTAAATAGTGACATTAATCAAAAGAAGAAGAGCTGAAACGATCAGTCAATTAATCAATGAGTTGATTGAGTGGTTGACTGAAGACTCTTGTCTGGTTTGCTGATAATTGGGACAGTGCTGAAGACTGTTCTTTGATTGGCTGATCGATAGTAAATGGAGTTGTCGTTAAACGCGGGACTTTGAATCCTCTGACGTTCTCTGGTGTTTCATGGATCGGATGGTTTGTCAGTTGATTACTGTGATGAAAAGAATGAAATCTCATTGACCATGAAAATAATTGTTATTTGCAGCCACAGTTTGAAGTCCTTTCACCTCGAGCTGCTCGGGAGCCTGCTGACTTAAATATAACAACGCACTCACTTGCTTTCCAGATGACCGTGACCTCTGACCCCTCAGAATCACCTGGGACGCCGTCTCAGCCGACATGAGCTCTGGGCTTTAGATAATGTTTGATTTTCCATTCCGTGGTACAATTCACACATTCTCCTGCCTTGTGTCATCAAGCAGCTCCATTTCAAACCTATTCACGGCCTTCAGATCCATTTCCATCCACGCCGGAGGCTGAATGCTGAATGTGTGGGTAAGCCAGGGGTCAAAGGTCGCCACTATGATTAAATGATGTAATAACTCAGCAGCGGGCAGTGCTGCTCACCTGTCACCTTGCCGTGGTGCAGGAGCAGCTTAGCATTTTTATCGAATGTTTAATTTGAGGATATAGGACGGCGCCGGGGCTCTTCGCTGTGTTTGATGGGGCCAGATGAAGGACAAGAAGCAGCTCGCGCTCATAAAATGCTAATGATCATAATGTGGAGACGAGTGTCCCTCCAGGCAAGGAGAGGAAGCGGAGCTCAAACAGCACTGCGGACTGATGTGGTCGTTAAGAGGTGAAGCCGCTGAGCTCTGAGCTAAGCTAAGCTAAACCTCACTGAGCCAGCTCAAAGTCGCCGTGTGGATGAGCTGTAGACTCGAGTTCTGTGACGCCTCCGTAAAAACCCATGCTTCAATCCGGATACGCTGTAAACAACCTATTTAACCAAAAAGGAAAAACAAGGATGTGACTCAAAGCTACATACAACCAAGTGGAGCCTGAAGGGACGCTAACAGTAACGATGACAGACGGTGACAGAGGCGACCACTCGGCGTCGACCTGCACACATACATGAACAGGTAAGTACCAAATTGGGGAAGTGTCAGGGACCAAAAAGGTGAGTACTGCTTTGAGAACTCACAGTGCTTCAGAAGAGTGCTGACATCACTGTCATTTTCCAAAACATGCTGCAGCATCTTCAAAACGAATCGATCAGAGCGAACATCGTGTCTGCTGTTGTTCCTGCCAGAGAGGCATTGGAGTTGTAATAACGCGGATGTAAGTGCAGATTGATTTGAAAAGTTTTCTTTCCATCATTAAAGCAGCGTAAGCAAGTTTCACGTCTGCACATTCATTTTATACCGTATGGAAATGATGGAAAGCAGTTTCCGAGGTTCTGTTTCACAAACCACAGTCAGAAACGCTTAGGCACGCTGTTGCTTTGAGCTAAAGGCTAATGTCGCTATGCTAACATGCTCACCAAACAATATGATAAAGTACTGTACCTCCATAAAGCTGGGAGAGCCGTGATGGACAGATTAAAAAAAAAAAGACTATATGAGTAAAAAAGGCAAAGTTATTAAATCACCAAAGTTATTAGGGTTCATCATCTGGACCATGAACGTCTGGAAGAGTTCATGACAATCAACAGCTGTCGAGATAAGTCACTCTGGACCAAAGTGGACTGACAGACCGACCATCCTTGGATCCACAGTGTGGCCAAAAATACAGCCTGCCTTAAAAATGTGGAGTAAATACGGTACAACATGTGAAAACACCGACACGGACTCAGAAAGCTGGTTCACCAGCGCTGACTGCTCCTCGCTTTGCGCCTCTGTTCTGTTGTTCTGTTCTCTCCTTGGATTCTTGACCACATGTAGAATGTATGTGATCCACATTTAGATCAGACCATGTGAACCAAATGAAACTTTTCACTCAGAACAACCATTCTGTCTGCTTCTGGATGGAGAGCAGTGAAGAAGAACCTAAAGAAAGCCACATAAGCGTTGAGGTTTTGGCTGAGTTGAATCTCGCTGCTTGATGCTTTTTCTATACATTTTATAGGCCTCCTGTTTCACCTACATGTATGTACATTAGAGTTCAGTGTTAAGCTGTTCACCGATGTTTGTCCAGCTTTGTTGTCCTTGTTTCTCTCCCGCTGTAAATTGTTATTTTTTCAGTTATAGTTGTTCCTTAGTTCTGTTTGTTTCAGCAGAACTATCCCATGTCCCAGCACGGGATCTCTGGACGGGTCACATTCAAGAAAAGATATGAATTCTAATCCAAAATAAAAAAGTAAATCATTAAATAAGAGCAGAAGGAGCCAGAATGCCTGAAGCTGGGACTGAAGCCCCACAGTAAAAGCACCTTACTGCATGTGAGGAGCTGTGTGATGCTGCAGCTCTGGTCAAGGTTATCTGTGTGCAGCGCGCCGTCACTATCAGGGAGAGTGCGATCATCAACATGGTCCATAAGATGAATCATGCAGAGCATTTAAAATACAACAGGCACCTGTAATTAGGACAACAGGGACCTGATAAGCTGGAGGCATTTGAATATGTGCGCACTGAATTCAAGGCCAAACAAAGACTAACACCACGGCCAACAGAGACCAACACTTGACTCTGATGAATTCACACAAACACAGCTGCCTGCAGGCCGCGGCTCTTTATGGCTCATTAATACTGCAAACTTAGTATTTCATACTATTTTACTTCCATCACGACCGAAACAGCCTTATAAACAGAGGAGTACAACTTGACCTCAAGCAGTACCTGAGCGACAGAATGTTTACTGACAGTTTTCTGGTCTCTTTTTTGCTGCTCAGTTGGTCCAAATCAGGACAAAACGATCCGTCGTTCCCTTTTCGTTGCGCTCAGACTTTATGTTCACACTGACTGATTACACACACCAAGAGGAGTCAGCGTGAAGCACTGTGGACTGACAGGAAGCTCAGTCATTGGACAGTTCTGGTCATGCCATCATGGACCAATGTGGGGAAATTCAACTCTGGTGACTGACAGCAGGGGATGCGTTATTATTATTTACAGCCACCAGGCGGGTCAGGTGACCGACGCTGATCACCCCGTCACAACGCTGTGTTCCTCTGGGAAACTTCGGGCCCTGGCATTCACGTGGTCGGCACTTTGACGCCACCAAAGCTACCACCGACCTCAACACAGTTGCAAGCACCACCACCACACCCCCAGCTGCCTCCCCCAGCAGGACACTGAGCCCCCCCACACCATAAATATTACTCAGGAACAGCTTGAGGAACACGACAAAGAGCCCGAGGAACTGAATCGGCCTCCAGATTCCAAAGATCTCAATGGGACCGAGCATCTGCAGGATGAGACGAGCCCGGTCCACGGAGGCCCCCATCCCCCCAACCCAAAGGACCCAAAGGACCCCTTGAGAGCCCGTGTCCTCGCCCCAGCAGGTCAGAGCTGTTCTGGCGGGTGGTTTTAATGTGGCTGAACGGTGGAGTTTCTCAACGAGTTCACAAAGAAATCATTGATTAGGAGGATTATTGGTCAGTAATCAACATGCTGCATCATCTTCTATATCCTTGGACATTATTTGTTAATTTTAAGTCTTTATGTTCATTGTTTTATGTGTGCTTCTGTCTTTTTGCCAGCTCTTTATTGTTATAGGCTATATTTTCTTTTTCCATGTGCTTCCTTACTTTGTCAACAACGTTGTTTTAGAATATCTTAAAGACACGAATGACAGGAAGAAGCAGTCCCTGTCTGGTTGGTTGGGAATGAGATTCAGAAGCTGGGGATGATTATGTTTATAACGTATGCTAACATGCTAACGTGTTCATTTTCCTTCCTGTCCACGCATCATAAGGACGTCGGTATCTTCAGGGTTGCAGCTGCAGTGGGTATCGAGGATATCTTTACCTTTTATTGTCCTCAGGCGAGCCGCTGCGTCGGGTTTGACACGCTCTGGGTGGATGTGGGACGGTCTCTGTCACTTTGATTTCACCTTCAGCCTAAAAAGACAGAGAAGAAAGCGTGTTTACTCTCTGCAAACAGCTTCCACGCTTTCATTTCTGGACCGTTTACAGGCGCTCTGGTGCAGGCTGTGTCAGACGCCATATGGAGGATTAATAGCAGCAGCTCTGATTGTGCGTGTCAGCACCTGTCTCTCTTCAGAGACACATTAAAGAGGTCTTTCATTACTCTTCAGAGTGCAAAACGCCTGATCTTCATTGGCACAAGCAAAACAATCACAGAAAAACATTCGCAAGTTCATCAGTGACGCCGTTACAGAGTCAATGAGATCTCTGAAGTTTTCCTTCAAGGAGAATTATTAAGTTTTGATTCAAATTCCATCATGTTCAGTTCATTTATTTTGTCGTCGCCCCCTACAGGACGCAAATAACAGACAAAACACGAAACCACCAACAGCGCTGATGATGAGAAACTGCATGAACACACAGAAAAACCTTTTCCTGAGTGAAGACAGCGCATGTCAGAAGAGGCAGGCCTGCACTGACACTTCGGCTGCTGAAAGCTGGACATGTGCTCCACTCGGCCCGCCCTTCAGCCTTTTCAGGGCCTCGTGCTGAGGCTCCCTGTACCTGGCCGAGGCGCGCATGTGTTCCAGCCTGGCGTGCGGCCTGACGTACCCTGGGCATGGTGAGGAGCAGGTGTCCGGTGGTTTGGGACCTCTGAGCCGTCGAGCTGTCGGGCTTCACTTCAGCAGGCAGGACTATCTGAAATATCTGCAGAGTAAATTATTCATAACTTTAATTAGCAAGATTAATGCGCTGATCTGGCACTGCCGCTGTCCCACTGTGTCAAATGACTTTAATCATTAGTGGGCCTTTTTATAGGCACACTTTCCAGAAAAGACTTGGGAGAGTGACCAGAATAGCTCCAGCTGAGAAGAGCGGCCATCAATCACTGCAGCGAAATCCTATGAAAACCTAAATGATCCACGTGGGAGGAAAGATGGGCATAAAATTAGACGTTTTCATTTTTCAATCTACTGTTAATTCATTCCGAGGGGGATTCAGGGGAAACCGTGCTAACAGGAAGCAGAGAAGGAGAAAAGCTGTCAGCTGTTGCTAGCTTGATATACAGGCCTCACAGGCCGCTCCTCCAGTCGATCCTCGCTCCTCTGAACCGGTTCATATTCACGACGCCTTTACAGGCCTGAGCTGATGTATCACTGCGTAAATCACACAACCGTCCAATCAGGCTGACCCCTGGCATAAAACAAGCATCCATACACACGAGCTTGAGGGGGATCGGGACTCTGAAGAAGTTCTGTGTTTAGGAAACAAACGACGACACCTCTTGGATTTCTGTGTGGACAAACAGCTGTTTCACAGCTGGGCTGTTAAATTACTGTGACCCTTCAAAATAAAGCGCAGGAAATGAAGACCTGACACAAAATACGCTCAACTTGAATGAGTGAATGAATGAATGAACCCCCTCAGGTGGTAGCTCAGGTGATCACAGGTCATACTTTATTCACATCGACACTTCGGCCGATCAGCTTTGGATTTACTAGGGAGAGTCTTGCACTGGATGGCTGCCATTTTGGAAAAAAGAGTCTGGAGTTCACAGCCAGGAAACGACTTCCAGCAGGTGCAATAAACTCCTCCCTAAATGTATCAGGACACTGTCAGAGTGAGAAGCAGGTTTGATGATACAGCAGCTTCTGACAGCCTTTTATTTTCTCTAAATCTGACTCTTCATCCATCACACGTCTCTCCGCCCGACTCAGCAACAAGCATCATGCTTATGAAGACACAGCAGCCTATAATCACATGAATCACTGCATGTGTCGACAGACTGGGACGTGAGGAGAAAGAGGGGAGGGACAGAGAGCTGTGTGACTGATGAAGACGGCTGATAAACGAGGTTTAGCCCAAACTATTGCTTCTTTAACCTCCTATTCAAATGTATAGCAAAGTAAATGTGTATTAAGCCTGAACAGAAAGCTGCTCTTCCATTATTTTTAATCTCACCACGAAAAGATCAGTATAGTGGTGTGACATCGTTCTAGTGATGCAAACCAGCCCGGAGAGGTGCACCGGGTCGACAGCTGGGCGTAAAAAACATGTGCAGGCACCGCTGGTGTCTCTCAGCTGTAAAGATAATCTTTCTCCAGCTTCCACCGTCTTTTCAAAAGCACCAGTTTTTGGATTGTTGCACAGCCTCGAGCAGAGCCGCTGTGACTTTGCAGAGTGTAATATTAACTGAGGGCTGTGAGCCTGCAGAGGCTCTGGCTGGACGCCTGCTGCTGCTGCTGCAGTCTGGAGGAGAAGATCTTTGACTTTTCAGCCGCATCAAGGCCTTACAGCGAGAAGCCTGAGCTCATACTGTTGTTTCTGGAAGCCACAGACCAACAAACCTTTCATCTACGTACATCAGTCACCTCCATCAGCATGAACTGAACTCATTAATATTTGTGCTGGTGAAGGCTAGAAGGTCGTTGGTTTGAATCCTCAAACTGGCTGGATGAAGAATGGTTCCTTGCCGGCCACTGTCGCAGTGCCCTTCAGCAAAGACCTTCACTGGCTGGCAGCCGCAGCCTGTGGTTAAACTGGCCTCCCTCCAGTATGAATGTAAGAGAAATGAAACTGAGCCTGGAGCTCAGGGGACTTTTCCTGAAGACACACAGGTGAAAATAAAACACCTCTGTACGGAAATGACATGAAGACAGAGATCGTCAGTCAGTTGTCAGCGGCTCCACTACGGCAGCAGCATTTGTCTTTAAGAGCTGGATGTCTGTTCTCGAACTCTGTGGAGGCCTGCGTCAGATAAGAATCAGCAGAGTGACTCTGGACATCTCCACCATGGAAAAAGTTGCTGAGTAATGTTTGACCTATAACCATAAGAAGCTGAGAGAGATTTAAGACGTGTGTCGAAATCTCTGCTGCTGCCCTTTAGGATGCTAAAAATCCTGAATTAATGCATTTGTGAGAAAGGTCAGAGTGAGCAGCCGAACAGTGTGAGAAAAGAAGTCAGAACTAAGAGCTGCCGGTCCTGAAGGAGATCTCCTCAAGCCTCCACAGTGTACCTTTCCTCTGACGCTGACTCTGGCGTACGTTGGCTGAACATCCACGTCCAGCAAGGAGCTGTCCATGTGTCTGTGAGGGGAGTGGAGGTGGAGGTCAGCGCAGACACAGACAGAGACAGACAGAGACAGAGACAGAGACAGACAGAGACAGAGACAGAGACAGACAGAGACAGACAGAGACAGAGACAGACAGACAGAGACAGACAGACAGAGACAGAGACAGAGACAGACAGAGACAGACAGAGACACAGACAGAGACAGACAGAGACAGACAGAGACAGAGACAGACAGACACACACACAGACAGAGACAGACAGAGACAGAGACAGAGACACACACACACACACACAGACAGAGACAGAGACACACACACACACACAGACACAGACACAGACACAGACAGACACACACACACAGACACACAGACACACACACACACACACACACAGACAGAGACACAGACACAGACACAGGCACACACACACACAGAGACAGACACACACACACAGACACAGACAGAGACAGAGACAGAGACACACAGGCACAGGCACAGACACACACACACACACACACACACACACACACACACACACACACAGGCCATGTTGCTGAGAGTGGGGGCTCGTGCTCTTACCTGTAAACTGCCAGCTCTAAGACGACGGCGCCGTTGTCTTCGTCTTCAGTCAGGCAGAAATCCAGCCTGTGACAGCAGAGAGGAAGAATCCAGCCATGAAGAAACACAAACACAGAGCTGCTGCCAGCGTTTGCTCACCTCCTGCCGCTTCCACTGCTCACAGTACAAACACCTCAACTACCTCCAGTCCAACTCAGCGCGACCTTTGACTACTCTTATCACTGCACTGGCACTGATACTTCTACCACTTCAATCTTTGCATACCACCGTTCACGGTGCACATGCCTCAACAGTTCAACTGCTGTCAATCATCTTTCAGCTGCCTTTTCGGCTGCTTTCAGTGCTCACATACACTCTGGCGACTCAACTGCCCACAGGGTTTACGCTGCTCCGATGCTCTCTGTGGTTTCACTTCAGCAGATTCACACTTGAGCTCACTGGAAAGCCGAGATGTGGAATGACGGCACCACTGCTTTCATAGCTCAAATGTCAGCTTTCATACAATATTTCACTTGTAAAGAAAAGTAATGTTAATTGAAATGTGTGTTCAGAAAACTGCCTTTTGGAGTGAAGACATTAAAAACAGCTGAACATAACATCGCAGCATGTCCTGTTCTTAAACTGAAACGATTACATTTTACACAGTTGTTTCATCTGTGGTATTTTTTTTGGCCTCATATCCACGAGATCCAACATTGTGTTTGAGCAGCATCGATCTGCAGAGTATAACTTTACGAAGCTGTTAGCATTACTGACGTGACGTGTGGACCGTTAGCACCCGGGCTGCAGTCAGCCACACCGTCCGGTCTCCCTGCTGAAGTCATCTATCATACAAAGGATACATTCCTGACCCGAGTGTGTCCTCGGCTCAGATTACAAATGAAATCAGCCGTGTTTTAAGGCCTCGACCTCCGTGGCCTTGCTCTGGATATAAACCGCTGGCTGATGGAGGGAGACCGGGGTGGCCCGCGGCTATCAGGTTGCCCTCCGGTACGCTGCTGTAGCTCTCTGATGGCAGACGAACCAATCCAGTACCAGAGTCCAAAAAGCGAAGCCCACAAATGAAGCAATCACACAGCAGCTGGTCGCTTCTTACCCGCCTTTCCGTCTGAGCCGTGTGACCGGGCACAAAATGAGGCAATCGAGGGTCTCAAACAAAAAAATGAGTTATGAAAAAGTGTGAAAGGAAACTGTGTGAGTGGAGCTGTGACCTGAAACCAAATTGAAGCAGTTGATTGGATGTGTTTTGTTGCTCTGGCTGAGCTGAACTAGAAACCAAAACCAATTACGTTGCTTTCTGCTGCGTTCGCTGCTGCAGCTGAGTGGATTGGTCGATTTCCCTCACCGTCAATCACAGCTGGCCGTACTGTACCGCCGCAACATAACACAGCTGCTGAGCTGAGATTTCACCAAAGGTAAGATGTCACAGATCCTCAGAACACGCGATAAAAATGAAAGCCCGGGATCTCACAAATGTCAGAAAATCAGCAACATTTCCTGAAAGCATCAAACGTTCTCGAGGCACAAATGTCCCATTATTTCATTAGAAGCAATCATCGCTCACACTGTCATGAAAAAGCAGGATGTTCCCGTTAATCTGCTGAGGTGGAGTTCACTGAACTATTCCATAGGACTGTAACTAATGATTATCTTCATTAAGAAGCGGTCTGCTGAAATGTTTGCCTTAGTTATGGAGGAACGGAGGACTTTCATTGTTTTCTGATGGCTGCTCTTCATCTACGAGCAAACTGGAAGACACAGGCTGCTAAAAGGAGACGCCGACTGCTTCAAACGCTGCTTGATCCAAACTTTCTCTGCTTTGACAGAAAATGTGTCCACGTACTTCGGCTCGTTGACGTTCATGACTCGTCCGTCAGCGGTGATCAGCGTCCTCGGGGCCTTCGGCTTCTTCTCTTCCTCCCTGCAGAGAAACAGCACAGTGTGAGCACGGGCTGTGTGCGGCGTGCAGGCTGACAGACACAGCAGCACAGATACGAGGTCTTTGGGTGAAGGACAGAGCTTCCTGTCCTCCAGGAGCGTCCATAAAGGGACACACACTGAACGCAGCACAGGGTGTTACTGTGCGCCGCACACACAAACACACACATTATGTAAAGCAATACACACTGTGCAGCTTTGTTTCAGAGCACACAAATCAAACACACATCAAATGCATGAAGAAGAGAGGGTCGCACTCAGCGGTGCAGTTTAATAACACATACAGTACAGTCAGCTGTGGTAATCACTGAGGATCTCTCAGATCAAACAATGGTCCAACAAAATCAAGGAATTTTTCAATTCCTTGATTGTTTTCCCACCCGGACAAACGTCCGTCAACGTGCATAAACACGTGTGAAGCACTGAGAGGTCTGAGACGTCGGCGTGGACTCAGAGGTCGTAAACCTGCGGCTCCAAACCTGATTGGCTTAAGAGCCGAGTCCAATGAGTGAATGTGATAAAATGTGTGATGGGATGTTAAGTTCATGTTTTCATGTCAGCGCTCAGGCACACGCTGTGGGAGATGTCACACTACACGAGCACGTCGTTCACGATCGGTCATCGGTCATGATGCTGGTAATTGGTTAGCCACGACAAAATCGTCTCAAAATCGGGATAGATTGGTGTGGTCTGATCCCGGGATTACAGGAAGACAAACACAAATAACGGAAACAGCGGTGTGACACAGAAATGAGCAGCAAACTTTACAAAGAGGTCTCAGCCTTGAGCTGCAGTTCCTCTGATGGCCACTAGATGCTCCTCCAAAAGAAGCACACGGTCAGCACCTTGTTTAGATTAGGATTTAGAGCCTCAGCACTAGTTTCACGTTTAAACTGGCTGAACTGGTTTTAATTGCACAGCTTGTGTTTGTTGCTCCATCTGACTTCTTTTCAGTTTTTCAGTTTTTCGTCATTTGACTGACCTTAAACAAGGATTTGGTGGTGACTGAAAGATCCTAAACTGAGGTTTAATGAGTGAAAACAAAAGAGTAGTGAAAGTGTGCGAGAAAGCCACACAAGGCTTAGGAGCGGTGCTGCTTTCGACCTGTGACCCTTTAAAATCAACCAGCGTCGACTCCCGGACCCTCACAGGTTTCATTAATGATTGTAAGCAGTTCGAGCGAACTGTGACACTCACTTCTCTGATGGCCTGAGATGATGAAATTATCCACGATTTGTAAATAAAGTTTATTATTATTATTATTATTACAGTTAATAATAAAGAGCTGGGATTAAATTGCAGATGCTTCCACTCGCGACCAAAGGACTCGCTAACTGGTTTGATGACAGTGGAGCTGATGTGAACCTCATGCTGCTGTGTGGACGTCAGGTGACCCAGCTGAACACGTCACACGGCGCTCTCCACCAGCATCAGAAAAACAGGGAATATCTTTGGGAAGGTGTTCAGCTCCAGCAGAGCTCCGCACACTTGAAGAGGCTCGTGGTCGAACTCCACCTTAACGCCTGTGGTTTGTCACCTGTCTGTGCAGTCAGCTGGGTTTAATGGAGCAGGACTCCAATGATGGACACGGGTCAAAAAAAGACAAGCATCTGGCTGCCAATCTGTGCTCATTGCCCGGCGTGGCTTCAGTCTGTGACACACAGGTGAAGAATGTCCGCCACTGTGTGTGCATGTGTGTGTTTGTGTGTGTTTTGGGGTGACGCAGGGGCCAAGTATCCACTTCAGACTGGAAGGAGCGCCGCCATCACTCTGGCTCATCTCCCTCCTCAGCCCTGTTCTGCTGACGTGTCAAGGTCACAGCGAGGCTCCCTGCACCATAAAACCCTCCTCGGAAACTTCTTTTCAAAGGGGGTGTGACGGGGCGTCCATCAGACAGCTGAGTGATGGAGACATCAGGGGCGACAGCTCCACTGAGGACGATCTGCTTGGACAGCCTTCAGTCTGCAGAGGAGTCTTCATCTGCACCGGATCCTGCAGAGCTGCAGCTTCAGGGAGCAGAACGAGCTTCTGCAGAGCATCTGCGTGTTTCAGAGTCTGCTGCACGCCGCCAAAGTCTGTAAAAACACCAAGCCCTCGAACTCAGTTCAGAACGGCCAAGCCCGTCACTGCAGGGCTCCAGAAAAAAGGTGAAGCTGGCTCAAATTTTGCTGCAGCACAAATCATCATCATCACCCTGCAAGGCGCCGTGGAGGCCGATCAAATGCAGACAATGCTGCTGTCTTGGTCAGGACGTCCTTGAAAAAGAGATTTTAGGATCTGAAGGGGATGTAGAACTAGTTCAGAATCAGCATTAATTCAGTGTTATCGATCATGTTTTAGTAACCACTGTCGCTCTAAAAATGCCTTTATTTGAACATCCAACAGAAAACCCTTCAAGCTCCATCCGTCCATCTCATCCATCCACATCAGCTGACGTCATCAGCTTTCCTCAGCCACAGCTCCACGGTGCGGGTTGGATCTGCTGTTGGTCCGGTGTTATCCTTCCTCTCAGAGCAACAGAGCGGCCATGAGACACAGAAGCGTCTCCTGGCTGACCTTATCACAGAATCCTCCTCAGGAGCAGGAAATTCATCTTTCCTGACAATCCAGTGACGGCACGACTGCATGCATCAAGTCAGTGCACTCTGACAGACGATAAAAACGGCAACACCGCATCACCCCGATTTTCTGCTTGGACAGCCTGCCGGCCTGGGATGGTTCTGCGATGGGGACTGGGAAGCAGACTTTCTTAGGCTTCACACGGGGTCTCTTCAAACAGGGCTTAGCCAGCGGTGTTACCAGACTCCTTATCAATAGAAGGGGCTGTTTTGTGCTCCTCGCTGCCATTTTCTGCCATTTCCTTTCATGTGAGGACTGAATAACATAACAAAAACAGAGGTTTGCTCTGTGTGCGGTCACTTGAACACTCCCATGAACCTGCAGGTTCAAAAGAGATCGAGTGCCTTCATGTCACATGAGAAACAAAGTGTTAGCAGAAGAGAGAAGGCTGATTCCACTAATCTGACGAAAACAATACGAGCACAGCCAGCAAACACTGAGACACCTTCAGGCTGACGTAAAGCGTTTCCTGTGGGCCGGCGATGGAGCAGCCATGAGTGCTAACACAGCGGGACAGTGATCGTCGAACGCAGCTCAGCTCGTCGTGACTCTGCGGCTCGAGGTGTTATGAAAACTAAACGCAGTGAGTCAGCGCTGTGGCGCCGGGTCAGCGGGCCGAATGGAAATACCAAAGCCTTTCCCAGGACAGGTGAAACAGACAGGTGAAACAGACAGGTGAGACGGACAGGTGAGACGGACAGGTGAAACAGACAGGTGAGACGGACAGGTGAAACAGATTGGTCGTGTCTGGCTTTACACACATGGAAACAAACAGCAGCCTGTGTGATGACAAAAAAGTGACTGTCAGCATGTTAAAATTGCAGGTTCCACTTGTGAAGTTGCCCTTTAACAACACTGCAGTGAAAATATATCACGATATCCAGCACAGGTAAGTTTAACTACCTGTAAGAGCAGACTTCAGGTGACGTGCAGCATCTGTAACAACATGACACTTCAGAAAACTCAGAACCGTCATTTGATTTGAACGGTGTTTACTAAGGATGCACTCATCAGTTTTTCTCCCTCATTTCTTAAAATATGCAAAGTTATCTGCCAGCAGAACAGGAAAATGCAAAGTTTTTACACCTCTATCCAAAGCGACGTACATATGAATTCACACAGCGATGGAGCAGCTCTGGGGTTCAGATCTGTCCAAGGATACTTCAGCATGTGGACTGTCGAGGCCAGGGATCGAACCACCGACCTCCTGAGCAGTGGACGACCGCTCTACCTCCTGAGCCACAGACGCCCCTTAAGAAGGTAATTAAGGACAATGAAGCTTAAAACAAGTGACATGTTGTACCGTAAAAAGCTCAGCAAAACTTCTTTATTTGAAGTCTCAGATTTCCAGAAGACCAGTAGAAGGAAAAGCTCGGCATCATACAGGCCTCGCCTTTATGCGTCCCCTCGTTCTCGATATGCCAGCTCTTCTACCTTTGCAGAGCGAAGGAAATATTTAGTTTCTTCCATTTTTATGTGCATAAAAACAGGAGGATTAATGAGTCAGTGCTGAAGTAGAAAACCGAGCTGAGATGAAAGTCTGTTAACGTATTTCTTCTGTCCTCCGGCAGAACAGAGGTGGACAGTCCGAGCAGCAGCAGGAGGGCTGAAGGTTTAATAATCACGCCCAGCAGGAGGGTCGATCCCCCTGCGACCTGGAGGCTGAACGCTGGTATCACAGAGCCCACTTCCACTGTCAGAGTGCCCTTGGACAAAGCTGAACCCCGGACCGACCCTGAAGTCTCCGAGGAGCCGCATGACTGCAGGAGGTTTGGTGTACTCATCATTCTAGAGATGTATTACGTGTCAGCTTTGTTTGTACAGTCTTAAATCATGGTTTACAACACCCACCTCAGACTAACAGCAAGCCTAAACTCAATGAAAACTACTGCAAGCTGAAGACAACAAGAAGAGAGAAGGCCGAGCTGGTGGGACGTAAAGACCCGCTGATCCACCGGGGACGCACGGAGACGACCCAGTGCGTCCATTTCTACTCGTCTCGATACGAACTGGTCACAACCTGCCAGCCCTCGACTTTTCAATGCAGACACAAGATGTGAAGCGAAAGTGAAATGTAGAAACGATGAAGCAAACGAACACGGAGCCCCTCGGAGTCGCGTCCCCGCTGAATCATGGCGGCTTGTTTAGTGTTCATGTGTCGGCTGTAAGCGACGGCTGAGTAACAACACATCATCAGCGTGTCGACTCGAACTGTTGATGGCTGCTCTCGCCGAGTGAGGCCTCGCAGCTGCCAGCTGATATCACCGCACTGACAGAGAGGCAGGAAGTGTGTGTGAGCGAGAGACAGGAAGCACAGTGAGAGGAGGATGTGCAACACACACACCCAATTAACACCCCGGCTAGAGGGTCACCTTAAGGGTGAGTACTAATTAGCGGCACGGCCAGAAAATTAATTAGCCTTTAACAAATACTTTGCAGAGTCAGTAATAAACAGTCTGACACAGGCTGCGATTTGATTGGTGCACAAACACACCTGCCTTACATGTGATTGGCTAAGGAGGCCGTCAGCAGTGACCACGTTTTTAAAGGAGCACGAAGGAAAAGGATTTTGGCCATTAGGGGGCAGAAGAGCCTCAAAACCAGCTGACAGACTCACGGTCACACCTCACTGCACAAGGACAGGACAGAGGACAGGGCGGAGGACAGGACGGAAGACAGGACGGAGGACAAGACAGAGGACAGGGCAGAGGACAGGACAGAGGACAGGGCAGAGGACAGGACGGAAGACAGGGCAGAGGACAGGACAGAGGACAGGACGGAGGACAGGACGGAAGACAGGACGGAAGACAGGGCAGAGGACAGGACAGAGGACAGGGCGGAGGACAGGGCGGAGGACAGGACGGAAGACAGGGCAGAGGACAGGACGGAGGACAGGGCGGAGGACAGGACGGAAGACAGGACAGAGGACAGGACGGAGGACAGGACAAAGGGCAGGACGGAGGACAGGACGGAAGACAGGACAGAGGGCAGGACAGGGGACAGGACGGAGGACAGGACAAAGGGCAGGACGGAGGACAGGACAGAAGACAGGACGGAAGACAGGACAGAGGACAGGACGGAGGACAGGACGGAGGACAGGGCAGAGGACAGGGCAGAGGGCAGGACGGAGGACAGGACAGAGGGCAGGACAGAGGACAGGACAAAGGGCAAGACGGAGGACAGGACAAAAGACAGGACGGAGGACAGGGCGGAGGACAGGGCGGAGGACAGGACGGAGGGCAGGACGGAGGACAGGACAGAGGGCAGGACGGAGGACAGGACGGAGGACAGGACGGAAGACAGGGCAGAGGACAGGACGGAGGACAGGGCGGAGGACAGGACGGAAGACAGGACAGAGGACAGGACGGAGGACAGGACAAAGGGCAGGACGGAGGACAGGACGGAAGACAGGACAGAGGGCAGGACAGGGGACAGGACGGAGGACAGGACAAAGGGCAGGACGGAGGACAGGACAGAAGACAGGACGGAAGACAGGACAGAGGACAGGACGGAGGACAGGACGGAGGACAGGGCAGAGGACAGGGCAGAGGGCAGGACGGAGGACAGGACGGAGGACAGGACAGAGGGCAGGACAGAGGACAGGACAGAGGGCAGGACAGAGGACAGGACAAAAGACAGGACGGAGGACAGGGCGGAGGACAGGGCGGAGGACAGGACGGAGGGCAGGACAAAGGGCAGGACGGAGGGCAGGACGGAGGACAGGACAGAGGGCAGGATGGAGGACAGGACGGAGGGTAGGACGGAGGACAGGACGGAGGACAGGAAAAGACACATTCAGGTGCAATCTGATTTTCGACGACGGCAGCTCTTTGCACAGTCGGGTTCTGGTCTGAACCTGGGACTGAACCTCCAGACGCACTCTGCCATGGACAAAGGACGGAGGACGGATTTCTATGAGACGGAAGCCGTGACGCTGATTACTAAATTTCTGCTTTGGTCATCTTGAAGAGAAAAGGTCCTGATATCACAGCCTTTAGCAAACATCTCATAATGAAACTAAGAGGTTTAGTTACAGTCTGCAGTGATTTCACAGTTCACTGATGGTCACGTTGGCGCCGTCCTGCTGAAAACATCAAAAAACCTCAGACCGTACAGACCAGAGCTGCCTCACGCTGTCTCCATCTTGGCAAAGTGTGCAGGCTGAATTAAAGTCTCGCCTTCTGTCATTCATGCAAAGTGAAGAGTTCAAATCCGAGTGTGGTGAACAAAGTGTCACGGTACTTCAGTCAGGGGACAAATCAGAGATGATTCAGAGGTCAAACAGGTAACTGACACAGTCCAGACGGAGCCAATCAGCTGAGAGTTCAATCTCTTAGAATTTGTTTTCCATCGAATGGAACTTTGTTTTGTGTATTTACTCGGATATTTTTCTGCACAGTCGTAGTTAAACTAAGACTTCGGGGGTTTCAGGTTACGTTTCAGTAAAGTTCCTCCAGAAATTCTGACTGCAGTGTGTTTCAGTTCTGCTGATTATAAGACAAACTACCCCACCTTGTTTTTTAGGATTTTTCTCCGTTACCTGTTGTATAACGTGTATTTCACACGCAGCGCTCACCGACAGTCCACCTCTGACTGACAGCTGACCTAAACACACAGTCAGTAAATCATTCACGACCATTGGCGTCCTCCAACTCACCAGCTGAGTCATTAGTCACGAAGGCATAAACGAAGCGTCAGAGCAGAGTCCTCTCGACCCTCTGAGTCTGCTCACGTCTCCTCCAGCTACAGCAGTTTGCTCTGCTGCAGTAACGACCCTGAAAACCTCTCCTTAACCGCACCTGTGAATGCAGCCTCACCTGTCCTGCTCCTGATCTGTCCTGAAAACAAATCAACCACAGCCATGTGGTCGATAAAGAGACCGATTGATCGATCTGTTCCCCTGCAGAGAGGCAGCACACGCTCACCAAATTACCTGCAGCGTCAGCACATTTCAGCATCAATATTCATGAAAAATGGCTCAACACCTACAGCCAGCTGAGGCACTGAGGTAAGCAAGCATACATGACCAAAAGTATGTGGACAGCCCTGCAGTTCTGGTCTGGGTCTGTTCTAACGATTGGGTGTCCGTATACTTTTGGCCATGAGGTGTCAGTGTCAGCAGATACTGATCAGCTCATCCTCAGCATCCACTCACACTGAGTCAGTGTGGACAGGCTGCCTCAGCAGGATGATGGTTGGTGTTATGGCGGCACCCAGTGGCCAAAACAGTAAACTGCAGCCAAAGAGTCAAAGTGACAAATTGAAAACTCTACATGAAGAAGAGAATTTTGGTTTTTAACAGCCGGTTGTGTCAAACTCAGAGGCCTGATGCAGCTGATGTGTGATGCATTTCCAGGTGACGAATGAGCCTTTCTCCTTATTTCTGCTGTGTTCTGTGTGTTTTGTTCGCTCTGGCTGATGCTGGTGGGAGCTGTGGTGATGGATTAATCTCAAACGAGGTCTTACTTCTCCTGCGTCTTCCTCTTCTGCTCCAGGTGGCGGTGAGCCTCCAGACGAGATTCGGGAGTGAACGCGCACGGCGTGTGCCAGAACTCCCTCTCCCGCCGCTCTTCATCCAGGTCGGTGCTCCTCGTGCTCGGGTTCATGTTCTCCTCCAGCACTGGACTGCAGAGAAAAGGGTGCAGTGACTTCAGTTCAGCGGAACACGTCGAGCAGAGATTATGTTGAAAGAAACATTCATCTCCTCATCAGTCCAGTTTAACGATCGACGTTCGATGGAGATGCTCATACGACTCTGCACTCAAAGACACAATAATCAATAACAGAGTTTTTACTTTACCTGAACAAGACTTTTTTTATCGTCTTCTTTCTCTTTCCCGCTCTCTTCTTCTATCTTTCTCTATTTATTTCTACATATTTTTCACTTTTCAACTGATCTGAAAGTGTGAAAATTCCCAAACTGGATTTAAAAGTGTGACAAAGAATCTCCTTAAATGAGTCAAACTAAAAACTTTCCGGTGAAAACCGAAGCGTCAGATTCTGGTCTCCACGCGTTCAGTTCCTTTTATGGGTAAAACTCAAAGAAAACACTGGATCCTACATTTCCCAGAATGCAACATGGTGGCTTCTTTCTTCAGACTGTCTCTCAAACTCCGCAGACTCAGAGCTTTTTCACGTCACAACTGACGTGACAGGAAGTGTTTGCACTCACGCCGTGTTGATGTCGCGCCCTCGTCTCCTCTCCTCGTTTCCTTTCTCCTCTCCTGACGCCTTCCTCTGCGCCTCCTCTTTCTCCCTGGCTCTCCTCGTCAGGTATTCATCTTCCTGCTCCCAGACTTGCCTCTTTACCTCCTCCAGTCCCTGAGAGGCTCGAATCCTCTCCGACCGGCTGACCTCCGTCCCGTCCAGCCACTGAGGACCGAGACAAACAGCAGGATCTGGATCAGAATTACACAGACTCTCTTTGCAGCCTCTTCATCCAAAATCAAACCGAACCTGCTGATTTACTCTTCAAACAGACTTTTACCTCAGTTATTTATATATGAAGGTTTCAGTCAACTTCTATTACAACTTTGTCTTATTTCATTTCTTTGTCAGTTAACTTTGTGATCATTACTGACACACTGATGTCCAAAATGACATCTGACGCAGATTTTAAGAAGCTAAGTTACCCTTTAAAAAGATGACATTTGTTTAAATCATCGTTTCTCCTCTGCCATGTTTCCTCCTCTTCCTCGTTGTCTCTATGAGCCAGTGAGAATGACGGAAAACAAAACCCCCAGCAGCCGGTCCTGGAGCCTAGGCCCCTTCAGGACTCAGGCGGACCAGGTGTGCCCTGCAGGTGGACTCACCTTGAGCTGAGGCAGGGAGGCCACCACATACTGCCTGTAGCCCTCAAACTGGGTGCAGGGGTTCCCCACCAGAAACAGCTCCCGCAGGTGGACGTTGTGCCTCAGAGACTCCACGCTGCTCAGACGACCCACAAAGTTCACAGTCAGGTCCAGCTTCTGGAGGCTCTCGCAGCCTGAAGACAGGAAGCCGGCACACCAACGTCAGCATGGAACGTAACTGAGTACACATGCTCCAGTACGCACAGTACTGGACTGATTCTGATACTTCTACTCCATTACATCTCAGAGCAAATATTGTTTAACTTTGGTTACTTTTTAGATTACAATTTTTTATCCCCTTCCTGTCCAGCAAAAACCACGTATCTCCAAGTTTGTTGATTTTGTATGTTTCTGATAAACTGAAGGATGAGGAAGATAAACATCATGTATGATAATAAACCACTGACAGGGCCCGTGTTACTGCACACGGAGTACTTTTACTTGGCAGAATCGGAAGCTGCTTTATTGGCCGAGTACGTGTGCACACACAAGGAGTTTGACGGTGGTTTAAACACTGCACTCAGTGCACCTGCATAAGAAAACAACATTCAAAAGACTGAACAATAATATAAAAAGTGCAAAAATGTCAAACAAACAATAACGATGTGCCCACAGCACGCTGAGGCAATGCACCACCTACACTGGGAGCACATCTCCCTGATAATACTTACTTCACTGTTGTAATAATACAACAATCAATATAATCATTGAAGACCTGGTCAAGACTATTAGTGAAACCATCAGTCGATCAACAGAACATTATGGTCGTTATTGGTGAATCCGATAATGTGCAGGTTTCACCATTTCTTCTGTTTCAGAGAGACCAGACAGAAGCAGACAGACCATAATTCCTCAGGCTTTGGTAAACTGTGATGCACATTTAGTTGGTACATTTCACATTTTCTAGCTAAATTCTTAAATGAATAATGGAAAGAAACAAGCAGATTAATCAATGAATCTGATAAACAGTGAGCTGTAGCCCCAGTCAGAAATCTTTAAATTAATAGTTAAAAAATAAAGTGGTCGAAGGTCTGTGTTCTGCATACTGACCTTCAAGGTTTTCAATGACTTCAATGTTGTTCAAGGCCAGATTCAAATACTCCAGCTTCTTCAGCCGACCGAGATTCTCTAGATATCGAATAAATTACAAAACACAATCACTGATTCTGTGATTTGCAGGTCCAAACACATCGATAATCAAACTGGGAGAATCTGGTTGGACGCTGGACGTCCTTGTCGTAAGCTAACATCTAAAAACAAACCCAGATGTCTTTTATCTTCTTTAACCCTGTAAATCATCACTGCTTGCTGAAGAACATCCACATGAGGCCACTGATCGTCACTCACCGATCCTGGGGATGAGGTTGTTCTGCAGGTAGAGGATCCTCAGGTCCCGGCACCACCTGTCGATGTGCTGGATCCTCTCTATGTCCTGCTGATGCAGAGAAACTTCCTCCAGGGACCAGATCTCACACTCGTTGTGCTCGGCCCGTCGGCGGACCATGTCCTCAGTGACTGGATGGACAAAACACAGTGACTGATGAACCAATGCGTGGCAGACACACTGTCCCCCACTGTCCTTTCATCTGACTGCAGCTCACATTATTACTACCAGAGCTCCTGGTTTCCTTCATACGAACAACAAACTCAATATGAAACCACATTTGGCTGAAATCCATAACTTTTAGGTAGGTCATGAGGTGATGACAGTAATTGGTGTTAACATTACTTTAGGTGCCAAAGATGACTAAAAGTCAGACATGTTGTGGTAGAGGCACAAATCTGATTAAACTCCCAGAAAACCTTCACAGGTTTTTGTTAGCCGGTTTCTTATTCAGCTAATGTGAAGCCACTGTTTTGTCTTATTTTAATATCCCCTGAAGTCCCGATGAGTCTCTATGCCTTGAGTTTTTTTCTGATAACTTGTCTTATCTCCATTCACCTGTTGCTGACAGGTACCCCCGCCTTTTATCCCTAAACAATAAAGATAGTTTTAGCTACTACGCGCATTAACATTAGCAGTCATGCTAAGCGCTAAAGCTAGCAGCGGTGGGCAGCTAGGTTAGCTAGACTTATCCAGGAGCAGCACTGAAAGCTGCTAGTGCTAACTGCACTAGCAACATACGTTAGCTTAATATGATTCACGGAAACTAGCTAAAAATCTAGTTAAACTTGGTTGTTTAACTTACTGTAAACCATCTTCCTCGTTGTTGTCAGGCGTTGCCGTAGAAACCGACCTGGTGCTGCGTTCAGCTGCTGTGGGAATTGCTATAACTATAATCAGGTGCCACTCACGTCAGTGACTCCACCCATGCTGAGCAGCTCCGTGAATTGCACTACACAGTGACGGTTACCTGACCACATTTTACTCATTTTCCTCGCCGCACTCAGTTATTAAAATGTCAGTAAATATGAAAATCTGCTTTTTTGGCCACGTATGTGTGCACATACAAGGAATTTGACTCTCAATGTAGGGAACTTACAGATGAACAGACACAACTAAGAACAATATAATTGTACAAACAAAGTGAAGAACAGACAGGGCCGTCATGAAAAGTATCTAAATTGTTTGCTAGAAATATTATTGACAGTTTCTCCATTAATGTAGTTAATTTGAATTATGAGATAAAACTGGTTATTTTAACATGTGAAAATAATGGTATTCCCAGCAGCACATTAGGTTGATACATAGAGCGATTACTGTTTATGTTAGCAATAATCTTCTAACACCGTCCTGCAACTTTCATGAGAACAAAATCAAAAGGGTGGGTAAACTTTGGAAAAGCGACCAGCTGATATGGAGACATACAACCGCTGAAAGGAAAATAATCATCTCTGTGGCTATTGTGGTCTTGTTTTTGATTTTTTTGAGAAAGTATGAAGCTGAAACTGGAGTTTACAAAGCGTACTTGAAGGTAGAATCTCGTGATTCACAGTTTTATTTTGAAAGTGGCATTTCGGAAGTTGTTTAACGACACGCTGAGGAGGAGACAACAACAAAGTAACAGGAGCGATTAGCCGCAGCATCCAGCCGTCTCTCCCCACCGGTTACCCGCGGCTCGGTGTCAGGAAGGACGAATTAACCGCGAGGAGCTCACCGGACGCTGGATTCTCCTCCTGAAGGCGCCGTCTTGTTTGCCAATGTTAGTTTGATTGACGTCTCGGCATTTGTTGTCGTTTCACGTCCGCTCAAGATGACGAGTTACAAGGCGTTTCATTCCCAGTTGACGTCCATCATGGAGGCACTTACCAAAGCGGCGGTGGCGGAGATCTGCGAACTGGTGGATGACAGCTACGCCGTGTTGCAGCTGGAGATCACCCGGAGCCACAAGGAGAACGAGGCGCTGAGGAGGAAGCTGGGGATGATCGAGACCATCATCGCTCGGGGACACCGGGGGAACGTCGCGATGTTGGATTACGGCGGGGAGGAGGCGGCCGGTGGGGGGCTGATGGATTTCACGGGCGGTGAGTTTCTTGGCCTGTCCACACAGGCCGGGGGGGGGGGGGTTCACTCAGCCTGTCCCTCGTTTGCATTCCGATGTCTCCGATGATGGTGGCACGATATGCGCTGCGACGGATGGACTCCTCGTGGTTCCGAGCGCCCCGCACCAAACTCCATTGGAAAAGTATTCATAAAACGCCTGCGAGTCCAATCCCGTGTTTGTGTTCACATACGTGGCCAAATAAAGCTGATTCGGATTTGTCCCAGTGTATTTGTCAATTTGGCATTGATATAAAACTCAATCAATTTCAACTTTTTCAATCATTTCGATTGTTCACTCTGTCTGGATCTTTAAAAGCCACCTTAGAATTAAGGCTTTCTGTTCTGTTCAGTTCCTGACATTTCCCTCCTAACAGAAATGCACTTAAATGACTTATCCACAAATTACAACACGAATCCTCTTCTGAGAAGTCACCACAGAGGAAAACGTGTGTACTTACTGTACTTACATACAGCAGTCGGCCTTATACATCCCACTGGGATCACTGGAACCCACTTAGAAGCCTTTCAAAGACCCTTTGTGAGGAACCAATGTTGTCTTTCTGTTTTTCACCCAGAACGTGCCTTACTGACTGGAGGGGGGACCAAGCAGCCGAAAGCCCCCCTCAGAAGAAGTGGAAGGGTCCCGGTGCTGGAGGTGACGACAGAGCTGAGCCCTGCAACCAAAGAGGTGAGAGGACGGACGAAGGCTTCAGGGTTCATTTCACATCACTGTGATGAAGCCTTACGGCCTGGAAAGATGATTATTGTGATGTAAGTCATCGTTTCAGTAACACAGACACAGTGGACCTACCAGCTGGGTTTAATGGACATTTACCAGTGTGACAGTGCATGTTAATAAGTGTTTAAGCTAAAACTGCACAAGCTGACGTGTCTTATTTAATATTTAGTGTATTATTCTGTCCCACTTGTCTAAATGCATCACCTCTGCTGCCTTTTGTAACGGTTTGGGGTTTAGCGCTCAAATATCATCCAGTAAGTGGCATTTTGGTTGGAAATAAACACTTAACTGTACTGGAAAGTTCTGGTTCAGCACGTCTTGAATAAAAACCAAAGTTAAAACAAACATCCGAGAGTCGATTCGACCAGCTGTGTGTCACCGTCGTTTTCTGCTCTCAGGACCCGTCGACAGCTGCTGCAGAGGAGCTGAGCGATCATGATGTTGTTTTGATAAAGGAGGAAACTGCAAAAGAGGAGGTGAACGACCACGATCCCACAGACGAGCTGCTCCTCAAAGCAGACGGTGAGAGGAAAAACACACACAAACGCACACACGCATCACTTCCAGTCAGTAGTTCCAGATGTTTTGTGTGGCGGCGACATGCGGCAGCGCCCTGATCCTCCGTCCAGCACAGACCCCGTCAGAGGTGGACGATCCCGCCTCACCTGTCTCTGTGTTTGACCAGCCTTCACACTGGACTTGCTGGATGGTCCCATCTTACCTGTACTCATTACCCAGCAGCCCCTGGTGTTGCCTGTGTGTGGTGAAGGAGGAGGAAACAGTTTGTTACTCGACTGTTGCTCCTGCTGGGATGAGACGGTTCCATGAAAGTTCTTCTTAGCTGCTTTTATTTTGGTGTCCACGTGTGTCGATCCATGTTGAAGGACGGACATTTTGACACCAAACACAGAAGACAGACTGCAGCCATTGGTTCTTTTTTAGTGCATGCTAGCTTTTAAAGTGATATTTGACAGGAGTGTTTGTCGGGCTGCTCGTTTGTGTTCGTGGTGTTAAAGTCGTATCTTAAACTGCTGGTTTGTGTGTCAGAAGGCGCAGAGCTGCAGCTGTCGGACGACAGTGAAGAGGGACCCTCCGGGATGATGATCTCCACCTCGGCGGCCGACATGAGGCCGTGGGATCAGAGCGCTAACGGGCCGTCTGAGCGAGCAGAGCATCAGGAATCCCACAGTGCACTGGGGTCTCCGGGGCCCGCGGGGGGCGCCGACAGCAGCTCTTCAGATGTGGTGTTCGACTTGGCCTTGGAGTCGGACTGTGGGGCTCCGTCTGCGGTCCAGACGAGGAAGCTGTTCCTGCTGGGGTCAGGAGGAAGCCCCGCCTCCCTGCCCGGGACCTCTGAGCTGAAGAGGGGCGTGTCTCTGATCAGCTCCCTCCCCTGCGACCAGGAGCTGGACCTGTGCTCCTCATGGACCAATCAGGGCCTGCCGAGCATGGTGCCCGTCGCTCACCGGCCGACGCTCCTGGACAAAGTGTCAGACCTGAACGCTGCAGGTTTCCCCTTAGCGCTCGGTCTCGGCAGATCCAGACTGGACCCGCTGGACCTGAACAGGTACTGCAGGGACCGGCGCTTCGTCTGCAGCTACTGCGGGAAGTGCTTCACGTCGTCCCGGAGCCTGGAGACGCACGTGCGCGTCCACACGGGCGAGCGGCCGTACAGCTGCGCTCAGTGCGGGAAGCGCTTCACGCAGTCGGGACACCTGAAGACGCACCAGAGCGTCCACACCGGAGAGCGGCCGTTCGCCTGCGAGCACTGCGGGAAAAGGTTCGCCGGCAAGCAGAACCTGAGGATCCATCAGCAGAAACACCACCCGGCTGAGCACGACGAACACTGACACGAACCCCAGAGCTGAAACACGTGCACTCATGGTACGGTGAGATCTAAACTGTGATGGACCAGGACCCCGCTGCTGTGACTGAACCTGATCCAAATAGATCTTTTTAAAGTCCAGGCCTTTAAAAAAAAAAAAGAGTTCACTTCCATTGAAAAGCTGATCAGTACGTGTGAGTCTTGAACTGCTTTGGTGAACATCTGAGACGAAGCAGAAATGGGACTACGACCTGATCCAGATCCGTTCTGACCTCAAGACGAGCGCGGGCCACGTGGGTCCACCTCAGCGCTGATCCCCGCAGAGGGCGGCACCTGTAAGAAGCATGTGGATGTTGATTGGTTGGTGTGTTTCTGCAATTAAAGGTGTGAAAACAGGATGAAGAGCGTGTGCTTTGTTCAAAGAGTGACAGAGACAAGACGCCGATTTAAGAAGATTGACCAAAAAATTTGTGACAGTAAAAAAAAAAAAAAACGCCTCGTGTATTCATAGAGTATGTTTCTATCATTAATCTGAATCTGTAAAGTAATCAAACATATTAGTGGAGTAAAAAGTACAACGTGTGTCTGTGAGAGGTAGAATTATAAGAGGAGAAAGCAGTGAAGTACTTGAGTAAATGTACGTAGTTACTTTGCGTCACGGTGATGATGTGCTGGTTGACATGTCCGTCTGTCTGTGTTGGACAGAGGAGTCCACAGACGTCCACAGGTTCAATCTTCATTATTCAACTCGGAAACAAGTTTCGACTCACTCATGCGTTCAGACAGAAACTGTGAAATGTTCCACGTCTTTCATACATGCTGGGTGTGATTCAACCTTCAGACGCCAGCGAAGCTTCGGAAACACTCGAGGTTAGTTCTGATGGAAGCGGACGAGAAAACCCTCAAACTCCAAACTCATTCACGCTGCGGACAGGTGGCAGCATGAACTGAACCTCTCTGTCATTTCACATCGCTCACTCTCACATGCTGCTCTTTAACAGTAACCCACTGATGCGCCAGCAGCCAGAACGCAGCATCAGCATCAGGCTAGCTTCGTTTCACCAGTGTTAACTGAGCCAATCAGAAGAGAGGATTTTCTGTTGCTGGGTCAAACTTTGCTGTTTGTTTCCAGCCTGAACAACAGCAGCACACACAACACGGCTCACCATTGACACAGTGGAAAAACAGCCTTTCACTGAGTGCACAAAAGAAACCATTTACAGCACACACACACACACACACACACACACACACACAGGGTGGAGTCAGTTTGGAAGATGCAGGAAATCATCATTCACTCCCTCGGGGTCACATTTCAAACTGCGCTGACCCTGAAGAAGTCTGCAGCGTGATGACGAGCAGACTCCCCGCAGACCCACAGAGTCTTCACACGGATCAAGAAAACACTCGAGATGAATCTCATATTTGCCCCCTCCTGAAACGTTCTTCGTGTATGTTAAGACGAGGTTATTTTCCTGGTCAAACTGTGCAGCACTGTGACGAAAAACAAAAAAAAATACTCTCGTCATATCCCTCAATAATGTCACTGACATATTTGCAGATAGAAGGATCTGAACATGAGATGGAAAACAGTCGTGGGTTTCGCAGCGTGTGATCTACTTACAGCTTTGTTTATTTGTTTATTTACTTCCCATCAAGTTTTTTTTAACCTGTTTCTTATTTTCATCTAATGATTTCTTTTTTTTAAAACATTCCCATTTATTCTATCGACATATTTATTCCTTTTTGATTATTTATTTTAATGTCCTTGTTAATTCTATGTATTTTCTCATTTTTCATCTAGCTGTTTTTTTCTAACTTTGATTGTTTATTTTTGCTTTTTCATTCTAAACCACATGTACTTATTTGTTTTTATCTACTTTGTCTTTTAAACGGTATGTTTTCATCTTTTTATTTATTTATTTTTATTTTTCTCCTCCCTCGTTATGTTGCCCCTCTTGTGAATACCCGCCTGTCACAACAATAACAACAGGCTCTTATTTTGAAGTCAGCAGTGTCATTCCGGAAGTGAGAGTCAGGAGGAAGCAGAAAACATTTCTCCTCCTTTGTAA
This sequence comes from Chaetodon auriga, assembly GCF_051107435.1. Lineage (NCBI taxonomy): Eukaryota > Metazoa > Chordata > Actinopteri > Chaetodontiformes > Chaetodontidae > Chaetodon > Chaetodon auriga. The sequence goes on from NC_135085.1 coordinate 25,274,971, forward strand.
TCAGCGACGGGTGGCGTTAATGTCTGATAAGGTTTAGTCAGCGGCTCCGTCACCGACCTCACCGCGTCTTTCAGAGCCTGTTGGAGCTCCGTGTTGTCCGTCAGGAGGGGTTTCGGTCCGGTCGGGTTTCCTCTCGAGCCGCGGGATGGCCGTTTTAACCAGCAAGGCTCTGCACGAGCAACTGTCCATCATCATGGGCGCGCTGACCAAAGCGGCGGTGGCGGAGATCTGCGAGGTGGTGGACGAAGGTTACGCGGTGCTGCAGATGGAGATCACCCGGAGCCACAAGGAGAACGAGGACCTGAAGAAGAAGCTGCACCTCATCGAGTCGATAGTGGTCCGGGGCAGCAGCGGGGGGAAGGCGGCGGCCGCGGCAGAAGCAGAGGTCGCACCGGCCGCGGAGGGCGCACAGCAGGCGGAAAAGCAGCAGCAGCAGCGGGACGGTGACGGAGGAGACACCGCTGCTGCTCCCGGAGGAGACGGAGGAGCTGCTGCGGTGGTGCGGGAGGAGGTAAACCCACTGCCGGCCTGGTCTCATGTTTACCTCCGTGGAGGATATTTTGGTCATAATTATAACAGAGATTAAATTAAAGATTATCGTTTTACTACAACCAGGACATAATCTGGAAAAAAAAAAAAAAAAACGACCACTTGAAAATTTAAAGTGGAAAAGAAAAATGGGAAATTTAAAATGCAAAAAAAGGGAAATGGTCAAACTGGAAGCTTAAACTGTGAAGATGAAATAAAAAATCAAATCTGAAACTCAAAATGGGAACTGGGAAATCTGAAGTGGGAATACTTCAATGAAGAGCTTAAGTAGAAGAAACTAAATCAGATACATGGATAAGATAAGATAAGATAAGTTAAGATAATCCTTCACTCAGCTCACAGCAGGGAAATGACCAGAAATATCCTCCAGAGTCAACGTTTGGACCTGGGAGCTGCTGATTTCCAGCTCGTTCTAATTAGCTGATTTAGAGCTGAAACAGTTGGTCGACTGATCGATCGTTAGGTTATTTATCGGTTTATTTCACAGGAACAACACATTCATAAACACTGCTGCACCAGAGGCCAGATGCCATGTTCCACCTGCACAGACGCCATCCTAACGAAGAACAGAAAGTTACTTAATTAATGAGACATTTAGTTAGTGTGCAGAGAAACGATGGACATGAAATTATTAACTAGTTTCATAATTAATCGTTTGAGTCGCTGCTGCCACTGAAAAGGATTTTAAGCTTCCTCTGTGGAAGCAACCAATCAATCAATCTGCTGATTATTTTCTTAATTTATTAATCGTTCGGACTATAAAAGTTAAGAAAATACAAGTTGTTATTTTGATGAATTGAACTGTCAATCAATCAATCAATCAATCAATCAATGACCTGAAGGTTTCGACTCCTCGCTGAATATCTTTTTTTAGATTTTTTTTTTTTAGTTTTTATGGAGGATAAATTTACTTCCGACCAAAATTAAAAAGTTAAAATGGAAAACTGAAACTATTTTATTACTTAAATATATTTCAATAAAAGTTCCAAAGAAAATGGATTCTGTGAAGTTGCAGTTTTGAAATGAAATTTAATCTCCAAACGTCCAAGAAGATGGTTTTTAACCTGAACATGAAGAGAAGGAGTTTCCACCTGGGAATAAGATCACACTCATTCTGTGCAAACTCCACACGGCCTCCGTACGTTTTACCTGAATAACGATGTTTATAATTTCCAGGTGGATATGCTTCCTCTGGTCTGTGCTGTCGGGTCTTCCGGACGTCCGTCCGATGGCGTGCACGCTGAGAGCAGACGAGGCTGCAATAATCTCCAGATCGGAAGTTAATTATCTCCTCGTCTCCTCTGCGGCTGACGGGGAAGTTGAGCCGTTATCTGGAGATAAAAGCCTTTTATTTATTTTTATCTCGGTCTCGTTACCTTGGGCTGAAAGTCCTGTTTTCGATAACATGTTAATTTTCTCGTTATCTTGAGAAACCCAAAGGTCGGGGGTGTTTTCAGATAATGCCGTGATCAAACGGAGATTCTGAGATAATGGCATTAAAAACAATCACGACCGCCGCGGCTGCGCTCACGTTTGCCCACAGAAGCGCAGGTGATGTCAGTCCGTCACAGACTGACTCACCTGGCTGTGGTTTGATCTCCGCTCGAGCAGCTGCTGGACCTTCATCAACCCTCCCTGATTTCCTCGTTCCTAATTATTTTCTCATTCTAACTTAAATGAACCTCAAAGTGGAGTCATCCAAACAGGACCGAGCAGACGTTTGATGATGATTGGTTTGACTTAATGTCAGTCTCACAGACGGAAAATCATGTCTCGTGTATAACCGATGACTCGCCTGGTTGTTTACTTGCTGTTGTTTACATGTCCAAAGCTAAATCTGATATTTATTGCATGTAACGTCAGTATTCTCACTCGTACTACTCGCACTGCGTATTAATGTTTGGATGAAACCTTTGCAGCTTCCGGACGTGGTGTTGATCAAAGATGAAGACTCGGACAGTAACGACAGCTTTGAGGAAGGTGAGTGCAAACGCCTCGCGGACAGAGCGTCTCAACCTCTGGGTCAGGACCCACAGAGAGGTCACAGGATATGTCATCACTGGCTTGGCCAATCAGATACATGCAAGCGCACATTCTTGGTCGACGACTGTGCAGGTGTGTCACAGTCAGCCGGAGGATCAAATCAGCATGCTAACACGTGACAATGCTTCTTATTTATTGTTGTAAAATCCTGTCTCATCATGTTATATGTGCCATATTTCTGTCTGATAAACCTTCAGATTCATTGATCTGTTCCTTCAATTGAACGAGATTTCATCGTCTCCCACTTTAGCAACAAACCACCATCAGAACAGCAACAGCAGGATTTTCTACTCGGCAGTTTTCAGAGCGTTTCAGATTGAAAGAATAAATATGTTTAAACCAAACAGTGATGATAAGCTGAGTGTCCCTCGTTCTCTAAACATCTGGACTCAGAAAACGGGGCATCGAGCCTTAAAACAGCAGATGTAGGAAATGACTGATGAGTACCTGGTCAGACTCGGTCCATTCGTCACTGTAACGCAGTGCAAATGTGTTTGTTCAGCTCGGTGATGTTTTCTTTGTCTTTTCTTTCAGATAAGAAAACAGCCGCTGATGGGGGGACGTCTGCGGCCAGAGAGGGCGCCACGTCCACTCCCGTCAGCCGGAGCATGAAGAGACGCTGGGCGGGCAGCGAAGCGGGTGACAGGAAGTCGTCCTCCGAGCAGCTCACACTGCAAACATCCAAAGTGAGTGCAGGGACGCAGAAGAAGAAGTCCGTCTACGCTCTGGACTCGCCCTGCAGCGAGCCGGGCCATTCCGGCCAGCTCGGCGGCGATGAGATGGAGGCCGGCGAGTCTGTCTGTTCCTACTCGTCGCAGATGGACCCGAACGTCCAGCTGGTCCATCAGGAGTGCTCGCTGGTCCCGCCCAGCGCTAACAGACAAACAGCCTACTTTGGCAGCAGCGCTCTGATGGAGTCTCAGTCTCCTGCACACAGAGCAGAACTAGATCACAGCCTGACGTGGACCAAACAGTCGAAAAGTCAGCTGACTTTCAGTCAGTTTCACCAAAACGAAAACATGGACGGCGACGCTTTCGGGATCAAACTGATCAGCGTCTCAGGTTCGACTTCCACGGACTGTCAGCTGTCTGAAAACAGCAACTCTGCGTTTGAGTACGAGGACGCCGACATGATGAACTTCTCCCTCTACAGGGACCAATCGGGTCACTCTCAGCCGGGCACCGGCGCCCGAGGGAAGCGCTTCATGTGCTCCATCTGCAGCAGGACGTACGCCACATCTCAGAACCTGGACGTTCACATGCGGATCCACACGGGCGAGAGGCCGTTCAGCTGCGACCAGTGCGGCAAGAAGTTCACGCAGTCGGCTCACCTGAAGTCGCACCTGAGCGTTCACTCCGGAGAGCGGCCGTACGCCTGCACGCTCTGCTCCAGGAGCTTCATCGTCAAGTACAGCCTCAAGTTACACATGAAGAAATGTCATCCCAACGTCTGAGAGAAGGGACGTGTGGAGGGTTCGCTCTAAACGTCCTGTAAATATTCATTTTTAAGAAAGGGTCAAAGGTTTTCCAAAGGTGAAAAAGGAAAATGAGCTGCCAGGTTGAAAAATGTGTCTGAGCTGGAGCTGCAACAGTGACGTTATTATCGGCAGAAGACTCATCAGTAACTAAGACACTGATTAATCACTCAAACATCCCTTTTCAAGCAAAAACGACAAACATTTTGTGCTCCAGCTTCTCAAATTTGATGGGACTGTACGAATAGTTTGATGCTCCACTCTTAATGTTGACATTTGAAGTCTAAAATCAATATTTGATTTCTTTTTTTTTGTCTGTTTTTGGCAGGTCTGTTCATTCCATTTGATTTCAGATGAAAATAACGATGAAGCTACTCTTATGTTAGTCGTATTAAACTATTTCCACGGTTAGATTCCAGTGTGATCCAGTTTCCAGTAACTCCAGAGCTTAATCATTTCCAAAGTCCACAACATGTTTCAATCAACAAAATCTTCTGCTTCACTTCATATTTATTGACATTTCCAAAATCAACATTATTGCAACAGTCACAAAAATGTTGGAAGCTTATGATGTTTAAGTGATGGGGGGGGAGCCTCAGGTGGGGGGTCAGGAGTTGTGTCGGGCGGTCTTTGCTTCCCTCATACAGTTACCTCCCTTGCTGTTCTAATTGAACACATACATCACACTAACCTCTGTGGTAGCTGGAGCTGCTTCTTTTTGGCGATCTGATGTCAGATGGAAGTGATGATGATGATGATGATGATGATGATGATGATGATGATGATGATGATGATGATGATGATTCCTTTCTCCTGAAACGTCTCACCAAACACCTGAAGGAGTTTCACCTCTGTGAAAGCTGCTTGTTGAGCATCGAACTCCGCTGAAGCGCGTTAGCAGCTGCAGCTCGTGCAGGTTAGCATGTTGCTAGCAGTGATGACTCTTGGGAGTCACCTTCTTCATCACTGTGAGCTCGTCCCCGCAAACAAACTGAGACTCCGGTTTGTTTTTGAATTCAACAAAAGTTAATCGTTTGTCAGTTTCTCGACACTCCGCGTCTACTTACATTTTGTTTTTTGGCGCCATGATGGATGACGTATTATCAACGCGCCGCAAGTGTTGCGTTCAGGGACCGCCCGGAAGAACGTGAAGTCTACTGTTTTAAGTTATTGTAAAGCCGCTAATTGCTCTTTTATACATATTCATAAATTGTCTCGCGGGCTGGATCAAACGGTCTCGCGTATCCCACCACTGCTACAGACCAATCACGAAATAAGTGGCACATTAGAGCATCTCAATTATGAAAGGGGAGACACGTGATTTTGGAATGGAAACCTAAAATTTGCGAAGTTGCTAATGAGCTCTGCCTCTGGGTTCGTGTGTAGTGTACAGGTCAAAAACAATGCCATGGAAAAATATGAAGTAGTCTAAAAAGTGTCATTCTTGGTTAATAAAACAAATTCAGAACTTGTTTCGTGTCAGTTATTTCCTTTGTAAACAGATTTGTGTGAAGTTACACTCAGCAGTAACATCTCACAAGTTCAGAAGCTGTAGTAACAATGTATTTATTGATCAATTGATGTTTTCTTACAATAGAGAAATCAGTAGGTGTAATCACATAATTCTATGATGCTACCATGATGTTGTGGTCCTGGCTCTTTTTTTTTTTTTTTTTTTTTTGATGCAGATAATGAATTGGTGTCAGATCCACAAACAATATAAGACTGATCAGAATTAAAATGCAACCAGACAGAAATGGTTCCTCAGTGCCCTGCCATGTCTCAGCACCGGGCGTGGGTATGTGTGTGTGTGTGTGTGTGTGTGTGAACACATATGTATATATATATCTATATTGTCTTTCATAATATGCTTTTATTCTTTCTGTTCTTGTATTCTTTTATTCTGTGAAGCACTTTGGGATGCATTTTAAATGGATGAAAAGTGCTATACAAATAAAGTTTATTATTATTATATTATTAAATGGCCATTCAGTGATATGAAGCTTCAGGTAGAAACATGTCTCCCACGTATGGACAGAAGGAATGATTACAGTTCACCTGTCCTTTAAGCCTTGTCCTTGTAGATGCATTGAAATTATCTGTCTGTAATATCTGGAGAGCAGTTTAAAGACTTAAACCAGTTGTCTAACTGGGACAAACTGTTTTCACTGCACTGACAACCTGAAGAAGTCTACGTTTGATTAAAGGTGACATCCTGGATGGATTAGTGGACAAGTTTACTGGACTCTGGACACAAGAGGTCTCGGTCACTCAGTTTGAGGGGACAATGAACATTTACTGTTGGAAAGTAAAGAAACGCAAACGTGATTGTCACGTTGTTTGTAGTCGTTTTGTGTCTCTTTCAGTCTGGATGGACTGATGAAATTATTAGTCCATTAATTGAGTGACAGAATAATAATTACAACAATTTTGACAATCGATCTTTCTAACATTTCAGAGGCCAAAAGATGAATTGATAATGACAGTAATCGCGTGTTTGAGGTCCTCCTGGACTCGAGCGCTTCACTTAAAAGATCTCAAATTTAGAACTGATACAGAAAACACAGTAAAATGATAACTGTCACTTCGCACATGCGCAGTCTGGGCTGTCTCGTCGTCTTTGCCCCCGCATCACTTCCTGGTTTGTCTCGGGACTGTTTACATCAGGTGGGAATCCACATTCGGATAAACGGAGCGAGCGAGCGCGTTTACGTGTCTGTCGCCTGCCACGAACCAGTGCTCCGGACTGTTCTCTCTCAACAGACGCACGCGGCGGATTGAAAACATGTCGCCGGCCGCTGCTTTCCACGCGCAGCTCGCCTCCATCATGGAGGTCCTGGCCAACACGGCGGTGGCCGAGATCTGCGAGCTCGTGGACAGCGGGTACTCGGTGCTGCAGCTGGAGATCTCGCGGAGCCGCAAAGAGAACGAGGTGTTGCGGAGAAAGCTGCGGCTCATGGAGCTCCGAGCCGCCCGCGCGACGGCCCTGCGAGCTGCGGCCACCGCCGGCGGCACCGCGCTGCTGCTCGCGAGCGGCCGCGCTCGAGCTCAGCCGCCTGCCCATCACCTTGGCAACGAGCCGAGGAGGAACGGAACAGCTCGAGGTGACCGTTAGAAATGAGAGGCCGCGTTAACAGACGGAACCGCCGTCCTGCCTGTAATTAGCTTTAGGGTGGTTGCTAGCACGTTTAGGCTACAGCGCTACAGAAAGATGTCCACAAACACGTGATTACTGAAAGAAACTGGATTGAAGAGATTGTACTAGTCAAAACTAAGATATCTAAAAATGTCAGTGGTTCAGTTTTTTCACATTTAAAAGCCAGAATGGATCAATATTGTAGAAATCTGTAATTAAGTTGTTCCTGGTCAAAATGTAAAAACTATTGATAATTATCATGTAATTACAAGAAGGAGTTTGTTTTGACTAAATGTGAAAACGGATGACCTTACGCTGCTTTTTTCATCTGCTTTGCCACATCTCATGTGCTGAATAATGATTATTTGTTGCACACGACAGCGCGTCAAATATGATGTCTGCAGAGCAAACACTGGATAGTTAATGTAAGAAATCAGTTAAAATTTCCCGTCGTTCAGGAGATGATTAAGTTTTTTTAAGCTGTATTTTAACATTACGAGACAATAACGTCCACCAGTTAGCATTAAAAGAGCTGGATAATCAGCAGTTTGTAATTGGAGCACCTACTTTACTGCAGATGATCCAGAACTTAAAGTGTCATCGTGACTTGTCTCCTCCAGTTGAGGCGGTGCTGTCCAGAGTGTCCAACCAGGAGACTCTGCGGTGCGGAGACGCTGATCCGTCGTCAGACTCGGGACAGGATACCACACAGGGGACGGTGAGTAGATGTTACTGCTGGCAGGATGTCAGAACTCGATCTCCTCCCTCATGCTTTTCCTCTCTGATTACAGCCGGCTGCAGGCGAGACGAGCAAAGTGACGACCGCCGTCATCAAAGTGGAGGACGACGATGAGTCCTGGTCCCAGTCTGAGCAGGACAGTAAGTGTGATCTGATAGTTATTCAGAACAGTTTTGGACTGTTGCTCACTGCTTCAATTCGGATGAAAAGGCGCCACATTTGACCTCCTCTCGGTCAGATGTGGCCTGGATCAAAGCGGTGGATGTGGACCGGATCTGGGCCATGATGCAAAATGAAATATTACTTTTGTTTTGACTGAAGCTTGAGGTTTTAGGTGGAATACTCTGCCTGTTGAACGTCTCCTCGCCGCCTGCACAGGAAACCTGCCAGTAAAATGTTCGTTTTCATCGTCTGTGCAGATGAAGAACCTTTCAGGTTCACTGTGTCCTGTGTTGTCTCACAGGTTTATTTGACTTTAGCTCGAAGCTGTGAGTTTATCTGAGGCAACACTTTGATTTGAAGATTTGATTTAATTTTCTGGTTATTTTAAAGGTTCGGGTTCAGTTGAAGTATTAGAAAGTGTGATATTCTGCTTTCCTTTCTCTCCAGAAGAGTTTTGTCATGTTGTCGATGGACACACGAACGAGACAGAAGCTCCGCCCCCACTGACCAAACAGGAAGTAACTGATGAAGGTGGCGGTTCGACTCGGTCGTGGGTGAGCGGGGAGGTCAGCTCCACCTCCGTGTCCATCCAAAAAACCCTGAACACCAGCCAGAGGTCGGAAACAAGCAGTTACGAGTGTCTGACGTACGAGCCGCAGCTCCAACATGGCTCCCTCGGTACCCAGAATCCTTTGAGTGAGGATCCCGGCTGCTCATACGTGTTGAACACCTGTGTGAGTGTTCCAGCTGCGTCTGACTCGGGCAGCAGCGGCTTCTCGTTCACTGTCAGTGAGGTGACTCAGTCTGCAGCAGAGCGCCAGCAGAGGGCGGCGTTACCTGCCGACGAGCCGCAGCTTCCCGGGAGGAAAGAGATGACGCAAAGACAAAATGCGTTCATCAGAAGGGACAGGTGGAGACATCAGGATGGTGTCAACAGGGCGTCCAGCCACAGCCGGGAGGACAGCGGGGGGAAGACGTTTGTCTGTAACTGCTGCGGTAAAACTCTGGCCTGCCTGAAGAACCTGAAGACCCACATGAGGGTCCACACCGGCGAGAAGCCGTTCGTCTGCGCGCTCTGCGGCAAACGCTTCTCCGACTCCAGCAATCTGAAACGCCACCAGAGCGTCCACACCGGAGAGAAACGCTACGGCTGCGTCCACTGCGGCAAACGCTTCGCCCAGTCAGGCTCCCTGAAGGTCCACATGACCGTCCACACAGACTGCAAACAGTTCAGGTGTTCCTGCTGCGGCAAAACCTTCATCTCCGGCAGCCACCTGCGCCGCCACGTCACCATGCACGCCGGAGAGAAGCGGTTCACTCCGTCCATTCAGTGACACAGGCGGAGCTACGGGAGTATGGGGTGTGGGGTCGACAAAGGTCAGAGGTCAGATGAATGGACCTACAGGAGGTGGACTGACCAGGGACCAGCCCGGCAGAGACTTCAGCTCTGCCTCTCACACATTACTGCAAGTTTTGAACTGTAAGTTTGAAAAGTCACCTGACGTCGTGTCATCGTGGGGATTTTAGTCACAGCTCATCAGCTGACAACAGTACAATCTCAGCGGCAGTGTGACAGTGTGGAGGTGTAAATAAAGTTTTGAATCAGATGACCACAGACAACCTGGAGACAGGTGTCCTTAATGCTTCTCAGTACTGATTTTCCGTCCATTATTTTTCCAGTTATTTGATTGGATAAACACCATAAAATGTCCAGAAAGTAAGTCACATGTTCTCAGAGACCTTGTTTTTTCTGACCAGCAGCCTGAAACCCAAAGATATTCCACTGATGGTCACATGATACCAACAGTCCTCACAAGTACTTGGCATTTTTCTTAACTTCAGAACGGTCGCTGATTCCTTTTCTTTTGGTTTCAGCTGTAGTTTAATGCACAGAGGTGGTCGTGGGACCTTTTAGGGCAGCAGTCGTTTAGCTTCGTTCGACCTTTTTGAGGAAGTGTCCTGAAGTTTCTTCTGGTCTCTTCCTCCTTCCTGGTCTCTGAGTGACTCTTCTGTCAATCAACGAGCTTGTCTTATTGAGAATGGAAATGTTTTCAGAGCAGCTGAAAGACTCTGAGCTGCTTTAGGGTTGAAAGTATTTACTCACCTCATCAGGATGTCTGCCGGTTTTCATTTGACCTGATTGGCCGGCAGGTGTTTTCATTGACGACTTCCCGCCCCCTCCGTCGGTGGGTGGGGTCTTTGTGTGAAAACCTGCAGGCTGCTGGTCTTTGGATTATCTCAGAATATAATTTCATCAGACAGATGCTGTAGAACACAGCTGGGTTTACGTTCCTCAGCCAAAAATGAGAAAATAAACTTAGTAGCATAAAATATCACCTGAAGTCCAGTTTAAAACCGTGTCTGCCCACAAACTGCTGAGTCATTTCTGCTGACTCCATTATGTTTGAAGGACAATCTGCATGTTTGTCCACTGCTGAATGTCCATTATGTCTTCATCATGTTTACATTTTGTGACTTTTTCAATGATGATCATGTCATTTTGTAATAAAAGCAATTTGTTGAGTCTCACGAGGAAAATTCATGAAGAATAAATGTCAGACAGCAGCTGTCGCTCAATGAAATACCTCAAAGACATTTTGGTTTAAATCCAGCAGATCAACAGTCAGAAAAGGTCAAATTCCTCCTTTGAAGTCATTTTGGAAGCAAATTTGTTCATTTTGACCCACATTCTTCTAATTAAAATGTACTTTGTGTCCTTAAAGGTTTAATTTCACAACTGTCACAGCAGGCGATTAACTATCAGACTTTAATAACATGAATACAGTACAGTGGAGTAAAAACTGAACAGATATAATAAGTGCTGTCACAAGCGGAGTATCACATTTCCACAATTGGAAACACGTGCAGTCAATGGAAATATAAGAACGATGTGCAACATCACGTGCAGCAGCTGCATTAAATCACAAACTAGAGCTTATCTACAGGTTTGATTCATCCAAGAAAATTCATATTAAATGTATTTTAGTCACAGAAACTCTCCGTCTTTTGTCTTTACAGTAAATTCAGTATTTTACAAGTTTATCGTAGAAAAGAAAAAGAAAAAACAAACTTCCACATTTTAACTTTGGTCATTTAAAGCTGCATTGAAACGTTTCTGGCCACCAGGGGGCAACGTGATCACCAGCCTGGAGTCCTTTTAGGTCTGGTTTGGTCTCCACCAACTCCAGAGGACAAATATCTGGCTCGTGTTTTTAGCCATAAAACCAAAACTAGAAGCTGAAAGAGGCTAAAAGCTTCTCGCGGCTGCAGAGTTCGATACAATCGACACCTCTCACGTTACACAGTGTCACTTGATCCATCGAGCATGTAAAAATATTGAGAAGTGCAGCTTTAAATGCAAAGTAAAGAGTCATGCAGAGCCTATGAATAACATTAGTGCTACAGATTGACCTTCATTCAGTGATGAAGTCTTGGTGATGTAACATTTCCTGAATTGTCAGATTTCTACATATATGGCACTTTAAGTGAATAAAAACACATCAGACAACCCAGAAACCTCTGATTTACACAGAACCTTTGACCTTTAGAGGCCTGGTCACACCAGCATGGCTGCACCACTGACCAATAGAAATGATCGGAGAATCCAACATGGAGGAAGCTAATCGTCTGTGTCGCCGTCCGATTTTATTTAACTATTACACTGCTCCCCATCAGAGACATGGTGACGCACAGATAGCCGACGGGACGCCATGCTAAGGCGACGTGTTAGCACGAACAGTGTGCACTTTTCCCTCTTCAATAACTCCATGCTGAAGACAAAATGTCAGGGGACCAAACAGCGCAGAACAGAGACAGCAAGACACTCTTCTCAGGGTGCTAGCATGTTAGCGGTTAGCCCTGCGAGCAGTGACTCCACCATCAAGCCTCTGGCACAGTTTGTTAGGAGAGACGCTCTTTCATTTCATGGCGTCACTTTCTGGTGTGACCGAACGTTAACCCTTCATGTTTCAGACGTGAAGCCACGTTCATGTCAGGTAAGACGGACGGGAGCAGAAAGATGTTCACGGCTCGTGTTCAGGAAAAAGGCGTGAGGATTCAAGATACTGTGCAACGACATTATAGTACTACAGCCACTAAATGTGGGTCTGATTACTGTAAATGGCAGACTTTGGTTTGCGTGAGGCATTCAGGAACACTCGTCATTTGACTCATAAATGTGAAGAAAACGTATTTACGACTCGCATGTCAACATGAAAAGCATTTACAAGTCAGACACTGGTCATTAATTCCTACATGACGTAAACGTGGCATGATTTCACAACCGTCCGGAGAGAAAAAGTGTTTTTGGCCCGATCACTTCAGACGATCTGGAACATGAAGACGTAAAGATAAAACTCTGGTCGACAGAAGTTCTGCACGCAGAATCACACAAGACAGTGTGGACATTTCCCTCAGAAAGAGCTGATTTGTGCTGCTGGTGAGAACAAAGCACAGCTCGTCTCTTCCTCCTTCGGGTTTGCTTAACGTTTTGGCGTAGTTTGAGGCCCAAACATGATTGAATTTAAGAAACTTTATAAGGTCAGACCCTCATAAAGCCATACAGTACTTTTTTTTCTGTACATTTCTCAGTCCAGGCGGCTCAAACTGTGTTGATATGACATTTTGAGAGCTTCAGGGGAGGCGATCACATGCTGACACAGTGTGAGTCTTTGTGGTTTTGACTTAGGCAGCATGATGAACATGTATTTTATTGCAAGACGAATGTCTTTAAAGGTTCTTTCCCCTGAAAGTGAAGTCAGAGCGAAACGTGAGCAGATTCGTACGAGGCCGACGGCCTCACAGTGGAGCTGTAAAAGGGTTTTTCCTGCTGGGATGCCAGCCGGGTGGAGTCTGTCCCACAGAAACCTGCCCGGCAGCCTTTCTGAGCGACTTTGTTTTTGAAGTTGAGGAAAAAAGTTTTAACTTTTCAGAAACGTCAGCGGATGTGAAATCGCCTTTTCCCAGACGGTCAGTGAAGGAGGCTTCATGTGACGCTGGAGGCTGAATTTTGGAGAACTTGTTGGAGAAATTGGAATCAGTTTGGATGAATTCAGCAGCAATGGTGAATGTTTGATCCTAATTTTGACTCCCTGTCAAGTCTGAAAGCTCACTGATTAACTAATTAGGTGGAGTCTTCTGGATTCAATAGGACTGAACAAACGACACTTGGTGGTTTGTGAAGGAGTTGAAGCTTAGCCCCTTGCTAAGCTAAGCTAAGCTAAGCTAACCATGTCCTGCCTTCAGCTCCACACAAACATGAGATCAACATCGAACTTTCAGCACAAGCTGAATTTAGCACATTTCCTGAAACGCTGAAACGCCTTTAAGAGTAACCTGACAGGTGTGAGCACAGGTACACATATTGGAAAATCTAGATTTTTTCTTTTACAGCTGGTTTAAAGGAAACTGGAGCAGGTCTGTTTCCTGTTTCAGCAGCATTTTAGTTTGAAATCAAACACTTCCCTGTATTTTTCTGTCTTTCTGCTCTGCTGGCTGAAATAAAGGCACGTGATCATTTCATATTTAAAAAGAAGGTTTGTTAGCTGCTACTCTTAAAGCTGCACGAGAACATAATGACCAGTGGATTTACATCCTCCTCTGGCTTTATATATGCAGTTTATTTTGGATTGATGACACTGATTTTGTTTAACTGTCGGCGTGCATCAATCACAATGAGGTAAGTTTGTGAAAATCCATGGAAACAACGCGTGCGTCTGCAGAAACAGGCAGTACAGACGTTTGTAGTGCAGCTCTGAATGAAGCGTGCACGAGTCTCTGAAGAGCCACTTCAGACTGACCTTTTATGAACAGACACGCATCACAGTCAAACCAGTCACAGGTGTGGAAACTTACCCTGAACAGCCATTTACACCTGTGTGTGTCAACCTGTGTGTACACTATCAGGCCAAACACTGACAGGCATCTGGGCCATCTGAGTGATTTCAGCTCTCATGATGATTAAAAAGGTGTGTGCTAATAAATGTCTTCATCTCTACAAGAAACGTTTTCTCCATGATCAGACAGAGAAACAGCCAAAGCTTCACTAATTCTGGAGTAATTCAATTTATGAGCACAGCTGTATCTCTAAATGGACCTCGTGGCCCCGCCCATCAAGCTGTCACTCAGGTGACATCAACAAAATAAACGTCCTTATGACGCATTTACGTCACAAGGTCAGAAATTTTCATTTTGTTGCAGAAAAACAGCAAAACTCTCTGCTGGTTCCTTGATTTCGTGCTGTTGTGTGCATTTTTCTCATTGCAGCACTTTAATCTTAGAATAAACTCTGGACTCAGGAAAGAAATGGTACTTATCTCCTGTGGTTACAGCTTCCAGGTAGGTCAGAAGGAGGTCAGGAGCGTTTGTGCGTTCGTTTGCTTAGAAAAACTTTCAGCTCTTATTCGTGAGGCGTCACAGCGACACTCATTTGTTCTGCTGCTGGACCTGAATTTGTTCTCCAGACAAGTGAAGTCTGACGTTTGGTCACTTTGAACAGCTCAAAACAGCCAAGATCAACTATTAACAATGGAAGATACATTTACAGTATATCAAAAACACATCAGGTACGTGTGGACGTTCATGAGCTCCTTCAGCTGTTTGACAGAAACACACCTTCTGATTCAGCTTTGGCACTGCGGGAAAACACGGTGACGAGGTGAAAACTTCATGGATCCAACATTTAACACAGCGGAAACATGAAATCAGCATCCAGTCACAACGAGACTCAAAGCTTCGTGTTGAATACGAGCTGTTTTTCAGCAGGAAACCAAACCGTGAGGAGAAGACGCATCGCCGCGCTCACTCTCACTGTGTTTCCTCTGGATTCAAAGGTTAAATGCTGTAAATGTGTCGGCTTCAATTTGATGTCAGCCGCTTTAGAAACTCCATCCCCTCTGACCTGAGAACTGATTTAGATCAAGTCTTCCATTCAAAAAGTGGTCATTTCTGTGACAAAGCTGCAGTCAGAGAATCAAACAGGCCTTTCTGTGAAAAGCTTTCAGAGCTCAGAGTAACTTGGTCCTTTAAGTGCAACAAACAGTGAAATGTGAAGTTTGTCCCGTCAGACCTTCCGTCCATCGACCAGCGTCACACTGCAACACTGGAAAGTGTCTCCTGACGCTTTCACTCGTTTCTTGATGTGATATCCTGAAAAACAGCCATTTGAAACTCTTACTGTTTGTTTCTTGGCTGCTTGTTGACAAAATGAGGAGAAACCTGTCGGACTTTGGACTCACCTCCGTCTTCGCCCTCCTCCACTCGCCCATTGGCCCCGACTTTGTCAGGACTGAAAGAGACGAGATCATCAGAAATGTTTTAACATGAGGAAACTCGACTGTGACGATACAATTCTGCAGAAACCGACATGATTCATCGTCTACGTATCCAAATATCTGAAAGTGTCTCATTTCCCCGTGAATTTGGCCTCGTTCAGGTGGAACATTTACACCGACACTAAACATCATGGCTGTAAAACGAAGAACTCGTTCAGAAAGATAATTAAGGTTTTCTGTTGCTGCAGAAAAAACTCGTCATAGGAGACATTTAACCAACAGGTCGGTGACGTCGACCTTCAGTCAAACTTACGCATGAACGTTGCGATCGTCACGAACACGGTCGATGCAACAGTCGCGCTCCACAGGAGACACCTGCAGGGACAAAGTCAGTCCGGCTTCAATAATGTTTCAAAAAAACACTGAATCCCAAACAAAAGATGTGATTTTCAAGAGGATTCAAGTCAGACTTGTGATCACATGACCAGTTTTCTCATCAGCTATCAGGTTTACGTGTCTCCTGCTGCAGTTCCTCCGGTGGCCACCAGGTGCTCCGAGCAAACTGTACTGAAGTGAGCGGGATGCTCTGTTTTAATTAATTTAAGATTGAAAACATAGTTTTACCCTGAGTACAGAGCAGTGACGATGAAGATGGTGAAGATGAGGAGGAGAAGGGACTTCATTGTCAACCCTGAAACACAAATACAGACAAATACACGTCAGAAACGACCATAATACACACTGAACAAAATATTACTTCAGCTGTGAAGGAAAGACTTTGGGCGTAACGCCTCAGATGTCCTCTGAGCCTTCTGTGGCCTCTGAAAGGACAAAAACGACACAAACATGGACAAATGGATAAAAGTGTTTCAGCTCACCTGTGTGCTCAGGTGAGGCCTGGCAGCAGCAGCTGCCGGTGTAGAAGGATGAGGGAGGCGGGACTTCAGCGAGGCCGCCCAGTGATTGGGTGAACCGCTCCTTTGATTGACAGATCTCAGAACAAATCTCCTCCTGGATGAGCATCTTCGGGGGTGGGGCCACTTTGTCAGGAGGAGGCGGGATCTCAGTGTGGTCTGACAGAGAGAAATAAATAAATAAATAAATAAATAAATGATGTCACTGGACGATCTACAGAGTCAGAACGTGTGATTCCAGTAAATAATGTCCAGGTAGAGACACGCTGTCTTCACTTAGAGACTGTGTGTCCAGAGGAGTCCAGAGGACTGACAGAGAGCTTCATCACATGAAGCAACGACCATCACCTGAAGATCAACATCTGCTCAACCAATCAGCTTCTGCTGGACGACGATGCTCAAACATGGACGCTGCTGCAGAGAAGCTGCAGACTGTAGAAGGTGGACGCTTCACAGACCAGTTCAACCAATGGCAGAAGATCTGAACCATCAGACAGTCTGAAGGTCAGTCACTGATTCAGGATCAGGACAGTGTTTCTGCACAGCATTATGACGTCACAGTGAAGCTGACCTTTGACCTTTGGGATATGAAACTTTCATATCCCAAAGGTCAAAGGTCAGTTCATCCTCAAGTTCAAGTGAACATTTGTCCCTCAAGGTGTTCCTGAGACACCGCGCTCATAAGAACGGGACGGACAGATGGACGGAGGACCTGAACACATCGCTGGTGTGGAGGTGTGGAACTTCCTGCTGCTGATGTGGATCTGGGAACAGGGACAGACTGAACCGGAGTGTTACCAACCGTAAGTGAAGCTGCCGCCGTCGTCCAGCTCAGCGCGGTTGAATCCAGACCAGGACGACTCGTCCAGGGGGGACAGGTCCTCCTGGCTCGCCCAGTCCCGGTCCTGCTCACGGTTCTGGTTCTGGCCCGTCCCGAACACGCCTCTGAAGACCTTCTCATCCAGCCAGGACTGGCAGCTCTCCGTCACGTCGCTCAGCAGGCGAGCCAGAGAGCTGCGAGGCCGCCGTCTGCGCCGGAAAACCCTGAGAGACGAAAAACAAGGACATGTCACGTCTCTTAGTCTCCAGTCCAGCTGCTGTTTGGCTCGAGTGCACGATCAAAGTCAAACGGCTGATTTAAGTGCCATCAGTGCCGCAAAGTCAACGTCGGCGGCGACAGTGAACCTGCAGGTGAAAACACACGGCGGTGACATCAGTCATGTCTGAGAACAAAGAGGCTCTTTGAATGTTGACGCTGAAGGTTTCAATAACACGCGGGTCTCCTCGCAACCGTGACGACGACATCACAGCCTGGCTCGTGAACACGGCACACGTCAGACGGGAAGAATTTACAGCTTTTTAAGCTGCTCCACATGCACTGAACGGCTCGCTCTGATTGGCTGCAGAGAATGAGCTCAGCCCTATAAAGAGAGGCGTTTGAAGAAGAGGGTGCGTGTGTGTGTGTGTGTGTGTGTGTGTGTGTGTGTGTGTGTGTGTGTGTGTGTGTGACGTTTGAACTTCACTCTTCATTTGTCTGCTGAATCTCAGTCGAACACCTGAACACCTGGATGCACCTGCAGGATTTATGACCTCACAACTAGTTATGAGCCAATCACGGTGCAGACTTAGACTTCAGGTGAGATTGGACTTCTCAGAGGAGCAGAGCACATCGTGTGATTCTGCATCTTTACATGAGGGAGGAGCAAACACACTTTAGAATTTTTCACTAATTCATTGCACTTTTTGTCCAAAAAACATATTAGAAAAAAGTAAAATTGAGGGGTAGCAAGTTAGCATATTAAGATAAGTTAATGTTAGATTAATAATATAAAAATAAAACTTAGACTACAGATTATATGTGAACTCTGTGCTACGGTACAAATGAAGTTCATTACCAGTATTTTCAGGCTGCTCTCACCTGACCAGGTTCTCCTTGTAGCACACTTTGGTTTTGCAGGGAGTCAGTGACACGTTGCCGTCGTCGTCCCACGAGAAGCTGTCCTCTGTGACGCTGTAGTATCCGTTGGTGAGGAGGCGCGGCGAGCGGCGGCAGGAGCACGGATCACCGCCGTCCACGGACGAGTAACAGATGTACGAGGAGTCAGGAGAGAGGAGAGACTGGTCGAGGCTGAGGAGACAGACAGCAGACAGGAGGTCAGCATGCGGGACACCAAAGCAGTCAGTCTGGAAGAGTCTACAGGACAAAGATCCTTCAACTATTCATGTCGGAAAACCTACCCTCAAATTCACGTCAGCCACAAATGGAGGTGACTTTATTCACGACATGGTAACAAGCTAAATGTTCATGTGTCAATATACTACCGCAGGCCTAAAACTGAGCCAAGCTGGTACTTTCTAAACGTCGTGGCATAACCATCCAGCTGCTGTTAACATGCTAACTCTACCCGTTGTTAACATGCTAACTCTACCCGTTCTTAACATGCTAACTCTACCCGTTGTTAACATGCTAACTCTACCCGTTGTTAACATGCTAACTCTACCCGTTGTTAACATGCTAACATGCTGTGCTTTGGCTCAGCTATGCTATCAGCTCTGCAAACTCTGAAAACAGCCAGCGTCGACGTACACGTCCAACATGAAAAGGTAAGAGAAGCAGACGTACCTCTGACAGGAGTGACTGGTCCTCAGCCGTCGTTTTATTGGTGAACCTGAAGAACAGATATCAGAAAAGCTCTTACAGAGGTGAAGAACCTTGTGCTGTTCAGTGCAGCTGACTGTTTCTAAATAAAGACGACCTGACTTTTATCAGCGTGAAGAGCATTGGGACGTTCCTGAGGTCGGCCCCGGAGCCACTCGAGTGAATTTACTCTTCTGGACAGAGCTGACGTGACGCTAACGAAGTTCCTTTAAAGAGCATTTGTGTAACTTAACAGTAACAAAGTCACAAAAAGCATCTTTCAGGTCGTTTGACGAGTGGCAGCATCGGCCACAGTCCACTTTTCCAGAGCTTTCAGCTGCATCTCACCATCTTAAAATATGGAATTTACTCTCTGCTTTTGTGTCACCAGGTTTAAATGAAGAAAAGTTCTCCAAATTAGATTAGCAAACCTTTGATTTGAATACTTTTAGAAGCTGTGGACACATTTCGATGACGATACGTCGTTGCTATTGACCAGTTTGGGACGTCTTTCTGGACTCCTGCGCATGGTGTTGAACTTCTATCCCCAGAAACTCTAAATGTAAGACTTCCTGAGGAGCGGCAGACACCCTGCTTCAGTATACAAATGCATTCTGCCGTCATTGCTCGCCCTCATGTCTGCATGCTGTGTGTCTGGTGTTGATGCTGTTGACGATGACGTACTTGTAACCGCTCCGGAGAAGAACAGAGCCATGTTTGTCCTCAGCCGAGCGTCTTCTGTCGATCTGTGAAAGACATCAGAAACCCGACACCAGCAGTGAGACGCAAGCAGCCATTTTTCTCACAGTCAACAAATCCCATGAAGAGACCAAACGATGTGTCTTGGTCTCTCAGTGCTTTTTGGCTTCCTGTCTGTGGCTCTCAGCTCCCTTAAAAACATCTCCTGGGACTATTTTCAGCGGTAGATCAGGAAGAAGAGCGGTCTGGGGTTTTCTTAGGTAAAACATTGGAAATAAAACTTTTCTTCGGCTCTTCAGAAATCTACCATCCTCCCTCCCAGCTCTGTCCACTCCTTTAATCTGATCAGAGGAGATTCCTCTCCGGTCTGAGAGCTCCAGGGATGAACTGAAAGTGAGCACAGGGCAAAAAAAGTGCTGGATATTTAGGAGTCTTACCTTTAAAGGTGTCGCTGCTCAGGTGTCGCTGTGGGCTTCAGTTTTCAGTGCTTCGTGTTGTGCTTCTCTCACATCCTGCAGGGACGGAGCGGCAGCCTGAGAAAAAACCCTAAAGAAAACAGAGAAAAACAGACGGCCGTGACTCTGAGCTCATGTTTCCTGTTAACTCCGAGTCTGCCGGGAGGAACTGTAACTCTGACATCAGGCTGAGAGGAGAACCAGATGACGGTGACACATCCTGTGCCAGGAAGTGAGATTATTGGGTAATCAGATATCTTTGAACTTAACTCATGAGGCTGGCTCACTGTTAACTGCAGGAGATCACAATGGTAACCTGTGCTGCATGGCCAACCAGGCTGTCATCAAAAGACCACTTCACATCCCACGAACGGCCCGCCCACTGACCAATCAGACTGCTGGAAAAACAGAGTCGTTATCCCTACAGGATCCTGACAAACTACGACAAATGTTTACACGCGTTAACGTCCAAAACCTTTTTTCTCTCGCTGTCCGTTGCTGCAGCTCTGCCATTGGCTCATGTCTGAACGCTCTGTCTCTTTAAGGCTCGCCTCCTGAAAAGCTCCGTCTGCTCTGATTGGCCAGATCTCTGCGTCTCATCTCATTGTCTGTCTGTGGTCTCTCAGCGATGACGCTGGTGATCAGCAGATGGTACCGGAGATGTTTTGGCTGGTTTGAACCAGAGGCCTCCTGTCCTGCAACTACAGTGTCAGTTTGTCAGTTTGCAGTCGGGACGTTGCTCCTCGGTGAGTGAGGAGAACTCAGCAGAGGAGTCAGCTGGGCTGCGTCTTCTCCTCCTTTCTCTAAAATCAACCATCAGCTTCTGCTTCACTGTCACTGAGCAGCAGGTTGTTCTCTGTGCAGCCTCTTCTCATCTGAAAGTGGAGATAAGTGTATTTCCTCATCTGTCGTGTCAATCCAGTGTAAAATAAAGATAAAGCAAAATAAAGAAAATAAAGCACGTCCACCCACTGAAAGGTCCGACGCCATGTGTCCTCGGTCCCTGTTAGACGGTGTGATGAACTGGCTCAGCGACTGTTGGTGAGCAGCAAACAGAGACTCTCTGTGCTGCAGTGAGTGTGTGTGTGTGTGTGTGGGGGGGGGGGGGGGGGGGGGGGGGGGGCTTCAGTCAGTTTGAACTGAAAAATGCTCCTCAAACAACACTAACGGTCAAAGCCCGGCTGGCGCCCTCCGGAGGCTCAACGGCACAAACAACATCCAGATCATTTTGCTCTGGCAGAGTTTGTCCTGAAAGTGGCGCCAGAGCAAAGGTCACGAGCTCATTCAAAGGCCTGAAGGTTCGTCCTCAGGAGAGCAGGAGTGACATCAGGACTTTCACATTTCTTGTGCAAAAGTGTCAAATTTCAACCAAAAACGTCCTCACGAAGACTCAGGACACGCTGTCATTTTCCAGGACTTTCCAGGACTGGACAGCGGTGAGTGTAACTGAGCACATTTACTCAAGTACGCATTTGTACTACTCTTGACTACAGACTTTATGTGACTTCTGCTGAAGTTTAAATTTCAGACTACGGTTTTACGTGTCAGCCATAACATTCGTTTATTAACAAGATGCAGAAAAAAGCAGCAGAAAAAGGTGTTAAAATGAGCTCCATGTGGACAAAGCTGAAATCCCTCTGACATGTTAACGCATCACAAACAATATCCTAACAATACCAATAATAAATATAACTGAATGCAGCCATTTAGCATGAGTACTTTTACATTTGATACTTGAAGTACTTCAGTACTTCTGTACATTGGCTGCAGTAAAACCTTGAATGTGGGACTTTAACTCATAACAGAGTGTTTTCAGGATGTGGTTTTGACCTCGAGGTCAGACAGGGCAAACAGTGAGCTTCGGTTTTCATCGCTGAACATTTTGCTGGATGAAGTGAGTCCATCTTGTGTCTGTCCCACATGTGTCTCCTCAGACATTCAGGTGGAACAGTGACAAAAACATGAATGTACAGAACAGAAGCACTGAAGGAAAAATCTGATGCTTCACTATTTAAAGAAAAAGCAATGACACAAAAAATCCCAAAGACAATAAAAAATGGTGCAGAATATTTTAGATTTCTAATTCTATATTGATTTTAATAATTAAAAAACATGTACATAATATTTCAAAATAAGAGTCCTGTAGGATTCATGACATTTAGTTTCTCTTGCAGTATCAAAGCTTTGACATTTCCAAATTTTGTTATTCGTGATCAGCAACTTGAAGCTTTAGGATGGGCTTAAATCTATTCAGATTTAATTTCCCCCCTTTTGTTTCACATTGGACTCTTCCTACTCTGTGTTTCCCAGCATGCCTTGCAGCAGCAGTCCCTCTCTGTCAGAGCTGCTGATGTTGGAGGAAAATGCGTAGCAGGAAACACAAAGATGGATCAAACCATTCCACCAGCAGCAGCTGCAGCTGCAGCATCAGCACCACACTGTCCTGCCCCCGTCCGCAGCGTCTCTGTAGTACTTTTCATGTACTTTTACTGCAGTTTCCAGCATGTTTCAGCTGCACAGGATTTAAGCTTTATAGCACTTATTGTCATTTGAGGCCTTTCTTTATGATTTCCCTTCATAATGTTACTTTAATGCCACTTATAGAATGTGTGATGCTCTGTTTCCAGTTCACAGCGCTGGAGTAATATTAAATTATCGTACTGAATTTATAAATAATATCCATTTAATATTCCTAAACTGCTCAGAGGTGTTTGTCATGTGTTCGCTGGTATTTTAAGGTTTATTGTTTACAGTGTTGCTTTAATGCCTCGCAGTGTTTATGGACTCCCTCTGGTACTCATTTAGTATCTAACACTGAATCTTTACTCTATTTTTAGCTGCAGCATTCCTGGAATATTTCCATGATAAAGCAGGTCTGGTATGTCTGTTGGTATCATGCAAAAATAACACTGAGATCAGAAATCATAACCCGAGGAAGTGAATGAAACCTGCTTTTGTCATAATTCAGATAAAGGACGAGAAACTTCATCATTTCTAAACAAATGACTGAGAAATGTTTTGGTCGTTTTGTTTTTGTCTGTTAGATTAATTTTAGTTACTTCAAAACGTCCACAAACTGAAACGCCTCTTGTTTATTCATATTTTTATATTTCATGTTGATTTCAGCAGAACCTTCGGAACAAATCCAGACAAAGAAATAACGGGACGCACCTGAACTCACCGCGAAGAACAAAAGTCTTCTTCTATTCCTCTGAGCGATTTCACGTTGTTTCTTCTTCTTCTTCTTCTTCTGTTTTCTGGACTTTTTAAAAACTAGATTTTTTTCTTCCGGTGAATAAAAACAAACGGACTGAACTCAGGCAGCTCCGCAGCTGTCACAGCGCCTCGCCCACAAACAGGAAACACCACTAGCTGTCAAACTCAAACAAAAGACACTACAGATTCCGGACGCGGATTTCAAAGTAAAAGCCTGTGGACGTTCGAAGACTTTTCAGGAAGCGCTGTTGATCATTGTTGAGAAAAACACTCAAATCCTTTACTCAAGTCGCAATTTCACAGTGTAAAAATACTCGACAGTGAAGAAGTTACGTAAGTAAAAGCATGAGAGTAGAATCAAAAGAAAAAGCAGTGATTATGCAGAATGGTCAATTTTCCAATAATACAGTAAATATCACATTACTGGATAAAATCATTGATGGATTTATGTGTTCGTCACTTAAATGTTGCAGATGGAAAAAGTGGAGCTGATTTTCTGTGAATCTGTGAGGAAACGAGCAACTCAATAAATGATGATCAAATGTAATATATTAGGATGAAAACAGGAATCAGTGAACGTCGTCACACTTTCCACATAAAAACAAGACGAAGTGGGACAGATGTGACAGCAGAGGTGAAAAACTGCAGACATAAAGAGAACGACTCCCAAATGTCCCGAAGACTGACATTCATTTCTATTTTCATCATCACTGCTGTTCAATCAGTTCTTTTACAGACAAATAAAATAACTGCATGATTGAAAACTAATAAAAAAGAACTGAAGTGGCAAAATAAAATACATTCAGTGACAAATACGTTGTGGAAAATGAGCTGGTGTGACTTTCATAAGTGAACCGTTATCCATCAGTGAAGCCACAGCCTGTAAGAGGGTTTCTTGTTTATTTTGGTGGGAAAAAGCAAAGACTTCCGCTTTAAGTTTAACGAGCTCGATGGAATGAGACTTCCCCAGAAATCCCCACAGCTCAGACACACGTTTGAAATGAAAGTTTAAAGATGGAAACAGAAGCTCATCCAGTTCAGCAACAAATAACTTCACTTCTGGCGACATCTAGTGGCCATTTGTTCAAAGTGAACAAACATGTGAACGACAAGTTTCACTGGAGCGACGACTGAAGACAGAAATGATGATCTGCCTCAAAACTGATTTTATGTTCAAACACTGAAACAAATGAAGCCGAGAAATAAAAAAGTGAGATTCAGCACAAAGAGTTCAATCAATAAACTGATCAAATCGAAATGTTTTTGTGACTTCATGCTGATGGACCCACACACACACACCAAGAGACTGTTTCTGAGGTGTGAATAAAGTTCATTTTCTCCGTTTTTAAATGAAAATCCAGGAAGTTTTGAGGATCCTCATGAGACTCAACACATTCAGTTCCAGTGAGACACACACGAGACGAGTGGACTCAGTTTTCCTCCTGCAGCTTCACTTCCTGTCAGAGAAGCAGCTCTTCCAGCCGCTCAGACTTGACACTGAAACGAGTCTTCTGGTGAAGGAGCCGCCTCAGTGTCTGATGAAGACGTGGAGCGACGACCCACAGCGTTTCTTTGTCCTCAGCGTAGAAAGTGAAGCTGCAGTAACGCAGCACACTGTGTGTGAAACAGGTCCAAGCTGATTGACAGGACACAACGTCAGAAATGTCACTTTGTCTCTGACGCTCGACGCCTCTGAGCTGGAACAGGTGGAGTAACGTCACCTGTGACGGTGCAGTAAATCAACGGCAGCTGCCGGCTGAGGAGAGACCAGAAGCCCTCTTCATCACAGCAGGCCTCTTTGTGGACGGACAGATGGATTCAGACTTTCCAGCCCAGGACGGTCTGGCTGCGAGGTGACGGAGCCAAACCCCGAAGCTGCACGACAGCTTCATCCCGAAGCTTCATCTTCATCAGATCAAGACCAGAAAGGAAACGAGCTCAAGTCCACAACGACACAACATCTGTTGTCTCGTGTGCGTCAGGACTCAACAAACCTTCACACCCAAACTTGACCAAACTCATTCCGACCGTCTCTTCACTGTTTTCAGCTCTGTGTAATAAATCCTCTTTATTGACTTTGTGCACAGACAAAATGTTGGTCGTCAAAAGCAACAAGTGATGAAAACTCTGCTGGTTTCTGTGTGACGAAGCTGCTTCAGTGAGGACAGGTGAAAGGTCAGAGACGGACGGACATGCTGGAGACATGAACGCTGAGCTCTGAGGTGTTTCAGCAGGAAATCTGCCTCAGTTAAACTCTCATATCAGTTTCACACGTTCTCCATCAGCTTTGTGTGATGAATGAAGACGAGAAGAAAACACTTTGTTCACTTTGTTTATTCCTGATGGAAACCTTCACTTTGTTCACACGTCCCATCAGTAAAGTCTGTTCACTGATTTCATGCACACATTCGATCAGACACACAATCAATCAGTTTGAATCTCAGCTGTCAAAGAAAATAATGATTGACCTCCTCATTGATTACCATCAAGATAATTACAGTTTCATTGAAGCTCGTCGAGCCTCGTTTGTGCGTCGACTTGACAAACAAATAAACGTCAATGTGATCATAGATTTCTGATCAAATGTACAAAGAGCTGAGGACAAAATGTCTCCGATGGAGGACGGTCTGCTGCTTTCTCTCTGAAGACTCGTGCAGTGGAGGAGAAACAACAACATCCAAATAAATCAAAGCAAATATTCAGCAAACATGTGGAGCACAGAGAAGTTTCTGTTTTCATGCAGAGAAAAGTCAGTTCAGGTCAACAACAATCATCCTGAGCAGTGATGGCCTCCATGGCTGAACAGACACAGGAAGGAGCTCCACCTGAAGACACTCAAACACTGACAGAACAACCAATGAGAAGAGCTCAAAGTCCCGCCCACACTGTTTGATTGACAGCTGATCTCTGCACAGTGAAGAAATGCCACAACAATCAGCTCTCAGCAACAAACATGAAGACAAAATAAGTTTGAGAATGAAAACACAGAGTTTAACCCGCTGACCCTTAAACGACTTCTGACTGTTGGAGATTACAGAACTCAGCAGAGGCTCCACAAAACCAAAAAAGAAGTCCAGCATAGAGAGGCTGAGTGAACGTGGTCTGGACTCTGTGGAGGAGAGTCATGGTTTCAGAGACGCTGTAGAAGGACAGAATACCTGCACTGTGATCCAGGTACACTCCGACTCTGGAGGACCGAGGACCTGAGACGGGAGTTTTCACATCGTTGTACCAAAACTTATAACTGTTGTTGTTACAGTATAACGCCCAAGATTTGTCATTGAATCCAAATACAGATTCTTTCATGCTCCCTGATCTGCTGATATTCTTGTATGCGACTGCTACATAAACTCTCCCTCTCCGCTCCACCTCCCAGTAACAACGTCCAGTCAGACTCTCTCTACTCAGGACCTGATACAGATCAGTGAATCTGTCTGGATGATCAGAATAAGACTGTCGTTCACTCATTGATGTTACTTTTCTGTTCCCCTCAGATAATAACAGCTGTGTGTTTGCTGTGTTTGGATCCAGTGTGATTTCACGTGAATATTTTAAGAATCCAGCTCTGGTCTTGGGCTCTGGTGCTGACAGTAAAACATCCACTTCAGTCACTGTCAGTGAGACGTTTGTCCATTTGTCCCTCAGAACGTCCTGTAGTTTGTCTCTGACTGCTGACACAGCAGCTGTCACGTCCTCAAAGTACCTCAGAGGACGGATATTGATGCTGGACGAGTCTGTGGGTCCACTGAGTGCTGACAGTGAGGGGTAGTTGTGTAGAAACTGGGTGTGATCCTCTGTGTGTGAGAGCTGCTTCAGCTCAGCATCTTTCCTCTTCAGCTCAGTGATCTCCTGCTCCAGCTTCTCCTCAAGCTCTTTGACTCGACTCACTTCAGCTTCCTGCTGGGATCTGACCTGCCGCTTCACATCAGAGCTTCTGTTCTCCATGAGACGGATCAGCTGGCTGAAGATCTTCTGGCTGTCCTCCACTGCTTTATCAGCAGAGCGATTGATAGCCTCCACCTCCTGCTGAAGCACCTTCACGTCTTTCTGTCTGTCCTGGATTCTCTGCTGGATGTCTTGTCGACTCACCTCCAGCTCTCTCTGCCTCTCAGTCCTTTCTGCTGCAGCTGAGACTGTGTCGTGGCCTTCATGTTCATCCACAGAGCAGAGATAACAGATACACTGCTGATCAGTGCGGCAGAACATCTTCATCACCTCATCGTGACGAGAGCAGATGTTCTCCTGGAGCTTCTTGGAGGGCTCCACCAGCTTGTGTTTCTTTAATGGAGCTGCGTCATAATGAGGCTGGAGGTGTTTCTCACAGTAAGAGGCCGCACAGACCAGACAGGACTTGAGGGCTTTCAGTTTCCTCCCAGTGCAGAAATCACAGGCCACATCTTCAGGTCCAGCATAGCAGTGATCAGCAGGAGCAGCTTGGAGTCCAGTCTTCTTCAGCTCCTCCACTAAAGCTGCTAACATGGTGTTCTTCACCAGGACAGGCCTCGGTGTGAAGGTCATCCTACACTGAGGGCAGCTGGGGATTTTCTTCTTATCCTCTTCCTTCCAGAAGGTTTTAATACACTTCATGCAGTAGCTGTGTCCACAGGGAATAGTCACCGGATCCTTCAGTAGATCCAGACAGATGGAACAAGAGAAGGTTTCCCGGTCCAGCTGAACTCCTTTCTGCGCCATTACACCTCTCAATGTCGACGACTGTGTGAGTTTCACTTTCTCAGAAGTGAAAGCAGTTTGAGCTCTGATCTAAACAGCATGTGTCTCTGCAGTGAATGAGGCCTGTCAGCTCCTGCACTTCACCACATGTTGGTTACACCCATCTTCAAAGTGTAGATCTGAAGGGGAGGGAACCAGGAAGTATGTGGACAGAGTGGAGCTGCTGTGTTTGAGAGCAGGAGGAAGAGGGAGGAGGAAGAGGGAGGAGGAAGAGGGAGGGCTTATCAAGCTCTGATCCATTCAGGAAGAGGAGCAGCTCTGTCAGTTTCACTGTTTCCTGGTTTAGCACAAAGCTTCATTAAAAACCTGCTCCCCATCTGAGAACAGCAAAGGTTCAGTTTTCTCTTTCTGGTTAAAACAGTTGACTGACATCAAACTACACTGTCAGAAAAAATAATACTGATATAAACTCTTCTTCAAACACACTGTGGTCAACCTGAACTTCAGCAGGTGGAAGCACGAAGTCAAACGAGTCCAAAAGAAGAATACTTGAATAAAACACTGGATGTTTGAAGATGAAATAAAGGAAAACAAACTAAAGAAAAACCTCCAGTCAGTGACAGTCACGAGTCAAACGACCTCTAAGAAAGACAATGATCAGGACTGTAAACATGGACGCATCACACGGCCACGTTTCATCACCTTTGATATTTTCCTTTTAAAGCCACGACTTTAAAATCCCAAACTCTTCACTTCCTGCAGTGTGCTGACAGCTGTGACCTGAAAAAGACATTGACTATATTTTAATCATGTGATCTCTCTGCAGCAGCGCTGTGTTTAAGAAACGTAGGTGAAACTACAGATCGTCTCTCCGGATGAATGTCCCCTCTGGCCATCGCTGGATCACCAGAGGAAGCGTCAGCACTTCGAAATATCCTGGACGTGTGACTGATGGCCGCCTTCGCTCCACACGGTTCTATTCATAAGGAACCCACACAGAGATTGTATCTGCACTTTTAGTGCTTTCACACTGTTTCCCACCATGTGTGACACCGTGCACTTCTACTATGAAGGTTTGCATCAGCCGAAAAACATGTTCCAAACTGAACCTGCACACAAAGTGAGCTGAGCCTCCACTGCATCGCTGCTCAGCGGGATGACGGCGCCCTCTTGTGTCGTGCATCAGTTTCACGTTTCAGTTGTTGACCTGCTGTGATGTTCACCGCAGGACCACATGGAGAAGCTTCACCGAGCCTTCAGCAGCTTCAAACAGCATCAGTAAAGACAGATTGAAATCGATGTGATATCTCACCATTTCAGCTCTTCACAGGAGTCACCGACGCTGCATTCAGGTCACATGGAAAAGCTGGTAGAGAAGAGTTTCCACTTCACAAACGTTCTTCACATCAGCTGTCAGGCTGTAAAAAGTATTTGGCAAAGTGAGGTTTGAGGCTGCAGGACAGAATTTCTCTGACTTCTTGAAATGTGGTTAAACAACATGGAAATACATGAAAGCAAACATAAAGAATCCTGTCGGCTGCGTATTCTCCATTTGATGCTGAAGTCAAACACGTGACTTGTTGTAAAAGCTCAGTCGCTCACGGTGTCCCTCACTGTCCCTGTGGGACTTCACTGTTTGGTTCTCTGGTGTCTCTGTTACGTCCTGCCTGCTCACAACATTTCACACACGTGTCAAATTAAAGGTCAGTGGTCAAGTTGCTCAGACTGAGTAAATATTTAACAAAGCGTATTTCACTTTAACTTCTGAAGAAATGATCTGCATCAACATTTATTTTATGTTCATGTACAAAAAAACTGACACCAAATACTATTTTTAAAAGCTGAAGCAGACTCAAAGCTTTCAGTTCAGGTGAGAAAACAGGAGACAAAAGGTGCGTTTCTGTCTCGGCTCAGGGGCCCAGTGTGGAGGCGGAGCTAAGCGAAGGGTCCAGCGGCGGGCTCAGGGATGTTGGTGGCGTGCATGTCGCGTGTCATGTTGGACTTCTCCTTGAGTTTGGCCTGCAGCAGCGTGTGCTCCACGACGCCGATCCTCACGTCCATCTGGACGATCTCCTGCTTCAACTTGGTCAAACTCTGCTTGATCTTCACCACCGGAGCTGAGGGACCAACACAGACGGACGGTCAGAAGCAGAGACGGACAGCTCATTTCCTCAAAGTCAAGCTAAATCAGTCGTCGGTTTCACCTCCATCAGACATGCTGCTGCCTTTCTCCTCCATCTCCTGCTTCACCTTCTCCAGCTCCTCGCTGATCTGAAACACACAGAAAACCCCGAAAGGTCACAGGTCACAGCTGTCTGTCAATCATTCAGCGCATCACCGGAGCTCAGAGACGTTCAGTCAGCTGTGAAGACACATTGTCCTGCTCGTCTTTTAATCTCATCATCAACACATTTTTATTAACTGAGACTGTGGTTTTCATGATTTCTGTTGATCATGTTCACCGTCTGAAGACATTCCCTGCAAACTGAGATGGAGGCCAGGACAGGAGGAACAAAGACTCTTGGAGATGTTTCTCGTATGATGCGTTCACTGACCTCTGCCAGCACTCTGGTCCTCTCAGTGACTCCTCCACTGGCCTGCTGGTAGCGCTCCTTTGCCTGGAGGAGGACACAGGTTTATCTTTCCAAACTTGAGTTTTACCACGTGTGACAGATTGACCGGACGGACGGACTGACACCTTTGCCGTGTTTCCACCCATTCCTCAACCCTCCAGCCCATCAGCTGGAGGTTATTGCTTTGTGTCTGCGTGTGCTTTGGTCTCGAGGACAGTTTGGAGACGCAGGTGTGACTGTTTTACCTCGCTGAGTTTGGCCTGGGCGCTGCGGTACTCCTGGATCAGATGCTCCAGCTGGTTGTTGATGTATTTCTCTCTGCTGCTCACCTTCTCCAGAGTCTTCCCGATGTCCTCCTGCAGTTTGTCCAGGTAGCTCTGCAG
The DNA here is from genome assembly GCF_051107435.1 of Chaetodon auriga. NCBI lineage: Eukaryota > Metazoa > Chordata > Actinopteri > Chaetodontiformes > Chaetodontidae > Chaetodon > Chaetodon auriga. The sequence continues at coordinate 25,305,895 of NC_135085.1, forward strand.
AGACAGGAGAGGACACACAGGACACCGTGAAGACACACAGCTGGATATTCAGGACGTTCTGAGCTCATTTTAACCGTCTGTGTTGGACTGAGACTCTTCTTTCAGCTCTACTTTCATTTTTTTGGTTAAAAATCTTAATTTGGAAAGTAACTAAAGCTGTCGGATAAACGCAGTGAAGAGGACAACATTTCCTCTGAGACGTCATGGAGCAGAACGAAAAAGTGGCATCAAAAGAAAATACTTCAGTACAAGTATGTCAAATTTGTACTGAAGTGTTTACAGTATTTTAGTAAATGCATTTAGTTACACTGCACTGCTGCAGATGAGTGAACACGTGAACACAGCTCAACAGCCATGCCAGCAGTTATCGCTGAACCAGGTCAGTGAACGCACCTTGGCCTCTCTGAGCGAGGACTTGATCCCGTCTCTGTGTTGATGCATCTGGTCCACGTGGATCCTCCAGTCCTGCAGACCGACACACAGACCAGAGAGCGGTCACACACACCTGAAACAGCAGCAGCCCACAGAGAGCATGCTGGGAAACTACTGTCTCATCCCTCGGTCCTCATGTCCATAATGTCCATAAAGGCTGTCCTCTAAATCCTTCAAAGTGCTTGTTTCATACTGAGCGTCATCATATTAATTTGGACATGTCCTTTCATTTTACAGTCCGCGTGGACAAACGTAGAAGTTCAGCGCGTCTTCATCATCACAGCTGATCAATAAGACGACATTTTATGACCACCCTCTGCTTTGAGACAAAATCAACAGACAGATGTCAGACTGTTGCCTTCAGGGACCACTGAGACGTTGAAGAGTCATATTCAGCTGAGAGACGCCCTCCTCCTCACAGGAGTCTCCGCCTGCTGCAGCTGGTTTTATCCCGTGTTTTCATCATGTAAAGCACTTTGTGTGTCACATGTTTTCAGCTCTGTCTCTGAACATTTGGCCAACTTTACAGTGACAAAGACATTCAACACCAGGACAAACCGCCCACATATCTAATTAACCACAACCCACAGAGACTGAAACCGACACTGCATGAGGCTCAGAGAACAGACCCACCTCCAGCCTCTCAGGTGAGTGCGTGCGTACCTTGTTGTCTGTCCTGATGGTGACTTTGAGTTGAGGCAGGACTCTCTCCACCTCCAGGTTCCACTCCGCTGCGTCGACCGTCGACTCCAGAATCTCGTCCGGTTTGGAGGACGGTTCTGCTTCCTGTCAGAGAACCGACAACACGAACCGTTTGGCCATAAAGTGTCGCAGAACTCAAACTGTCCCGACAGAAGGTCCAGTGAGGGGTCTGAAAGTCGAATGAGTCATTTTTCAAGGCGCCATGCTTCCAGGTGAACTCACGCTGTGAGCCGTCCGGAGCTTCAGAGCCTCCAGGTCCATCACGTTCTCCTCCTCCTCCTCATCAGGCTCCTCCTGGGATCACACACACACACACACACACACACACACACACACACACACACACACACACACACACACATGAATCCACTTTACAGACGTCACATGACTCACATTACTCTTTTGATCGGTTTTAAAGCACAAACAGGAGAAGATGTCGTTCATTTGCTACACGGGGAAACAAAAACATGTTTATATGAGCAAAAAATGAACTTTTCAGTTTGCTGCTGGACCTAAAACTCAGGTGTCACACTGTCTTCACTGCGTGTGTGCAGACTGGCCGTGACATCAACTTAGAGCTCTGATCCATCACTAAACGTTGTGAACAGTGTTAGAAATGATAAAACAGGGTAAGTCAGTTGGATTTCAACAGGTTCAGGTTTGGAAGTAATAAATTAAGTCGGGACACCTACGATCATCTCCTCCTCCACTCTGCTGAGTGTGAGCTCCGCGTCGTCTTCTATCACAGACTCTTCTTCTGTGGTTTCTGTCGGGTAGTTTGGTCTGGAGGACAGCAAGAAAAAGGACAAGAAATCAGAAGACGTGAACACGACCGACTTCTCAGCCGTTTGAATTCCACTTTGACTGAAACGGTAGGAAAATGATGATGATGATGATGATGTGCTGTTTGCTCCCTGCAGGCTGGAGCATCTCTGTAGCTGCACGATGCTTCATTTAAATGTTATGTTGTGACACATTTCACCTTTTCCAGGCAGCAGCTCCTGCACGTGGACACGGCGCTCTTCAGTATGATTTCCACTCTGCGCGCCCCTGCTGTCTCCTCTGTGTGACCCTGTGCATTAAAGCTTCCCTGTGGAGCTTTTTCTCCGTTTTGTCGATCTCATGCACGAGGATGCAAACGAGGGCGACGCCACAGTCTTAGCAACAGTGACACAGCACTCCACTGACCTACAGGTGGCGGTAATGTGCAAAGCCAGCCGGCGGACATGGATGCAGACGATGTATGATTACAGTACTTAGACAAGCTTTGCACATGTTTTATGAGGAAGGACGCACACGATGCTTTTAGGTGAGTGACACTTCACGTGCACATAACTCTGTTTGTTTACTCAGAAACCCTCTAATCTTAATGAATTTAATCCAAATCTTTCCGGACCTGAGAAGGAACCCTGCAGGTGATCAAAAGCAATGAGCAGCACAAAAGGTGAAAACAAAGGAGAGCGAAGGCGAACGACGGGAATGAGTGGATTTGTTTTAGAAATGTCTGAGTACCTTCTGAAGGAGAAGCCCCTCCTCTTCAGAGCCTCTTCAGCCAGCCGGTCCAACACGAAGCAGACGTGCTCGCCTGAACCTGACTTCAGTTTGGAGGGCGGGAAGTCCACTTTAACACCCTGACAGACACAGCGATGAGTCAAATACTTCCCCTACACTCTCAAAGCTCTGACTGTTTAACAGCAGCGAACAATGAGGAGTCTGAGTCCAAGCGTCAGCTGTGAGGAGGAGCTGATTTCTGTTTTTTGTCCGTCTGTCTACGTGATCAGTACATGCATGTGAGGACTTGGACCTGGCTTGACTTCTCGCTGAAAAGGTGAAAATCTGATTTGACTGGATTCAACCTCAGAGTCTCCATTTTAACCGCAGACACTCGGAGTCTCGACACACATGTGAGGGTTCAGCGTCACTTACGAAAGCTCTGAGCTCCGCCAGGATGTTGGACACGGTGGCGTTGGGTTCGTCGTACTCCTGAGGCTCGGCGAACGGCCTCCCTGCCGTGCTGATGAGCCACGCCGCGATGATGGTGAACATGTAGAACTGCTCGCCCGGGTTGGACGCCAGATACGAACTGGAGACAAAGTAATGTCTGATGGGGGAAACGGGGGAGATCACTGCGGTGAGGGGCTTTCTGAGCCTCGTCTCTTAAAGACTTCAGGATCGAGCCTTTTCTTTGAATTACCCACTTTTCTTTTTCTGTTATATTGTTCCTGAATCTTGTTTGTATTTCTCCTCCTGTGGGACTCTTCACAACTTTGTTTTGCAAAGTGCTACATAAATAGAATTAAGATATAAGATGAGACAGCAGTAAGATATTATCGATGTCACCCGACTGCACCTGTTCAATTTAAAGAAAAACTACTGTTGAGCGACGTCTTTGTCTTTTTAATGTAACAGGTGGTAAAGCACTTAAAATACTGCTGCGTATCTTAACCTATAAACATACATGGTACTTTATTAGTTTATTTATGTTTTGGAGTATTTACTTCAAGCTGTGCAGTAACTAAAGCTGTCTAGACAAGCCTGTCTAACCTCAAAAATGGACTGAAGTTGAAGCAGCAGAAGACGGAAACACTCGTCGATCGTTTCTGGTGAAATTCAACAGGTTTAGCTGCCAACATTTGGATACCACGTCAATAAAAAATATTTAATAATTAAACACCTGTGAGACCCAAAGGCTTTAGTTAGCTAGCTAACTAGAAGTTATGTCTCACCTGGACAGGTTTTTCATGTTGTGTTTGGCCAGGACGTCCTCCTCATAATTTAACACCTTTAACTTCTCCAGTAAACACTCCATCACCACAAACGCCTGATGAGCTGCTCCGGGACCGCGGTCGTCTTCATCTCCCCGTCTAACGTTACCGTCATCCGCCATTGTCCGGACTCTACCGGCTGCCAGACATCCAACGAAATGTTTAAATAAAGTGAGACTAACCCAATTCTCGAACTCCTTTAGCCAACTAGCGCGCTGTTAGCCCGCTAGCTGTGAGCTGGTTTGTTAGGCTTCCTCTCTGTTGTCAGGCAACCGGGCGCTAACGCTAGTAGCCGAGTGGGTAGCTAGCTAATCATAGCTGCCAACGAAATCATGTGTAAAACTTGAATTTTGGATTCGTAGCTTATCAAAATAAAATGTTTCTTTCCAATTTTAAGAATATGTACAGGCCAGAAACGTTAAATGCGCCATGACTATGGAGTTTGCAGCGCGTAAATCATCCAACGCGACTAGTATTTAGCACTGTCAGCGTCACTGTTGACACCAGCACAAAGCGTTTCCGCCGAGGCCTTCGAAAATAAAAGTCTTCCTGTGTTTGCTTTGCTGACAGTCTTCAAATTAAAAGCACATAAGAGGAGCCTTTAATTATTACTACGTGTATTTGAAAATTGCGAAGAAAAAAGTACATAAAATACAATAATATATCATATATTTGTCACTGTCGTAATAAAGAAAAATACTGTTTGGAAATATTCCATTATATTGTTTTGCAGCATCAGCATGTCTACACTCTTCTCCATGTATAATGTACCATGTTCCCCAAAATATATTTATTTGTACTTTTTGGAGATACGTGGTTCTCACAGTACAGCCACACTACAAACAGATGATGATCTTATAGAATATGATGCTTTGCTGTAGATTGAAGCAGCCAACAGGATATAAAGTAGTTCAAATGAGCTCAACCTTAAACATCTTCAGCAGTAAAAAGCAACAAACACATTAATGCAGCAGGAATATTAATCCACAGACAGCAGATATAATAGAAAACACTGACAGGGAACATTTCACTGCAACATGAATTCTTTTACTTTGACACTTTAAGTAGAGGATCTGAACACCTTCTTCCCCTGCTGATGCACAGTGTGTGTATTTGTGTGTGTGTTAGTGAATTATTCATATCTCCACCCCCCATGGTGCAGCAGGCAGTGAAGGGAGGGGGTGTTTGTTTAATCTGCATGCTGCTCCCTGCCTGTCTGTGAGCACACAGGTGGAGCTCCCTGGTGGCTGCGTTTGATTGACGGGCCTGCTGACTGCCTGCTGCATCGCTGATGACGCTCAGCGAGCTGCAGAGCCGCTTCCTCGACTCACCATCGGCTCAGCTGAACTGAGGAATGTAATCATAGAAACACAACATGGGGTGCGGGTGTGATTCAAACGCATTAAAGGAGTATTCAGACATCTGATGTGATATGGTTGTCTAACGTCTTCCCCAGACTCCGATGTCTCAGAGGCACATCAGTTTGATGTCTGTGTGTCCAGGAGCTTCAGAGGCAGGTCCAGGACGTGTTCAGCCTCGGCCAAAGATGAGGAAATTCACAAGAGAAATAAATCCACATTCCAACAACTGCAAAAAGATAAATTCATCTTGGAAGATTTACATGTTTTCATTGAGATAATTTGCTCAAGATAGTTGTACAATGAAATGTACATACTGGCTCCTTCATATCGTAAGTGAGCCATTGATTGGTAGTTAATATGAAAAGCATCATCTTGTCAACCACCACCACACAGACAGCCTGCCGTCCATGAACGTGTGCTGCAGCAGCTGGTAATGAATCTCCTCCAGACACCTACAAACCAAACCCAGACCCGAGCCAGTCTTTACACAGCCTGTGGAAAAAGGAAAGTTCCTCTGCTGTGGTGTGACTGCAGGCTCGGTGCAGCCCCACAGCGTGTCATCCTGTGGCCTTGCTGCCTTCTCTTGGCTTGCCAGTGTTCAATGGAGAGGTAATTTAGAGGAGAGGCAGAGGTGGATCCTGGTTTAACCTGAGCGAGGCGGTAACGAGTGCCGGCTGCCGGGAGGCTTCGCCTCAGGGCCAGCAGGAAGCTTATCAGCCCACTGGGCACCATCCAGAAAGGCTCTTCATGCCTTTTTGCCCCAAAATAACTGTTATCTGAGAGTCATTATTTCACTGGATATTTTCTAAAAGGGGTGATAGGTGACGTTTTTACTGTTCTGCAGCATTAAATGACCATGTGTGGGTTGATGTGGTTGTGAAGGTAATGAGGACGATACATCAGAATCACGATCAGCTTTACTGGCCAAGTATCCCTCAAGAAAGTCGGCCCAGAAAACAATTTCCAGGCAGAAACAGTGACACAGCTAAAAATAACAGCTTAGTCAAGGAAAGCATGGACTGACAGTACAAATGCACTAAGAAAGGCCAGAGCAGACTGGATCTGCTGAGGAGTCTCAGGTCTTCCAGTCTGCAGGAGACACTCCTGAGGACCTGTTTGGACTCTGTGGTGGCACCAGACAGAGACGGCTGAACAGCGAACAGACTGAATGGTCGCAGTGTAGAACTGGATCCTGAGGCAGGTTGAACTTCAGCTCGATGCTGGATCCTCACTTTAGGTCCAGGAAGAATGCAGATCTGAGACCCTGAAGGTCTCCCCCATTCCCCCACGGATCCCATGTGACAGTGGCGTCGTTGCAGTTCTGGCTGTTGGCTGATAGAGGTCAGTAAAGGTCAAAGATTGCGCACTGCTCCCTCAGAGAAACGGGATTGGTTGTTAATTGTCGCTGTTGTGTGAGCACAGATGTGAGACTGGCTCACAGCTTCATTAGTATTCCACTTCCTCTGCCGTCGTCTCAGAGCTCATTTCCCTAACAGAAGGTGTCAGCTCTTTCAAACGCTGGATTCGTCATTTTGGAAAGAAAACACTCTCTTTTACACAGCTTGATGAGTCATTATGTTCCCTGAAAACTGACTGACGGGCGAAGCGAGTAGATCCCACACACTGAGCTCCATTCACACTCACTCTGTAGTGACAAGGCTGCTGCATTCATACAGTTCACAGGTGAGCAGATGACGTGTCTGAGCTGATCCAGACAAGCTGAACTGCAGTGGACACATCTTCTGGTCTGTAATGCTGCTGTTTCAGTTTGGACCCAAAACAAACCCGTTAAAAACAATCTTTACATTCATTTTGTCTCATTTTTAAAGACACAAACCCGCTGTGATGATGTGTGGAGGCCGTAGCTGAAGCAATCGTCTTGACAAAGCTAAAGGCTGTTTTAAAAGTAAGTAAATGTGCTTAAGATGTGATGCAATTTCAGCTTTTGAAAGAAAGGAGAAATTTAATTCATGGATTTATTATTCTTTTTTCTTTTTTCTGTAAAAATCTGTATGTCTGTCTCACATTTTCACCCAGAATTTATTACATTTCTTGTTAATTAACAAACATTAACTCATGACAAATAACGCAGAAATTTCAGTTGAAACTGCTACACGAGTTGCTCTGCTGGCCACGCCCACTATTAGTGATGTCACAATGGGTGTTTTCACCTTAAGATCTCAGTTGCCAGACTTCGAACATGGAAACTGTCGTCAATGTCGTGTTCACGCCATATTATCGGCCTTGAATGTCCTGTTTTTCCCATTCTGTCGACGTTCTGTGAATGCAGCGTAACGAACGACTCCTGGTCTGTCCAGCAGAGTTTGGATTTTTTGTGTGATGAGACATGTTAGCATGACATTTAGCTTGAAATCCTGTTTCAGCTTTGACCCTCTGTGCTTCCTGTACTTTTCCTGTTCGGTGAAGGATTGAAGCGTCCACCGACTGCGAGTTTGACCTCCGATGAAGTGGCTCAGATCATCTGATGAACTGTGGAACAAAAACAGCTTCCAGTCCTCAATCACACCGTGCCGCTGAAAATATTCAGAAACTATGATAAATGCTTCATCATTTCTCAAATATGGAGGACGCAGACAAATTAAATCCGTCCACCTGCTGCTTCTGCGCTGAGGCCAAATGGATGTTGTAAAAAACAAAACTCAGTAAACAAACAGGCTGCGTTTATGGTCAGTTTGTGGTTTAAATGGCTCATCTGTTCATTTATTTCTTCATCCTGTTGGGAAAGCTGTCGTGGAAGCTGAAACAAAGTCGTTAAAACCCTCCAATCAGTGAGGGACATGTCCGGGAAGCTCGAGGACGACGACGATGGAATGTTATGCAAACGAAAAACCTGAAAATGTGACTGAGTTTAGAAGAATGATGCGATGACGGCATGATTTGTGCTAAATTTAAGTAAACTTTAAAGATTTCAAGACTTCAACAGACACTGAATGTAGGTTTATTCTGGTTTTTCATTAACAATAAGAGAACGTCGTGTTGATGGTGTCACATTCTGCTTTAAACCTTCTGTGATGATCACAGCCATGCAAAGTGGCCACAGGCTGCGGTTTAGCCTCGCATGCTGGACTGCAGCGGTGCTAACAGGTTACATTCGTCGCTAGTAGCATAACACACCCCAATGTCCCGCCCAGCGATCTGCAGTTGAGCTGCATTGTGGGTAGCGGTCGGCAGGATTTGACGAAGAATGGCGAATTAAAAAGACGACGTCTCTGGCTGTGTGGCGTCGATTGTTAACCTTTATTTAAATCCACCCATCATGAGTCTGACGCTGACGAGTGCGATGTTGAATCTGAGCAGGACTCTTTTATTGGAAATGTCACTCAGGCGGCGTCACGTTTCTGCAGCACTTTGTGCTGGATGGACATGAGACGATGTCTTCTCACTTGAAAGCTCTTCTTCTGTGGTGTTGTAGCAGTCACAGTGGACAAAGAAGAAACATGACGAGACCTCCGAGCCACTGCCTCGGCGAGCGTTTGACACAGATCATTTTAAGGAAGACATTTCCTGGATGCTAGCTGAAGATTTCGGCTTTTCAGGCGATGAATCCAGTAAAGCACAAAGAGTCCTGGATGCAGAACTGAAGCTCGCTCCTGTAAATCCTCCCTGTGAACATGTTAACGGTGTTTCACTGTGAAAAGAACAGATTCGACATGTCAACCTCAGAGCAACAGAACTCCTCGGGGAGCATCCGCAGGTTATTCAGGTGTTTCTGGCACAGAAGAAGAAGAAGTGTTCACACTCTGGAGGAGAAGATGAAATTGTGTTAATGGAGCTGCGGATCAGCAGACGGCGCTCCTCTCTCCCCTCCCTGCGCCGGAATCACCCGAGGCCATTTCTCTTCAACAGATTGCTTGAAGAGCTCAATTGTGCTCGGCTAATGCATAACAAACAGATGGAGCTGAATGCAATCACTCCAGAGCGGCGTCTCTATCTCGTTCTCTCTGCCTCTCTCTCTCATAAGCACTGAAATAAATCAAAATTATGGTTTCTGGCGTCAGTGCTGCTCTGCAGGAGGAGAAACGCTGCAGTGCAACAGAGTTATCGTGTGGCTCACAATCACAGATCTGCCTGAACGAGGGCAAATTAATTATCCTCACTGTGCTCACTTCTCTCAAGCTTTGACGTGACAACCCGCTGAAGGTGAAGCACAGGTGGCCGCGGGCGACGGCCGATATCTATGGCGGGTGGTGTCATCTGTCTAAGTTCGGTGGAGGTTATAAAAAGCAGCAGCGCTGAAATTAGACGGAGCAGCTGAGAGCCTGCAGAGAGCAGATCAGAGTCTGCAGCTGGTTTACAGAAACCTCCAGATTCATGATCACAGTGAGACTCAAACACACGTCAGGCGCTGATTCAGATCTGCTGTTCACAGGTTTGGAACGTGACCATCCTGCAGAATACGATCAGACTGAAGCAGTTCAGACGAGCTTTAACACCTACAGCAGGAAAAAGGCAGCAGACACATGAAGGCAGCAGAAGCTGACCCACAAACAGCAGCCAGAAAAACACTTCACTGCCGCAGGACGAGCCTCACCTTGAGGACATTTTGTAGCTAATGCATACTTTGAATACAGGGCTTTTACTTGCAGTGGAGTATTTCATAGCGTCATATTAGTACTTTTACTTACGTAAAGGATCTGAATACTTCTTCCAGAACTGGTGAACAAAGCGGAGACGCTGCTGCTCTGAGCAGAATCACCCTGTTCAGGACAACATGTCTGAAGATGAAGGTGAGGAAAGTGGACGTTTAAGAGTCAGAGTTTTACTCTTGATCGTGTTTTCTCTGATCACATATTTCCTGATTTCACTCTCAGAGAAACACAGCCTGACCCTGCAGGGCCTAATGAACCCCGAACGAACCCAACGGCAAACACACGCAGGACTTTCAGCTTAACTTAAAGCAGCACTGTGTCAGTGTGTACATGATGTGATGGTGTGTACGTGCACTACCTGCACCTGCCTCAACTGTTCATACTGTTTGTACTTCACGCCACTTGCATGCATCTTCCACTTTTTGGATAATTATGATTATTTGCACTTCTGGTTAGATGCTAAACTGCATTTCGTTGTCTTCTGTGTTGCACTCTGACGATGACAATAAAGTTGAATCTAATCTAATCTAAGATAATCAGGTCATCAGTAAGAGAATATCAGCTGGACAACTGATCGACCACAGAGCTGATGGAACGATGGCAGAGCGTCAGGGAGAAGAACACAGGGAGTCTGTCACAGAGGCCTGTTCATTATGTTTGACTGTTAAAATCCAAAATTACATGAAACAGACAGAGAAGTGGAGAATAAGTCCCTGAAATCTGAGGAAAACTCATCTGTGATGAAATATTCACAGGATATAATCTGGTCAAAGTTCCAAATGGCTCGTTTTCACTGTTTGAGCTCATGGTGACGTTGATCAGCTGTTCTGCTCTGTTATTGTTACGTCTTCAATAAAACATGAAATATTCACAACTGCAGGCCTGTGTGTGTGTGTGTGTGTGTGTGTGTGTGTGTGTGTGTGTGTGTGTCGTGAATATGTGAAGTCTTATGCTGCATTAAAAAAATTACTTGAGTTTCATCAAGTAAAAACTCAAAATCACCACAAAATGAAGTCTTCCGCAGCCCTTCTGATTCATCTCTGTCACATTTAGCGTGAGGACGAACAACCCACACGACGACGAAGATGTTTTTGTTGTGATGGTTTCAGATGAGAAAACACAGGAATTAATAAATTAGGCTGCTTTGAAGGTTCATTGTAATCCTGCCTGTTGTTAAGTGTTGCTAACACCCGCTGAGACCCGTCTCATCAGACCCCAGCAGTTCCTGTGATCATGTTATCATGAAATTATGTCCTTTCAGAATAAAGCTCTGGTTCTGGACTCTTTGAGGAAAAAGGGCCCCTGTGTTTGTTTTAGGGCCAATAAATTCTCAGTTGACAAAGTGCTGCTGAGGCGTCCGGCCACACACAGACCAGCCCGACAGTAAATTCCCTCCTGGGTGAAGGAGACTGATTGGCATTTCATTTGGCGGAGAAGTGAATCCGCTGGACTCTGCTGACTCAGCTGAGTGATTGTGTTTTGCTTGAGCCGACATCAAGTTAGAGATTTAATTTGAGCCACAGAGAGATGAGATGAGTGGACAATAGTGACAGGGAGGAGAGATGATGGGAGCCTCTGCCCTGCTGCTCGACGCCGCTTTGAGATGTTAGTGATCAGAGCTCACACAGAGACGACGGCTAACATCTTTTATGCAGCACACCTCTTCATACAGGTCTCATGAGAACTTTATTTATACAAAAACAGAACAAAATGAGTAAAGTCTGGTGCTGGTTACACAGTACAGGCCAAAATAACAACAACAACACAGGTCCTTAGTGAGCTGAGTTTCCTCGTAAAACATTAAAACTGGATTGAGATGATTGTAAAAACGACAGCAAAACACATCATGAAACTGAGGTGTGATCAAGAATTAAAAAGAGGGTAATATATGCAAGAGATGAAAGCTGGCTAAAAACGCTCCAACCTCATGAAGAAATACTATCAATCTACTGCATCGCATCCACCAGCAGGAAGATAAATACAGGAATCTGTGAGAGGAGAAAGAAGTTTAAAGCTATACAGGAAGGGTACTTTTCAGAATAAGACACAGCACTTTAAGCTAAGCTTCCACAGAGAATGACTGAAATCCTGATGGAAGCTGTTAGCTCACTAATCACTGCAGCAGAATGAAGTCAGTCTGCTCACTGAGCTTCAGAGGAAACTATGAATATCAAGCAGCAAAACTAAAAAAAAAGAAATTTAACATTCATACAGCAGCGCTCGAACGCTTTGAAGCCGCCAACAGCACATCTCAGACTGCCTTAAATCCAGGACGCCACCTTCAGGAGAGTAATTACAGACTGATGGTGAAAACATGGCAGTCAAGATCAGCGAGGCTGTGCTGCTGCAGAGTTCATGCAAAGTTTTCATTAGTTTTATGGCGACTGTGCTGTTCTGTTCCTGCGCTGTAACACTGCACATTCCTCACTGGGATTCATAACGGATGATTTTACTGGAGCTGCTGCTCCATCAAAGCTAAAGCTGCACCGAGCCGAGAGTCCATCAAAGTAACGTCGTCCGGACGAGCTTCAGTCAGAACACACACAGGACGTTTATTTCGGTTCTCATGGGGATCCCAAAGTTTGCAAAGACACCAAATCTGTCAGGCTGAATTCTGGGAAAATGAGTCTATGAGCTGATGAATACTTTCATATGAGGGACGGCTGCTGTTTGTCAAACCTGAAGGTCCAGCGTGGAGGACTTCAGGGGATCGACTGGAAGTTGATATTCATGTTTTCATTCGTGTCCAATCACCTGGAAATAAGAGATGTTTTTTTTTTTTTTTTTTGTACCTCTTTCTATCTGCAGAGGGAGCAGCTCCTCTTCCTCAGAGGCTGCCATGTTTCTACAGTGGCCCAGAAGGGACAAACCAAACACTGAGTGCAGGGAGGGTCGGGGTAGTCTCTCCCACACGATTGGACGGACTGCGCTGCGGCGAGGGGAGCTCAGATGGTCGCAGCTTGCAAACGTATGTATTTTTACTGTATTGTAGTACAAAAATGTTGTATTTTATTATCCATATCTCACTCACGTACAGTATTATTTTATACTCGTTACTCTGCTCTACTCTACTATTTTATACTTGTATTTAATGTACATTTAAATAGCTGACGTTTTCTTCCTCTCTGCTTTATTCTTGCTGTCTGTAATAACTAAATTTTCCCAGCGTGGGATCAATAAAGTTTCATCTTATCTTATCTTATCTTCATGCTAGATGGCACTGAATCCTTCACACTGGTCCTTGAAGGAGTTGACTTGCGGATCTGAAGCGGCTCGTTCTCTCCACGTCACCTGTTTGCTCGGATAGCTCAGGTGTGCAGTGACAGCTGCTCCGACCGGCAGGAGAAACAGGCGCCCAATCAAAACGTCGTGAGCATCACGTCGCCCACATGGCGTCAGTCGATCTGTTTTTTCTACTTAAGCTCATTCCTATCTTCTACCTCATTTTACTCATCTAACAACACTTTTTTTTTTGTTTTCTGTGTTCCTGTTCTTTATATCTTACGTAAAGCACTTTGAGTCGCCTTCTTGGTGACAGACACTTTTCTAATAAGCTTGATTTGCTTTGCTAGCGAGCTACATCCACCAAAAACAGCGATGGAGCTTTACACGTTGTCGTGACTCATATATTCTGTTAAGTGAAGTGACTTTGGGTAAAGTGAAGTTCTGTCCGCCGAGGACGATGTCGGGGGGACGGACGCGACGCTCACAACCGAGCGGATCTGCTAAAATGAATCCAGGTCTTTGCAGACCAGAAACCAGGAACCATGAAGGCAGCGTCAGGCTGATGAATCGTTCTATCGTGAAGCGACGGTACTGCTGCTCCAGAGGGCGTCTTATCCAGAGTTAATCCCACATGACATGAACGCAGCATGAATATCACAGTTCACTGATGCTGAATTTCTGGTTAACGAAGCCCCGACGCTGAAATCTCGTGGACGTCTATCTAAGCTGAAGCTGCGTTAAAGCACCTGAAAGTTCCCTCTAACTTCATCTCCTTCCCACTACTTTGCATCCAGAAACCAGTCTGACGTTGAATCCACTGCCTTTTATTTTCTCAGCAGGCTCCTCAGAGACCAGCTGAGGCCTGCATGGACCAAATTTCACCTGCCCAGTTTTGGCCGTATGTACAACGTTATATGTACATTCAGATAAAAGATCAATATACGAACTTCAGATCAACATTCGCCGTCATTCCCCGAGTTTTATCCGTCACCGTTTATGAGATTTCCTTCCAGCTGTCTTGTGCAAATGAACCTCAACCTCAATTTGAATTTGCAAATTAGTCAAACAAATCCTAAAGCTGAATTTTTCTTATGTAAAGATTTCCAGTTGTTTAAATTCTGTAATTGTTAAAAACAGAGAAACTTAACTTGAATTAACACCCTGAGAGAGAACTAATGAACCACCAGCTCATGTTGTGATGAGTTTGTGGTTTCAGTATCGATTCCCATCTCAAGAACTTCTTCTCTTTTAAAACATTCTGCCAAATAAAAATGTCCGTCATCCAAGTCGACCAATCACAGACCTTCCCTCTAAATCCTGGTCATTACATGTCTTCTCCAGTGTTCGCCTCCTCTTCACGTCAGCACCATCTGATCTACTTCCTGTAATCCTCTTCTCCTATCCGGGTGGCACCGGCTTCTTCCACGGGCCCCTCCCTCTTGGTTTCCATGGCAACTTCGGTGTAGGTGACGCCTGCCGGCGCGGCGGTCTCGGCCTCGGCGCCCTCCTGGCCCTCGGCGACGGCTCTCTCCTTCTTCAGCTTGATGCGGAAGGTTTCCTTGCTCGGAGCCTTCTTGGCGATGTTCTCCTTCAGCCGCTCGCCGGACTGCTTCAGCCGCTCGCCGGCTTGGTGCATCTTGTCCCTGCGCTCGGGCGGCATGACCTTCTCGCCCAGGTTGTGGAACTTGGTGCCCAGGTTGCCTTTGGTTTTGCTCATGTTCTCCTTGGAGAAAGCAGCCTTCAGGGTCTCTGTGCTCTTCACCACCGATTTCTTGATGCGGGCGGCTCGCGAGGGGTCGGCCTCCTCCACGCTCAGGTACTCCTCGTCTGAGGAGAGGTCGAGGGGGACGTCGTAGGAGTCTGGCTCGATCTCCAGCCCGTCCAGGCCGGTTCCTTTAGGAGACTTGGTGACGGCCACCGACGGGATCTCCGTCTCGCCCTGCAGAGGAAACAGAACAGACTGTCAAACGCAGTCAGGGACTCCAAACAGATGCATCAGGACAGTAAGAAGCAGCTGAGCAGTGACACCATCAGATACTCTGCACACGCCGTTTATCACCAGGTACGCCGTCCTCGCACCTGTAACTTCACAATGCAGTAAATCAATGCTCAGGGCTTCTTCTACTTAAGTACTAATACTACACTGTGAAAGTCCTGCATTGAAAAGGTTACTTCATAAAAAGTATAGTCATGAAAATATACTCAGTATAGAAAGTAAAAGTACTCTAAATGTCTCCTGCGACTGTTGTCCTCTTCTATCTGATCTCCTGCGTTCATGTCAATGCAGGATTTGAAAGTTGGACAATTAATTTTTTGTCAATCAACTCTTTTATTAATTGATTGATTGCTTCAGTTGTACTTGCAGAAACTGTTGGGTATTTTGATTAACAAAACCTCATATTTAGAAACTCTGGATATGTTTTCTGTGTAATGAATCATTTGTCCAATAAATGTGAAGTAAAAGGTTTCCCTCTGAGATGTACTGCAGTAGAAGCAGAAAGTAGCATGAAAAGTACCTCAAATTGGTACTGAAGTGCAGTATTTGAGTAAATATTAACTGACGGCCCCCCATTGATGTGTTGACAACACTACGCTGCCTTCAAGGCTTTTCACCCCTTCGCACGGGCTTGCAGGTGTTTTCACTTATCATCTCTCACTGCACCTGTTCACGCAGGACGACCTCCACCGTCTTCATTCTTATTGCTATTTTGAAGTTGGTGACCCCATTGTTTCCAGTCTATCCCGGACAAACTTGAACCCAAGCAGAGGACCCGTAGGTCAGGTTAACTGGGAACACCTGCATGGGTGTGCAGAGCTTTTAATCAAGCCCCTTAAAGGAACACTCTGACATTTGGGGCAGCTTCCTGCAGTCCTCGTGCTAAGCTAGGCTAAACAGATCCTGGACCTGTCTAATACTGGATGCACAGGGATGAAACTGATATCCCTCTGAAACATAAGAAAATAAGAGGATTTTAAAAAGCGTTGACGCCCTTTAGAGCTGAGCTCTGCTGGATTTTCAGTCTGAGCACAGCTTCCCCTGAATCTTCTTGCCGATCAGGCCGCGGTTTGCTCGTTCTGAGCCCTCTGACTTAATGACACGTCACACTGCTCATGTCCACACTGACGAGGCCGTGGACCTGCCGCTGTACCAGACACTCACACATGAAACTGATATCCATCTTCTCATCTGCCTCTTTGGGCCAGGATGGAGAAATTGCTCACTGATGCAAGTCCAGATAGAAAACATGATATTCCTCTGAGAGACTCAGTCAGAGCAGACCTGCAGCCTCTGGCCTCCGACACACCGGCATCTTCATGAGATTAAGTTTCATCTATTTTTACTGATGAGGGGTAACTGAGACTCATTCAGACAGGAAGCTGCTGGCTGGAACAACACCTGTAACTCAAGATGGCCGTGATAATAACGATACCATCCGGCTTTAGCTGTGGGCCAGTGACGGTCTCTCCTGAGCTTTGCTCCAGATGGAAAAAGTTTTGGATGACAAGCCATGAAATTTGGTGGATAAATTGTCATCCTCTTGCTTTCCATCTAGCGCCATCATCAGGTCGACATTTTAACGTGTTTTTGTTTTCTGATCAAATACCTGCAGGACTAAAGACGTCAGCCTCAGCTGTGCTTCGTGTTTACTTACGCAAATGTTAGCATGCTAACAAGCTAAACTACAGTGATCGCTGTAAACATTACACCTGCTAAACATCAGCGTGTTAGCATGCTAATGTTAGCATGTGAGGCTTGTTTCAGGGTTTGGTTTGATATTTTACTTAGAGTACACGGCTTTGCATTATACTTCATTTTCTAAATCATCATCATCACTTTAACATAAAGCCTTCACTTTGAAATCTCTCCTCATCATCATGGAAGCTCTCAAAGCAGAGATATTATCAGCCTTTCAATGTAAGATACGACGAGCATCACCATCATATTTATGTGACTAAGTTACTCAGTTCACAGCAGTTTTAAGGGCAGGAGGAGCACTTCAGGCAGGATTCAATTTAAATTAGTGATAAGACGCATTTTTACCAAAATCCATCACAGAATAAAATCTGGAGGATTTATTAAAAGCATACTAATTTTTGGAAATGATCAGACTATTTTAGAAATTGTCGCAGTGAAATTTTCTATTTTTATTTAGATTCTTGTTCTCATTTTAAATACTCTTTTTTTTAAAAAAAAAAACAACAAAAAAAAACTTTTTTATCTGATATTTCTGTCCCGCGCTGCTTCAACACCTGGATGCTTCCTGATGGACTCAAACGAACCAGCTCTTGTTGGAGCTTCCTCCCAGGCCTGCTCCACCTGCCGCGCCCCACAGGTGACTTTGGATGTGAAAGCCAATTAATCCTAATTAAACTACGGCCACCTGCAACGATCACACTCATTAATCAGGGAGGAGTCATCAGAGCGCGTCCAGACTGTGAATGACACAATAATTACACCGGCAGGGAATGTGGGTCGAGGCGTGTATTAATAACCTCGGGTGGTGGCGGAGGAGGGAGACGGACAGGAAGTCCAGTCGAGACCATCAGCAGAGACATTAACACACGCTCTGCACAGACCAGAGGACGATATTTCTAACCCTGAACACACCAGCTGTGTTTTACCTGTCAGCACAGAAAACTGCACCAGCGTCCTCCAAGACACTCAACACGTCTGGAGATACGAGCTTTTCACTGGACAGGGAGGAATCTGAAAAGTACCTGGTAACTGAAGCTGTCAGACAAAAGTAAGAGTAAAAAGTATTTGTCGAAAAACAAAATTGGATGAAATGTTAATATTCCAGTAAAGTACAAGTACCTCTCATTTGTAAAGGTAAGTACAGTACTTGAGTAAATGCAGAGTACTTAGTTACACCTCTGCAGGGTTATTTTTTAAAGTGTGCCACGTTTGCTGGGGACCGTAACGCTGCAGCAGCGCTCTCTGTTGTCTGGGTGACCTCTCGTTTTAATTGTGTTTGTGCCGGTGGGAAGTTGAACTCATAAACTTGTCATTGCTCAGCTTCTCTCGCTGCCACACAGCAGAAATATCACAAGCTAAAAGCCATTAACTCCTCTGAAATTACACTCCGTCCTCTAATGCCCAGTGTGGTGAGCAGCGGCCGAGGCAGAGAGGCCCTGGGTGCAGACCAGCAGCCATTCATCTTTTTCTTATTACTGTCCCGGCCTTCATCATTCAGCCGCTGGCGACGACTGTCTCGAACAAAGCGCCTGTTGCTGAAGCTCTATATTAGGAGATGAACGGAGGCCTCAGAATAACCGACAGCACATCAGTCAAGAGGACACTGAGCGCTGCCAGTGTCTCCTGTGCAGACAGGACAGACAGAAAGCTGCAGCTCAGCGTGGACGCAGGGACGTAGAGGACTGATGGGTCTCTGCTGGGACCGCATGCAGCTGCAGTGGCTGAGCTGCAGTTTGGTTTAGCTGGTGCGTTAGCCACAACTAGCCTTAGCTGCAGGAAAGCTAAATCAAAACTTAAGTTAAAAATGTCCACGTTGATGAAGTGACGCCGTGGTAGTTCGTCTTGGTAGTTCATGAATCCACAGTAGTTTAACCCAATCGTGACGGGGAATAAAACCAGCAGAGCAGCAGCGTAACGACTCAATCAATCACATATCTATAAATTCTGAAGTTACATAAAAATGTATTCTATTGACCTCAAAATACATA
Source organism: Chaetodon auriga (assembly GCF_051107435.1). Lineage (NCBI taxonomy): Eukaryota > Metazoa > Chordata > Actinopteri > Chaetodontiformes > Chaetodontidae > Chaetodon > Chaetodon auriga. Next base: position 25,324,675 of record NC_135085.1, read on the forward strand.
TTGTTACACAGCATGAACTGCAGTATTAGTACACAGACAGAGTAGACCAAGTAAAGCGGAGAAGCTTTTAATTCCTGATATTAACGAGATTTATAGTTAAACTCGGCAAGAAAACTGAAGACAAGAAGCAAAAATGTCATTTATTCAAGTACTTTCCTAAAGTATAACTATTTTCTCATACTGTATACTTCTACTGCACCATGTTCAGAAGGATTGTACTTTTACTCTGCTGCATTTATTTGACTGAAGAATAAAGGCGGCTGGTCGTTTGCCATCGGACCTGAAGACTGAGGGCCGCTTGACTTTGATGGAGTTTTACTGCGACTTCAGACACTTTTATGAAGTCTGGCTCTTAAATGTTGATGACTCGAGTCATCAGCTGAGACGCTCCTGAGGCCCGTTCGGTCGAATCGCTGCACTGTGTCCTTGTCACAGGGTAACAGCATGGCGGCCTTTAAACTTTTACAAAGTACTTTGAACCTGGTACGACCTCCTCTGCCACCAGTGAAGCTAAGCTGCTAATAGCTGACGGCGCTATTAGCAGCAGCACTAATTAAAGAACACGCCTCCAACTCACAGAGAGAGAATGGAGGTTATTTGATTTCATTGTTTGTGCTGATAACAGATTGCGACTTCTTTACGGCTGCCCCCCAGTGGCCAAAGAGGTCAATTAAAGCAGCTTTAACTGTCCTTTTCTTTACGTTATGTCATATTATCTTGTCTTAGCTCATAGTATCATTATGGTAGTGTCTCTCTTCATCCATCATCTTTTGTTTCAGGTGTGTTAAGGGGCGGGCCTTGCAGCAGTGGGTCAGGATGACTGACACCCCCGACCCCCCCTCTGCGATAAGCCGCTCTGTCAGACCCTGATCGCGGTTGACAGCAGTTTATAGCGTGTCCCTGCTGGCAGCGAGGCCGAATGCTGACGTCCCAGAATAGATCCCTCTGTCACGGATCCACAGCAGCTGCCAGCAGCACATATCGGCTCTGAAGCGTGGACGTTAACGAGGACGACGTCTCCGGCTCGGCCCACCGCTGACGGTGTGTCTGCAGAACCCCACGTAAAGACCAGAGTTTGTCTCACTGTCAGGACGGTCCATCGTCGACAACATCAGGGTCTTTAGTTCAGTTTGAGCGAGTCTGAGAGTTGCAGCATCAAATGACGTTTTTCCAACGGCTGAAGAGTTTTAAAAGATTTTGGGAAACCTGAATGAAAGCAGGATTTAAGTGTGTCCATGTGAAGATGAGAGACACTAACTCTGAACTTTGAGTGTTACCAGTACAAAACCTGGAAAAAGGGAATAAACGTGAGGATATCGTTCATCACATCTTTGAACCTGAAGCCTTTATTTGTTTATCTTGAGCTTAATTAACTGATCAATAATGATGTGATTTAGGACATTTTAGTGAATTGGGTACTTTAATGGTTTATCTGCACAGTTTAAGTTAAAAGTCCTTCAAATGGACCAAATAAATGAAAATTTTCACTATCCATCAAACATTCTTTCATATACCAGAACATACATTAATTAGTTCATTAATTAACCTCAAATCTGGGACACCTGAACACCTTTTAATCAATCTGACAGCATTGTGTAAATTAAAGGCTGTTAATCTAATCAATGCAGAAAATCCATGACTTACATTAACATGTTTGGTATGTTGTTAGCTGTTAATTAAGGATTAATTAAGGTTACCTGAAGGGACATCTGTGAGTAGCAAACATATTAACTGTATCATTTGAACTGCTTGGGTCAGAATTTCACAGTTAAACCGATAATAATTTTTATTCAATGACACAATATGGTTCTGAAATGAGACACTTTCAGTTTATATTGATGACCTTTGACTGAAGGAAGAGATCCTCCTGTGCTGCTCTGGGCTGTGTGTCACACTGTGTGGAGGATATGAACTATGTGAGGCATCAACATCAACTGTCAGAGCATTGAAATGAAGCTTTAAAGGACCTCCGTGTGAGAAAAAGGCAGATTCTCATCAGACGGTTCTGCTCTTATTGTGCTTCATTGGTGTAAAAGAGGACTTACTCTCACAGCCTCGAGTCTCTGATCAGCATTAAAGGTCCTCTGAGCTCAGAGAGACGTCTTCTTCTGTCTGTCCTCGGACCACCTGCTTCCACAGAAAATCCCACTTGTCCAATTGAATGCTTTTATAAAATCTGTCCATCTTTAACAGCGACGGCCTCAGGTCGTTCTCACTCTCTGCGCGCTTGTCCAGGACCTTTCATGTGTCCATTTGGACATAAGACGCCTCGTTTGGTTTATTTTCCCGCCCCTCATGTTAAGAGGTGAATATTCGTTCATGCTGATGTTGATTTTTCGGCTCAAAAGCTCTCACATGGTTGTGCTCAGTGGAGCGTTTCAGATTAGTGATTAAACCCTGAAGTGAATCGTCACCTGACCTTTGATGAAACTTCGCCCTGTCAGCGTAAAAACGAAGCTTGTTTTAGAAACTACCCGTGTGATGGAGTCGAAGGGCTCTTGAGCGTTGAACCTCTCACCGCGTCCACTGCTTAATGAACGGAGTCAGAGATCATCTGAGTTAAGATCTCAGTGCTTGGCACAGAGTTCGCTCCGCCTGAGGGAAGGAATCTACTTTATTTTTCACTTAACTTAATTATGCTCCAGTTCCTCGTAAACGGAAACCTGGACGGGATCCTGGATCTGAACATCCAGAGCAGAGCTGCTCGATGTCCTCTGTCTGCTGTTTTTTTTTTTTTTTTTTGTTCTCACTGTTAAAAAGCGAGATTACAAAACTCAGTCACAGTCACGACGATCATTTCACACACACACGAGTTTTTTCCCCCGCTCTTCTCATTAATTTGAAGTGGGCGGGGCTGAGCCGGACAAACATGATGTCATGCATTGTCATGCACCAATCAGGATTTAGCATCATTTGAATCAAAACGTGAGTGCAGCTGCTTTGTTGTACAGTTTTGGTCTCTTAAACTCTTCGTAAAGAACATTTTAACATTAATTGTTATATATTTAATCATGAATATTTCATATTTATTCATAATTTAATTATTATTTATTCATTAATAACAATGCAAGATTTGACGTCTGGGGCTTTAAGCACTGTTTGTGAAATTTGAAACTGTGCCTGCAACTAAAAATGACCCTCATTATTAGTTAATTTAGTGGTTCCTAATCGTTTTAGCTCACAACCCCTTTAAGATCTGTCTGCTTGAAACTCTTTGTCACTGGTTGTATATGAGTGGTGGCCAATTCAACCACAGACTGAAATTATTTGACTTATACTTTATGATCTTTTAAGTTCGAGATGAGATCAAATTATCCAGTAATTCATAAGATGAATTACTGTGGGTTGTGCTGTGGGTCAGCAGTCGTTTCTTAGATTAGGATCAAACAGCGCGACAGCAGTCCAGTGGAATAACTTCAACGGGCTGTGCTGACATCAGATGATGGGGCTGTTAGCTACGTCCTAAATGCAGCCTCTGGAACTGTGCGTTTGATTTATTGTTCCCATCCTTGCCAAATTTGTGGACCGCCTCATTATTCAGGAGGCTCAGGTTTTGCCCAGGTGGGCCGGTCTAGTGAGGGCCGCCTTTTCTTCCCCACCCCGGCATTTTATGGCCTATTTACAGATCCTCAACAGCTCATTTTAGCTGCAGCGACACTGCTGGTGCAATCCGTAATAGCAACTATCAGCTGCCATCGCAAAAGAAACAACCCAGCACTTGTTAAACATTAAAGGCTTTGCTGGCTGACTGCTATGATAACACTTTATTTAAGCCTTCCGCAGGTGATGATGTGATTTTTTTTGTGTTGTTCATCTGATCAGGCTCGGCCACTTCATTCAAGTTATTATTGAAATAGATGAATCTGAATCCGACAGGGAACTTTTGAGGAAGTCTTTGCAGGGACCTCACTGGAGGCGGGTTCATGTGACGACAGCCAGCGATTTAGAAGCCCAGGAATACAAACCATCTGGACTTTTTTAACACTTTCATCCAAACCTCTGCTTACCTGATAGATGACGACTCGGAACTTGTTGCGGGTGAGCAGCTCATCCTGTGTGGATTCAACCTTCTTGACGCGGACGTTTTGCTTCTCGACACGCGTCCGGACCTCCTTGACGTTGGCGCTGACCTTGCGGGTCTTCTGCAGGAGCTTCTCCACCGTGCCGCTGGTGTCGGTGTGGTCCTTGGCCAGTTTCAGGACGTCGCCCTGGATGGTTTTGATATTGTTCTCCAGCTCCAGCTGACGCTCCTCCATGCGCTGCTGGCAGGACTGGACGTTATCAATGATGCCGGCCACGCGCTCCAGCAGAGACAGGATGGTCAGGGCACTGATGGGGTTCCCAGCCTCGTCCTCCACCCCGATGATCTCCAGTTTCTCCTGGACGCCCGCCGTGCGATACTTGTGCTGATCCATTGCGGAGTTTCGATGACTGGGGGCGGCTGACCTTGGTTGAAACTTGCCTAAAAGCTGCAGATGTGGTTTACTTTGGATCAAAGGATCAGGAACGTTGGAGTTACCAGCAGGGAGACTGGAGAGGGGTGACACCCAAACGCTGTGACCCAAACTCAGGTCTGGGGACAGGGAGAGTGGAAACTCCACCTACCCCGTTTAAAAAAGGCTTCAGGATCCAAATGGAACCTGAATACAGCCCTCATCGGGATGTGGGCCGGGGGGTAAACTCAGGGGGAGCGGCACTGCTCACACGAATCCCCCAAGCTAAAAATAAAAACCCTTTGTAAGGTGACACGCTGACATTTTGGGAAGATGCAAAGCAGAGGATGATGGAAATCCCCGTCAAAGTCCTGCTCTGTTTGTTAGAACCACGCAGACTGATTCAGAATTTTCCAACATTTGCACATATGTTCATGCTAGCAGCTGTGAAACATGTACATCAGCAGCAGCTTAAGAGTCATTCTGCAGCTCTACAGTCACAGATGCAAAGAAGCCACAGTTGTCTGGTCTGATTACACAGTCCTGGAATGTTTTTCGGGGGATTAAACATTGCAGCGCTGCCCTTCTTACTTTCCCCTGGGCCAGTCAAACATTGACTGTGACTGAGATCTGAAGCTCTTTATAGAGGTGACGCAAGAAGTGACTGCCACTATTCACTCCTCTGCAGAGCCCACGCACAGAAGGATTCATTTATTCTGGGCAGTATTTATGTGGTAAGTGTACGCTTCATGTCTCAGGTGAGACATGTTGTTGGTCTTCAGCTCACAGTTTGACAAACTCAGGAACTTGCTTTGTCACCTATTAATGACAATGTGCTGAAAAATATTTGTGCTCCATAGATAGACACATGAACATGTTAAAAATAAAAGGGGGCCTACACTTAGAGGCGCCCCCTGAATTCTGCAAAGATTAGCTTTCGTGTCTTCCTCCCACGCAGTAACGGGAGCCTTAGGGTTTAATCAGAGTGAACACAAGAAGTGCACACAGAACAGGGCTCTGACAGCAAGCAAATAACACAAAGCAAAGTTGACGGGGCTGCTCTTTGTAGTTTGTGCTTATTTGCACACACCAGCGAGCGGACAAACTGTACAGACATTAGCTGTGAGCTAGCAAGTATCAGACTGTGTGTGTGTGTGTGTGTGTGTGTGTGTGTGTGTGTGTGTGTGTGTGTGTGGTGCAACTGATCCCAGAACTCACCAGGAACTCCAGCTGCTCTTCTTATTTTCCTGTTTCCTGTTTCTGGATAGATGCAATGTTTTTTGCTCAATTTGAAACATTCTCAACTTGCACATACAGAAGACGCAGCTTTGCCTCAATTCATGCTGCTCACATTCACATCTATTCACTTCCACTCAGGTTCTGGCAATAATTAATCACCTCTAAAATTCGCTTCACGTTTCGTCTTTGTAATGGCTAGAGTTATTGTTACTGACTTTAATCATTTTACCTTAATCGCAGCCTAATGTGGACCTTAAAGGTTCACTTCGCAGGATTTAGTGGTACCTAGTGGTGATGTCACAAACTGCAACCCATCTCTCTCCTCACCGCTCCAAGTGTGTAGGAAAATCTTTGGTGGCTGCAAAAATTCACAAAAAAACATGAAAGGTCTTCTCTGCAGTCGGTGTTTGGTTTGTCCATTCTGGGCTACTGTAGAAACATGACGGTGCAACGTGGCAGACTCTGTAAAAGAGGACCTGTAGATATGAAGAGCTCATTTTGAAGTAATGAAAACAATGATTCTTATTTTCAGGAGAGAGACCGTGAATGAAAACACACCTATGATAGCTTGACCTGACTCTGACACACTGGTCCTTTAAGGTTAGCCTTCTGTTACCCAGAGTTAGAAGTTAATGTTACTGACATTGAATATTTCTAGCTGGACATAAACCTTATGTTAGCCAATGTTAGCTAATGCAGCTTAATCATTTTACCTTAACCTTAGTCTTGTTATGGCTAATGCTAACAGGTGACGCTTACGTTTTACCAGCTGGCTTTGATGTTTGATGATCTTTTTTTTCAATGTTAGCAGCTCGTATTTCTGACATTGCATTACTTTATCGACTTCCCGACAGTCCAGTAAGATTTTTAGTGCATGTTTGTGCACAGTGAGGCTGGTGATGTCTTGAATTTACCAGATAATTTACCAGTCTGCTGTTGTTAGCATCAGTGTTCAGTCAGAGTGATCGTGATGTGTTTGTTCTGTTGTCTGGCTGCCGTGTTTCCATACACCAAAACCTTTTCCTGGCCTATTTTCAGTTTGGTGTCTCTCATGCCCTCCACCCTGATGTTTCCTGTCCGTAACACCACTTCACATCAGGGACTTTTTCATGAATGAATGTTGGATCATGATGGATGTTTATTGCACTGTGGTAGTTTGCTAAATGTGTTCGACTGAAGCCAGCAGCTGCTCCTGCCCCTGAATACTCCCCCACCCAGCCCCACCTCCCTCCACCCCACCACCTTCAGTCTATAACTCTATATTTACTCCGGGATAGCGTGCCTGAGTCCCTGCCCCTTGTAGAAATGTACGACGCACATGTTGATTTATTTTCACGTGGAGAGGCGCTGACCTCTGCTCCGGTTCTGGCTTCTGCAGACGAGCAGTTTTTAATTAGACAGGGGCATCAATTAATGTGTGGCCCCTCCCCTCTGACAGGTGGCCGGGGGATGATAATGAAGACATATTTAACCTCATCTGTCCTCGTTCTCAAACCACAAAGTCCCAAAGCTTCTAAACAAGGGGGTAGATGTCAGTTATATTTCATTTAACACTAAATTATCTGGGTTTTTTTGCAGGTGATGGACTGTCAATGAACTAAAAACTGCAAAACGCAACATAAGAAATGATTCAACATAATATGTATAATACCAGATTTAAAACAGCAGCAAATGCTCACATTTGAGATGCTTAAGACAGAGAGTGTTTCCATTTCTGCTGGATAAATGTGAAAACATTAGAACAAATGAGCAAAATCTTGCTGTCTGAAACCAGTTTGTATTCAGGCCTTAATCGTGCTGCAGTGAAGCTGATTGGTTGTGGAATACGGACAGTAAACCACAGGAACGTGGGTATTTTTTTTAGAAAGACAGATGGAAAACCTGCTGAATCAGATCGCTTTGAGCTACAGAGGCTGAACAGACGTGACGTCGTGATTCATGTTTCTACACAGCAGCAAAGTCAGACGATTTCCTGGAACGTCTGCAGCATCAAGACTGTATGAAACCTGCGAGGACGGAAAAAGACAAACGCCATAAATATCATAGACCGGCACTATTAATATGATGGTGCAAATTTAGTATTTTAAGTTAAGAAGTTTAAAAATATATACCTTTGTCACGTGCTAGGCTAAGTGCTAAGTAGAATTTACTGTTCACAAGTGCATTTTTCTAAAGACTTACCCAAACCATAACCTCTACTTGCCTAACCTTTACCTTCCATTAAGGGGACTTACGGGGAAACAAACCAGTCACAAATCAAGACAAAGCTCACAGGACGAAGGGATGAAAAGGAAGATTTCACTCAAATGACACATCGGCACTCCGTCGTACATTAAAAAAACATTTTCTTTTTTATTTTGGCAGAGACCAAAAATGGTCTCTCGATGTCTACATGCAGAATATTAACATGTCAAACACATTCTAGTCACATTTAGAGAAGTCACGGCTGCGATGGTCGACAACAAGTGGAAACACGCTGCTCAGCGGAGGGGGGGTGAGGGCTGACCTACGACCTGCAGACGTGGACGAAGACGTTACAGAAAAACTCCCGTGACAGGAAATAAACGGAAATGATAAACATACAGAGCAGACGAAGCTCCCCTGAACTCACATCGTGGACCTCAGCGTGGCCTCAGAGTCTCAGTTCTCCTTCCACAGATTCACCACGAGAAAGAAGCAAAAGCAAACCGCTGACTGATCCCTACCAACCGAATAAGTGACGCAGCGTCTCGACCAGCCACACACGAGGAAATCTAAATGATCAGTGCATTATTACTGATAGCCGTAACTCTGGATCACTGTGGATGCTCATTGTTCTCTGGAGGTTTAGATTCGTTTTAAAATCTTTGGACCTCTGTGGCTCGATAGATAGCGCTGTTTTTTTTTTTAATGACTAGTCTTCTGGCTGACTTTTTATGACTGAACTAATATTAGATGACATTATTTTAACAGTGTTGAATCCCTGGAATATCATCTGTACGTGTGCACTAAAAGTTAGTTAGCTTGCTAGCTAAACTTAACTTGGCCCATTTATTTACTGAGTCGGGCTGATGGAGGCTTGGTGTTGGCGCACGTCTGGCCCTCGGGGTCCAGCTCCGCCACTTTGGGGCTGCAGACGTTGGCAGATTTTTGTGTTTGTCCAGTGGCTGCACGAGTTGGACCAGTGTACTTGTGCCATTTCATGGATATCATTCACCATGAGTGAGTCAGGAAACCAGGCACACCTGACGTAGCTCCTTATCAAATCAAAAAGTGGCTCCACAAAGCGTGTTCACACGCTGTCATGAAACAGTTACTGGAAACTTGTGGTGGCTGCTTGTAGGGCCAGTTGACAAACTAGTGTGGATAGTGAGCTAACAGGTAACATGTTAGCCATGCTAGTGCTAGCCAGCTATAAGCTAGCAGGCGTCCTCACTGCCCATAAGCTACCTAGCTATCTTGGTCACTAACAGTGAGAACATCAATGAGTTAACACAATAAATGAAGCGTTAATTGCACCACCGGACGGTTTCACCTCCAGCAGCAGGGTTACATTAAACTACATGGTGCTACACAGCTAATACAATAGCCTCCTCAATTTGGGCTCTTTGGCCGTCTGTTACCTTAAAGATCAGCACTGTCAACACAGTTTTTGTGTTTTTAGTGTGTCCAAGCTCGACTCCATACAAAAGGTCAGTGTGGGTGTAGTTTGAGTGCAGCCTTTTCGTAACGTCTTATCCTGAAATGAATTGGTTTTGGTCCAAACTGTCGCTGTTTCGATGCTGGTGTGAACGGGCCTTTTAGCTACTTAATCTAAATTAAATTAATCTAATAACCAACTGTGGCTTCAGTTCACATCAGTGTTCATCACTCGCTCTTAGTCTCTTCTTTCAGTTTAAGTTGTTATTGTAGAAGTTTCTAAGTGGAGTAAATGGCAGTAGAGTTAGTGCATAGTTAATTTCCCGACAAAGTCCTGATTCAAAAAAATTCCACTCAACCGTGTTCACATCACGTCAAAGCAAACAGAACACTCAGACTCAGCTGTGATGTTTTGATTTGAACTGATTTTGACGCCTGATAAAAACGTCTGTGGGAACGATCTGACACGAGCTGCTTTTCACAGCAGCGACTGAGTCAGAAACGATTTGAACGCCAACAAACGGATGAAAGATTAACTGCAATGAAATGAACGTGAATTATCTCGTGACGACAGCTGTTACTGCGCCATCGCTGCTGTGAGGTTCAGTCTGTCATTGATTATCTTCTGTGAACCGCAAGTTGGAAAGTGTCATTAAAAAGCTGATCGGAAGCAAACAGATTTCACTCTGAGAGCGCTGAAGGGGGACAAAGAAGGAACTGATGCTCTCAGGACGATGCGGTGAAAAGTTTCTGAGTCGGTGTTATGAGGCTTTGATGCAAAACACAAAACAGCAGAACTTGACATAGAGAACGCAGAAAAGACAATCATCCTTTGGGTGTGAAGTTCCTGTTTGAATCTGAAAATCTTTGATGTTTCTTGTTTATGTGACTTTCCACATCTGGTATTATCTGTCGTCACTGTTCAACTCTAAGACTTCAATGACATCACTAATATCTGTAAAGCCTGTATCTGATCGTGTTAATGCCAGGAGGAGATGGGGTCTTTGTGTTGGAGAGTACGTTGTGAATATTAGCTACAGGGTTATGATTTTGTTTTTTTGGTCAGGGATCCTCTCTGCTTGGAATGTCTCGCTGAGGAGAGAAGGCAAAAAACTAGAACAAAGAAAAAAAAAGACAATTTTTGTCTCACATTCAAAGAAAAGCCTTGATTACAGCCATCTGAGCAACCAAGACCTCTTCCGGGTACATAGAAAATAGCATTTAGAGTTGACCTCCCTTTGCAGTTTCAGTCCTTCAAACCCCCAAAACAGCCGACACGCTTCCTTTACAATCCTCTGAATTCAGATTTTCAGACAAAGTGGCACAAACATTCCTGCCTCACCACGAGCCTCGTCAAAGCAAAAGGTTTAAGAGAGTGTACTTCGATGTTTCCCACCGTCGATGATAACTACAAGTGTTCTTTTTTGTTATTTTCCGGCGTGGCTAAAGACAGCACACTGCTTTTCCAAACACTACACTTTCCTTCCTTTAACAGCGACTGAAACCTTCCCCTCAGCGTCTTCCGCTCGTCAGTCCGACAGTCCGTCTCCATCGGATCTCTGCGGCTCTGAGATGGAGGAGGCGTCGAGGCCGCTGGCTTTTCTTTTAAAAAGTTAAAACTACACCACAGTACACAGTTTTCACAAGTCATGCGAGTATACAGGAACTAGAATTTAGAAACCAACATTTAAAATAAAAATGAAGTAAAAACTTGAAGTAAAAACTGCTTAAAATTATAATAAATTATTAGCTTGTTTGAACACAGTGACGTCTTTAAATGGACTTTCATACCAAAGAACAAGCGTAAACATATCTATATCACTGGCTGCCCCCACTCACCTCCTACAAGAACAATTACACTAAAATTAAATTAAGCACAAACTGCATTTGGTGATCAGCTGCACATTTTTAGTGAAAGTAAAACAGAGAGGGGCGTAGAAATAACCATTTTCAATAAATATCACATTCCAGAGGGGTCGACATTATTTGTTAGCCAGTTTACCAAAGGTACTGTATTTATAAAGCATTCAACAAAACCTCTAACGAAGCAGTTTAAAGTAATTAAGACAGCAGACGTGCTAACAATGTAAAGTGACAGCGAGTTTGATGATTCGGCTCCTTGTACTTTGTTTTGCGGCAAAGAAAGAAAAAATCACTATCGCGCAAATGAATGCGCAGCAATTCCATCCAAAAAGAAAAGAGGGAGGGAAAATAAGGCCCCTTAAATAAATATTCTCATTCTTCTTTTTATGGTTTCCCAGGAGAAAAAATGATACCACACATCTACTGTTAAAAAATGGTATTCCCATGCCGTAAGAAAAAACTTATCAAAAAGAACCCGGACAAACACGGCTATACCATCCTGGAGTTAGTGTCCGAGGAAAAGTGTCCCAGGTTCTGTTTTTGCCGGCGCCCCCTGTTGTTTTTCGGACATTTCCTACAGAGACACAGAGAGAGATTTATTCATTTCCATTATCTCGCCTCTTGATAACTGAAAGGGTGTCGAGGGGTGACAGAAAGGATAAGATGTGCACAAGGCGTCTGCATGAGATGACTTTCTGTCAGAAAGGTCACAGTTGAGGAAAAGATGATGTTGGAGTTAAAATGAGAACGTTTACAGATGTGACGTCAGTTCATCGAGCTAACTGATTTTGTGAATTCGCTCCGGCTCGACTGACGCCTCTGAATGGCTTCTTCTCCACAGAAGAGACGCAGAGACTCGGCTGATTTCTTGGAAACAAAGGTGAAATAATTAAAACTGGTGTCAGTGACGTAAACCGATGTGATCGTTTGTGGGAGACGAATGTCTGGACTGTATTTTAAATATGAAAATGTTGTTTTGAGACTTTCTGAAACTTGTTCTGGGTGCGTTGGATGTACTGATGCGTACGTCCTGGTCGTCACATGTAGGTGGAGTCGAGCGTCCGCATGCATTAACAGGTGTGTTTGTCACATGTTCACGAGAAGTGAGGCTTGTTTTACTGCCAAAGAACTTCCACAAAGCAAAGAGAGACGGATGTTTCACTTCCTCCTCGGGTGATGGAGTAAAGTGTGTCTGCTGCTTCAGAGGAGAGAAACGAGGCCAAGTCAAATCCTCTTTAATTCTCCTCAGCTTTAAGCCTCAGCTGTCACCGGCAGCTCCACCCTGACAGACATCACACCTACACTTCATGTGTGATGGAGGAACAATGAGGCGGCATGCTCTCAGCTGTTTGTCTGCACTGTTCTTGTCTTTAATTTTGAGCCTGTTTGTCCACCTGAGCCAAACAACATCCAGCAAACAAAAGCACAGTGACGCCTGGAAACGTCTCCACAGCCCAGAAAAGCAACCTGAAATAATCATCTAATCCGGAACATGTTGGATATGAAGCTTCATCTTTACGTTTAAAGTCAAGTTATATGTGAGGAGACAATGTGAGGAGGCTCCCGTCCTGATGGAAACATCCACATCTGAGCTAAACCATCAAACCAAACCTCTGAGCTGCAGAGGAAAGCCTCCTCCTTACATTGACTTTGAGCTGTTTTCAGGTCAGTTTTCCAGGTTTTCAGGTGATTTGATTGGTGTTTTTAACAGCTGTTCTGGAATCAGGTTGTAGGTTCTGTTATGAACGTGTTTCAGTTCACATTATGCATGAGGGGATTATCATTATTACTGTGTTGTTATGTATTTAAACCACTTTTCCACCGGTGAACATGGTGGATTAAGACTGCTGTGGTGGAAAATCAACCCGTCTTTTCATCATCGTCTTCCTCTTCTGTTTCTGTGTTTCTCACTGAAAAAAAAAAAAAATTCTTCTTTTCTACCTGAAATTTATCGAAACTTTCAGAAATTCCCTTACTGATACGGGGAATACGACATGTTTTTCTCTTTTCAAGCAAACTAACCTGTCCACAAAAAACCTGCTGAACCTTTCTCTCAGTTTTTACTGGATGGCGCCTTACCTTGTGATGCACATCACCACGGCGACGATGATGGCGATCTGCACGGCGCCGATGATGGCGGCGATGAGGACGTAGTGGAGCTTCTGTCCGCTCGGAACCACGTAGAGGATGTTGAAGTCCTGAGTCTCATCACACTGAGGACCTTTGTAGCCTGCATCACACCTGACACACACACACACACACACACACACACACACAGAGGAAAGGATGTTTGGTTTAACATCCGTCCAGTGAAAGCAGCATGTCGGCAGCATCAGCACCGCATCATGTCACAAAGGATGCGTTCAGGTGCAGTGCCAAGCGTTGTTCATCTGGCAAGAGTCCAACACACAAAAACTGAAAACTGAAGAAAACACACGTGAAAAAGACAAAGCGGCAGTGACAACATGTGGCCGGGGTCATCAGCTCAGCTGGCCACCGCTGACGCACGCACACGACACGGGCTGAAAAACGAGGCTGACGATACGCGACGAACACTGAACATTTCTCTTACGTGAAACTGACACGCAGCCATAAGTTTGGTGATTTCAGGTTTAAAGTCTACAGGATGCACTCTGGAAAAGGCGATTTTTAAACGCCCCTTTACACTGAGAAATCAACCTCACGCCGCTTGCTGCACCAGCAGGGGCTCCACTGGTCGGTATGTGATTCAGTACACTAAAGTACTGCACTTAAATACAAATCTGAGGTACTTGTACTCTACCTGAATATTCCAATTTCATGCTACTTTAAAGTTCTATTCCCCTGCAGCACAGAGGCAAATACTGACTGTGTAATAAACGGTCCTCGGATGTGGCGTTGCTGAAGCATCTTTCCAGCTTCACTTTCTTTCTCAGATTTTATTTATGTTTTAAGACATTTCAGCTTTAATTTAGGTAACGTGTACCTGTGTTTGGAAAGGTGCTGTTGTCATTGTTAATGGAGGGTGTGTGTCCATATCGTCCTGTTCTGTGGCAGAAAACTGCCACAGGGTGAGATTAACGCTGAATGGTACGACAACATCTGAAGGATGAGCAGCATGTTAACATCAGTGTGCTAGCATTAGCAGCAGCAGTTCGGGTCGTCACACACCTGCAGGTGGCCATGTTGTATTTGATCTCACACTTCCCGTGAACACAGTAGCCGGCGTAGCTGTCGGCGCAGGGGATCGGCATCCCGGCGTAGAACCCGTCGCCGTGGTCCAGACCTGTGGTTTCTGAACGGGTTGAAGAGGAAAAACACAAAAACTCAACGTGAGAGGACGATCAGCTGGTGTCTCTGAGTGCAGGATCAGCTGCTGGACAGGTGAGGCGATGGTTTCAGGTGGTCGAAGTCATTGTTACAGCCTGATTTTTCTTTCAAACAGTCAAATGAGCTCAACAAAACAACTGAACAGCATCCACATAAAAAGGGCGAGGGTCAGCCAAGGTGAGACCAGAGGTGAGGAAACGGAAAAATTCAGATTGTAGTGACATAAACTGAATTAAAGAAGAAGCTATTTGAAACATTAAACACATCACAATACCTTAACGTACATAAAGGAACTGTGCAAATACGCAGCATGTGTGCTGATGAATGATGAATCCTGAAACATGAAGCCTGCAGTAATAATGATAATAGTAATAATATCTGTGGCTCATTAAAGTGACTGATCTTCATCAACAGGAGGATAAAAACCCGGCGGAGGAGTTTAAAGTTCACTGTTCGGCACTTTTACGACCGCAGAGCGAAGAGGATGTGGGAGATTTACAAACCCGTAAAAACCAATAACTGCTGTTTAATCCAGCCTTTCAAAATGTCAAATTATCAGAGATGATGAAGATGAAGTTTCACAGGTTTCATGAAGTCATGAGCTGGGTTGTTAAACTGCGGTCGAGAGGTTTTCAGCTGCGGAGCACAGACGGGATAATCCCACCGAACTTCACGTTCAGCTCGTGAAGCTGTAAAACAGATTCAACACATCCAGCATTTTAACATCTTTCCAACCTTTCCTCCAATGCATCTGTGTCTCTCTACCCACAATCCTTTGTGTTTTGGGGTGTTTATATGAAGTTAATACTAGAACAGTTTCACAGAAGTGTGACGTGATGGAGAACTGTTGCTTTTCTGTGTTCTACTTAAACGAAACCTTCAATAATAAGAATAAAATATACTGAAAACCACAAACGCAGTGAGATAATTCCATATTCCTGATTTTCAGAAAAGAACAGAAACTCCGAGCTGAGAAGCCGACGTCGCTCGTTCGCTGGCTCAGGGCAGGTTTGGGTTTTTCATGAAGCTTCTCTTTGAAACGACGACCGGAGAGACCAGAGGACGCCGTTCAGAGACGATTCCAGAAACATCCAAGTCAAACAGGAAGTGAAATGTTCAGGCTGTTAGCTTAGCTTAGCATAAAGACTGGAAACGGGCTAGCCTGGCCTGGTTCCTCCATCTTAGATGGTCTTGGTTTAATCTGTTTCAAAGCTGTGATGTTGATCTTGTGCTTCGTCTAAATAACAAATTTCCCACTTGTTGAGTTTGAAATAAGTGAATTCACGCCGGCTCGAGATGACCGTTCTGCAGTTTTTACTTCAACCTTCAGCCGAACACATCTACTCTGATAAAAGCAGGTGAAGGAAAGAATGAGTGAATGACGTCTTCCTTCTAAGGACACGTCCTACGACAGCGTCTCATGAGATGACGGTGGATGAACCAGAGCAGGAGACGCTGCAGAGTTCAGATAAACGGATGCGAACATGGCGGCTGTGAACGCAGCCTTCCTCCCCTCTTGAGTCTCAGAGCTGTGTCGCCGCGTCCTTCGCTGACAATGCAGCCGTTTAATCCGATCCTCCTATTGTTCGTCTCCGAGTCCAAGTTAAAACACAAAGTGAAGGAAGTGACAGAGCGGCGGAGGAACCATCCCGCCGCGGCGCTTTAGTCGCTCATATCAATGCACAGAGCGAGCTGCAGATAATAAAACCCTCCGGATTCAGTTTCATCTCCTCTTTGATCTCCAAACTCAACACTCGCATTGTGCAGCTGGCTGACGCCCGTTCCGCGGCGCTAATCTGTGTGTTTGCTTATGAGAAACTCCAGCGCGGCGGCTCCGGCTTAAAGAACAGTGTACTCGCATTATGTTCGGCATCAGCGGAGATTCAGAGTGGTGAGGATTTAGATTCTCCTGCTCTGTTCCTCCTCCTGTGAGGACATTATGGTGTTTTAAGGAGACAGTCAGTAGTTTTATCCTGCTGTTACAGCAGGTTAACAGGCTGCCGAGTGGATTCACTGCTTGGTTTTATAACCTGAGTACAAATCAACACAAAGTCTGCGCGGCCGTTTCTTCAGCCGTGCTGGCAGTGAACGTCACATTCCCCAGAGGATGAATCCTACTGACTTTTGTGATCCTCTGACGTTTCATGTAGCGCCATCACCAGGTCAGCGTCAGAACTGCTCTAACACTTTCTGAGCAAATACCTGCAGAACGTCAGCCTCAGCGGTTCGTTAGGTCAGATGTCTGACTGCGGGTTCAGTGTTTGCGTTGGTGAGCGCGACGTGGTGGAGCTCAGTCAGTCCAGACAGAGCGTAGCCTGGCCAACGTGAGGCCGGGCCACTGGGCCGCCGACGCTCTGTCAGCTGTTTACGTGGGAATCACAAACGGTCCGATTGGTGCACCTCGTTGTCAATCAACAGCCCGCCGTGATGCTCCTGTTTCTGGACTTCATGTTAGTGTGACGTTATCTTCTCCTCAGAGCTCAGTTATCATCTTCACAGCGGTCGTTTGGGAGCGACTCATGATCATCGTGTTTACTTCCTGCTGTTGTTTTCATGGTTGTTTTAGTCACATTTGATCTTACAGTTTACAGTTAAACTTAAATGCTTCCTTCCATGTGACCACTGCCTATGTTAAACCAGCAGTGTGTGATAGCTGTCATGTACCGTCGTTTCCATGATTTAACGTGTGTGCACATGTTGTCTGAACAGCATCCAGTAACTGCTGCCATCTTTCTGCGTCATTTCAGCTTCACAAGACTCCTTTCATGAGAATGACGGCGGCAGTGAGGAGCGTTCAGCGTCACCGCAGCCTCTGGCTCTCTCTTCAAGCCTGTTAGCTGTCCGTCCATCTGTGTACAGACACAGACACACACACACACACACACACACACACACACTGGGGACAGAGGAGCCTCCTTACCTAAGACCTTTACTTTGAAAGGACTGCTGTCGTCTTTCTTCCCCAGTTTCTCTTTATCAGCTGTGGAGGAAACAGACGCACAGTCAGTTACAGACGGACGGACGGACGGACGGACGGACAGACAGACAGACAGACAGACAGACAGACAGACAGACAGACAGACAGTTACTCTGAACAGATTTCAGCCTTTTCATTCCTCAGTCTGAATGTCTGACTTCCTGTCTGCTGTGTCCTAGTGTCTTCACTCTGTTTACTGACTGACTCTGTGTGTGTGTGTGTGTGTGTGTGTGTGTGTGTGTGTGTGTGTGTGTGTGTGAGAGAGAGAGAGGGCGGTGGGTGACGACAAACACAACAAAGGCAGAAGCAGAAGCAGCAGGTTTGGTGTGTCGTGGTTATTTTTCTGTCTTCACGTCTTCATGCTGTCTGCAGGAGGAGGAGCTGCTGGGAATGTTAAACAGAGCACGCACGCACATGTAAACACACACACACACACACACACACACACACTCTCATCCATTTTTAATGCTTCATCATTCCTGAGGAAGTATTGACAAACCTCTCTCTCCTCCTCCTCTCTGTCTTTTCCTCCCCCACCCTCCCACTCCTCGCTCTCCCTCCCTCCTCCCATTTCTCCCTCTGCCCTCTCATCCTTATCATCATCCTCCCTCTTCCTCTCTCTCTCCCTCTCTCACCCTCCATACCTCTCCCTCCTTCTTTCTCTCTTTGTGTTGTCAAATACAGAAAAGCCAAAACGCTGCCGATTACGTAACAATCTGTCGACGTCTGAACACAACAAACAGCGAACGGAGGGCGTCGGTTTGTTTGTGGCCAGAAAGCAGTCTGAGAAACTGAAACTGTGGATTGTATGATAGCAGATTAAGCCGGTGATAACGGCCAGCGGCGGTTTTATTCTGTGCGGTGAATCACGTGGACGGCCGCCGACGCTGGAAACACCAGAGTCACAGAGCGCTTTAGAAATGATGGACTGGAGGCCGCCCTGCGGTCGGTCCGCTGCTCTGACGGAGACCTGCATGCACGATGTATTCGTGTAAATCTGTGGTAACACGTCAGCATGTCGTGTCTCCTCTTCAGACGCCTCTTTTCTGCGGCTCATTATTCAGAACGTGGTCGATTTTCTCTCTAATAATGATGCTTATGGTCATTTCCAGTGGTGGAAGTAACTGATACTCCATTACACTTCAGAGTTCTGGACATTTATCTGACAGGTTAAAGTCCAGCACCATCACACACTTTAAGATGATGAAATGTGATGCATCATTAAAGAGTAACGCAGTGGTTTGTCAGCCTTTTTGACCTGTGACCCCTCAGCATTATTGGGGGACCCTTTGGAGGGGCCGGACCCCGAGGTTTGGAAGCTACAGTAACTCACTGTTTGCACACTGATGCATCAGGATTCATAAGGTAATAATGCGTCTGTCATGCATCCATATGATGTCATGTTTTGTGTTATGAGAGGTGCATCAGTCTGCCTGCGTCTCATGAATCGGCCTGTTTCTCTCTGCGTGAACGTGGATGTTGACGTGTTGCTCTGCAGCATTTAGAGCAGAGTTGAGCTTCGCGTGCTGCGCTGACACTGTATGAAGAGCTCAGCCATTACCTCAGCGCGTTACCACCGCTGCTAGCTTGTACAGCAGAGCAGCCTAAACGAGCTGCTTAGCTCTGTGGACGCTGACTCAAATCATGACTTTCACTTGAGGACATTTGTCAGACTTCACACGGCTCCCTCCTCAGACACTGCAGGCTTCATGCAACACAGATGTGTGAAGTGTATCTCACAGGAATCATCAATATATATACAGCAAATATCATGTCAGTCCATCAAATAGTGCAAATGAAGATATTTCACTCTGAAACCCGTGTCAGCCTCACGGTGCTGCTGGCGTGGCTAAAAATAAAGCTACATGCTAATAACGGCTGATAAAGTCTGTGTGGGTGAATATTTAATTTTAGTAATGGCTCTAAAAACTCTCACTGCCAAGAAAGGACAGAAGTGGTGAAAGAAACAGTTTTAAGCTTCACACTTTTGTTCAGAAACGGTAAAAATGACAGAATTTCTTTGCTGTGACAACAGTTCAAATCAAAGCCCTTGACTCTGGTGTTTGGTGAATGTTGGCCCGACGCCTCGAGGAGACAGCAGATCAGCAGAGAGGGCAGGTGCTCTTCACCTCAGGGTGCTGGACACCCACACGCCCACCCCACCCACCACCTCCCTGAGCCAATCAGACGCCTGGTCGCCAGCCACCTAAAGCTGTAACCGCCGACAAGAAATCCATAAATCCCGCCGGGCTACCGTCTCCTGCCAACACCCACGGAGACGGAGCTCAGACTGTGTCTCCAACGAGATGACACATCGTGATCCAAGGTGAGTCCATCAACATGAATCAGATCTTCACAGACACTCGGAGGATGTGCGTGCTGGCACGGCCTGAAAACATCAGACAGCAAACTGTGACTGCAAATGAGGTTTGAATGAACGCTCCCACCACCCCCTCCTCTGCAAACTCCTCCAGTGGAAGATCAGAGGAAATAAGAGCTTTTATTTTCCTCCTTTTCCTCCGCTGTGGATCTTATGAACGACATGTAAACGTTTCACAGCTTGGCCAGGCTTTGCTCTCATTTTCACTGCAGCTGCAAACTTCTAACAGAGAAATCAGACAACAACGAGGAGGAAAGCTGCACATGAAACCCCAAACCCTTTTTTTTTTTTTTTTTTTTTTCTTAGTATTGACAGAAATGTGTCTGTAACATCAAGTGGTAAAAAATGTCCAAAGGCACCAAACGTTAGCGTCTGACGTCTGGGAATGTCCTCTTCATGTGCTCTTTCATCTGCAGGTAAATCAGAATTTTGGCCAATTTTAGACTCTTCTGTTGAAAGAGTTTCTTCTTCAGCTGCTTTTGTTTAGTCTGCATTTAACATTTGGAGACTTCTTGTGTTTTATAGAAGACTTAAGTGAAGCAGATACGCAGCTCTCATGACCATCAGGACGTCTGTTAAAACCAAACCACAAGCAGATGCAGAACAAAGGAGACTGCAGCCAGAGACCGTGAGCCTTTCACAACTCAACACAACACAGGCGTCTTTGTGCTACCTGAGAATGAGCTCTTGATATCTTCAGAGGGTCCGCCATGTTCCTACAGGAGCCCGGAGCGGACAAACCAAACAGTGAGCCCTTCACGCTCAGTGTCAGCCGATGCCAGCTGACACTGAGCCAGGTCACCGCAGCGCCGGCGGATTGATGCCACAGAACAGAGTGAACACATGAACAAATTAGGATGTGTTGTTACCGTCTGAGAGGAAACTATCGAAGCCTGGCGGGAAATTCAAAAGGGTCCGCAGCGGTTTAGAAAATGAGCTCCAACGTTAAGGTGACAAACACGTCTGAAACGAGCCTCTGCTTAATCAACAGGTTTACTTGTGGTACTTCAAGTATATTTTGATGATAATACTTTTCAACATATCAATGCAGGACTGAGAGTGTTTCCACACTGTGGCGTCACTTCTTCCACCGTCGGTAAGCTTTGCCTCAAAGCTGAACCTCGACGAGCTCGCTCTCAGCTTCTGGCCCGGAAAAGCTGATTTCTGACAGATTTGTGGAGTAAAACCTGAACAGACATACGAACCAGCAGTTAGTCTTGACCAAATAATTCCTCAGGGAACGAGGTGTGGATTAATGCCTGGTGTAATCAAAGCTCAGCTGCCATGGAAGCAAACTGCACGCTTGGTTTGTGGGTTAATTGAAAACACTGGTGATTAGACATTCATTTGTCTGACACGGTTTCAATAATGAGGCTGATTTATGGACGAGATGAAACAGTCACAGTTGTGCAGTCAGCAGTGTTCACGGAGGGCGAAACAACATCAATCCTGCATTTTACTACATCAGCAAGTTAATGTGGAATAATGATCCCCGTCTGCAGCACTTAAATGATGCTGGAGGTGGAGGAATTAAACAGGGAGGAGTAATATCCGCGATTCAGGGAGAATTATAGACGCAGACTTAAACTGAATACAAGTTTCTCCTCAGTGAAGGTGAGAAAGGAAAGAAAAGGATGGAGGAAGTGAAACAGTTTGAATGAAAACCATGAAAAACAAGGAAGGAAAGAAAGAAAAGAAAAGAGAGGAAGAACAGCGGACATAAATAAAAGGAGAAAGAAATCAGGGGATGTATGTAGAGAGATTCAGGAGAGGAAGAAAAGCAGGAAAGAAGGAGGGAAGAAAAACGGATAACAAGGAAGAAAAAAGAAAACAATGGAAATGAAGAACAACACGTGGGATGAAAGTGAAAAGCAGGAAAATCAAAATGAAGAAAGAACAAAGGAAAAGATGAAAAGACTAAACGAAAGAAAGACTGAAGAAATAACAAAGAGAAAAAAGAAAGGAAAGAATGAAAGAAACAAAGAAAGTGAGAAAGGAAGGAAAGACTGAAGAAATAATCAGAGAAGGACCTCGTTCAGAATTCTCAGAGGGTATGGCAACAACAGGACTGGATGATGGGATTTTCCAATTTGGAATCAATAAAACAGTGATTGAGGCATCAGCCTGTGAACTGAAGAGGCTGGTTTCTGCCCTCAAACACGGTCCAGTGGAGGTCAAAGGTCGACACTGCAAGCGGTCAGCGCTGCAAACTGAATCAAACTGTTCACAATATCATCGTTTGCTCTCAGTAACAGGAACACAGCTTCATCCAGCTGCAGCACAAACATCCATGTTTCTGTGTTCAGGCTTTGGCTGCATGAGGCAGGCAAAGCCCCAGAAAACTGGAGGAAAAGACGGCAAAGAGAAGACAGGTGACCAAAAAGGTAAAAGTGAGAGGAAAGGAGCCAAAAACACCGAACACGAGCACTGAACGCCTCATTTTAACATGAGACACACATCCAAGCTCCCTGCTCACCGAAGACACCACCTTCGTCTCCGAGCGTCTTTAAATCCAACGCTCCTCATTGGCTGAACCTCATGATGGCGTCAGCACTCCACCGACGACGGCGCTTCCTGCCGGCCGCCACAAAGCTGCATGTGGAGCTTTAAAACCTCCGCCCACGCCTGATCGCCCGTCCACGTCAGTAAACAGCATGACGACTGAGAGCCGAACAGATTGTCGAGGCCCGGTGACATTTAATCAGTCAACGACCTCAGCGAGAGCAGTGAGCAGTGAATGTACCTGCGAACAGGTGCGGCGTGTCTGTCACAGCCTGGCAGGCCTGTGAGGAAGACGATCTGCCTGAGGAAGAGCTCCGTTATTCTCCAAAAACTACTGAACACATGTGGTTTCACGTTAGCCCAAAGTGTCCTGGTTTATGCTAACTTTAGGCTAACTTTATGCTAACTTTAAGCTACCTTTAACTGTGTAACTCAGATGTTTTGTTTGATTTTTTGTCATCAACGAAGCTTAAATCTAACCTCCGTCTTGCTGTCCTGGTTCAGTATGAAAGCTAACAGCAGCTCATACGCACACACTTCATACAAGACGAAAGCTTTGAGGATGAGCAACTTCACTGCCGCTGCTAGTTCACAAACCACAGAGTGTCCCAGCTCTGCTCCGGGCTCTTCTGTGTCCCCTGGAGACACATCTACTGTAGTCTGTCCCTCCTGCAGCCGGTTTGTTTGTTTGTGTTGTGTGTATTTGCAGTGTGTTGTGTGTGTATTTGCAGTGTGTTGTGTGTGTATTTGCAGTGTGTTAGTGTGTGTATTTGCAGTGTGTTTTGTGTGTATTTGCAGTGTTAGTGTGTATTTGCAGTGTGTTGTGTGTGTATTTGCAGTGTGTTGTGTGTGTATTTGCAGTGTGTTTTGTGTGTATTTGCAGTGTTAGTGTGTGTATTTGCAGTGTGTTGTGTGTGTATTTGCAGTGTGTTTTGTGTGTATTTGCAGTGTTAGTGTGTGTATTTGCAGTGTGTTGTGTGTATTTGCAGTGTGTTGTGTGTATTTGCAGTGTGTTGTGTGTGTATTTGCAGTGTGTTGTGTGTGTATTTGCAGTGTGTTTTGTGTGTATTTGCAGTGTGTTGTGTGTGTATTTGCAGTGTTTGTGTGTATTTGCAGTGTGTTGTGTGTATTTGCGGTGTGTTGTGTGTGTATTTGCAGTGTGTTGTGTGTATTTGCAGTGTTAGTGTGTATATTTGCAGTGTGTTGTGTGTATTTGCGGTGTGTTGTGTGTATTTGCAGTGTTAGTGTGTGTATTTGCAGTGTGTTGTGTGTATTTGCAGTGTGTTTTGTGTGTATTTGCAGTGTGTTGTGTGTATTTGCAGTGCGTTGTGTGTATTTGCAGTGTTTGTGTGTATTTGCAGTGTGTTGTGTGTGTATTTGCAGCGTGTTGTGTGTGTATTTGCAGTGTGTTGTGTGTATTTGCAGTGTGTTTTGTGTGTATTTGCAGTGTTAGTGTGTGTATTTGCAGTGTGTTTTGTGTGTATTTGCAGTGTGTTGTGTGTGTATTTGCAGTGTTTGTGTGTATTTGCAGTGTTAGTGTGTGTATTTGCACTGTGTTGTGTGTATTTGCTCGTGTTTCTTCAGTTGTGTTGATCTCTCTCCGGATCGTATTTTGCCTTCGTTTAATTATCTGTATCGTTAGGAATTATTGCGACACACTGCTGGGAAAAACTGATGAAACGTGATAGAAATGGAAATAAACTGCAGGTGTTTGCATTGTCGTATTTAATTATTTCTGTGTTTTCTGTGGCTCTAAAAGCCTCAAATGTGAAAATGTAAGACTGCAGAAACCATCTGACCGTCATCCAGTGACGAGCGCGGACGGCAGAAAAGCCTCCGCAGGCCTCACAGGTGACAGCGTGTGCTCGGCCTTACCGGGACACCTGCCCAGGTGTTTGACGTCGATCTGCTCCTGCTTCATACACGACGCCTCTCGGACCAGGCAGGGGTTGTTGTAGGAGTTCCCGTCGGTGGCGCACACGGGGTTTTCATTGTGGCCACTGCAGTCGATGTTGCATATGCACCTGAGGAGAGGAGTCGTGTGTCAGGAGCGTTTCTGTCTGGAAATGAACGTCGTGTCTGCGGAGCCTGAAAGTCTTTCTGCTCTCGTCTGCACTAAAGCATCAGCCGGCACGTTTAGAGAGTCTGAATGAAGACACGGCTCATTAATTCACTGCGGACTGAGAGTCTGCTCAGAAGAAGATGCATTTCACAGATTCTGAGGAGCTTTTTCAGACACGGAGACGATTTGGTTCAGAACGGGGTTGATTTTTTCTTACAGACAGTAAAATAATCATCTTTCCAAACATCTCACTCAGAGTCAAAGCCCAGGGAACTTCAGCAACTCTAACTCTGACTCGGTTGAGATCACACCTTCTCTAAAGATCTACAGAACGTGTTTAAAGAGACGTTCATGTTGTCCTCGTTTCGCAGCCCAAAGATAAGTGTAGCAGAGCAGCAGGAGGCGTATGAGGGAGGCTGGTGGTCTGATTCTGAGTGAATAAAAGAATTCAATAAAAACATCAAGGTTGAGTTTGAGACCTCGCTAATTCAATAATACATAGAACATATTTCAATTTCATATCATATGAAAGCGGGTCCGCCGTCTGGATGTACTTGTAACTTAAGCTGATCAATAACATCAGCTAATAAATAAAGATAAAGGCAGCGAAGATAAAAGTACAGCAGTGGTAGTTGAGGAAATGTACTTGGTCACATTCGTCCACTCACCAGACGTCCTCGGAGTCTTCATCACACTCGGCTCCATATTTACATGTGCTGCACTTGGTGAACTTCTTCCCGACGTCAGAGCCTGAACCTTCATCGTCTGTGAGAAACGACAGAGAAGAAGAAGAAACACTGTCTGAGCTCAGACTGCGAAGCAGCTCTCAGCTGTCCAACGGAGGAAAAACCAGTGACTCAAAGCAGCTTCGTCATCGACAGCTCGTTTGCAGTCACGTGACGTTAAATCCAGACGGAGGGCAGGAAGTGAAAACCACAAAGGACGAGACGGAGGAAGGTTCTTACTGGGCTGGTTTAGACGAAATTATGAGAGAAAGCTTTAAACACAAAATCTGAACATATGTTGATGTACGATTTTTCAGCTGAACTGAAAGTTCTGCTGATATTGAGTCAGCAGATAAAACAACCAGCTGCTCCTTCAGACGTCGTTCTGCTGGAAAAAACAAATGAAAACAGACAAAAGTTTGGAGGCAAACAGCTTTTCTGTTAGCGGTTGGTCCACGACCTCGATGCCAAAGTGTTCTGATGATGTCGGATGACGTGCGTAGCTTTTACTGTCCTGTGGATTCACCGAGCAGCAAACGTTCAGCGCCGCGGTGCTGAATGTTGACGTTCATGTTACGGCTGCTCGCTCGGTTAACAGTTCGCAAAGGTCCAATGAAACGCCGCTAAAGACGAGGATCGTCTCTGAACAAGACGGTACGTTATTTACGTTCAGCTGTCTTCTGTGAAACTGTTCACGCTGATTGAACAAGTGTTGGTCGTGTTTCTTGTAGCTCTTACTTTAAATCGTCACTGTAGATTTAAAACATTAGCTAATGTTACAGCATTTCAACCATTTCCGACTCCTCCTGATCGCAGTTCACAGGCCATTTTTTCTGGCGTTTTTCAGTCAATTTCTTGCATTTTTCACCCTTATAAACAACTAAAAGTTCCTCGTGGTTTCTTGGTTTGATCGATTTGAGCAACTATCAATGACACAAAACATTTTGAGTTCCTGCCCTCCATCTGCAGTTCACGACTGATGGCACGTCAGACGGAAACAACGTTATATATATATATATATATTTGGGGAAATGAAAGACATCTTGGAGGAAAATGTTTGGATTCTTCTCCAGAGAAGGACTCAGAGTGAAGACACTGACTAACACCTGGTTCAGGTCTGAAGACTCTTTTCTACTTCCCTCTCCGTTTTTCATCTCTTCCATATTTATCTCCATCTAAAGCCTCTTTTCATTCAGCCTCGCTGTGTTCGCTGCTTCTGCTTTACCAGCTGTGGAACTTTCTTTTTCATTTTTTCATCCTTGAACAACATAATCAGATTTTATTATTATTATCATTGCACTCCTTTCCAGAACAGTGACTTGATTTCATTTCCAAAACAACCTCCAGCTCACATCAGTCTCTGAGCAGCGCCGCCGCCGCCATCTCTGCCATCAACACACGACACGGCTCACACACTTTTCTATCAGACACAGCTGAGTGTACGAAGAGGCTCCTGAAGCTTATCGGCCAAATGGAAACAGAGCCACGCATTATCATCTCATGATATTATTATTATCATTACAGGGGATGCGTTTAATGCCATCTCGCATGACAGCATCCATTTTCCAGCAGAGAGCGAGTTCAGAGCAGACGAGGCGGTAACAACCGGAACATCAAATATCAAAGAGCCGCAGGGATTATTCGCGGCTGCCTTTCATCACGGGGCCGTTTTCATGATTCATCCAGTGTCATTTTGTACTGTAATAGAGGAAGAGCTCGGTGTTATCGAGAGGAAGGAAATGAATCCACAGCGAACGACCGACCTGCAAAACTTCCACCTGAAGTCCTCAAATCCTGTGTGTTCAATAAGTCACAGCAGCTGTTTGTACACGGCCTCACGTACAGAGCGCACAGGTAAATTCAACAACAGGTAAACACCTGAGCGAGAACTGTGGTCAAAGTATCAGCAGTACAAGAAGAAGGAAAGAGCGTCGCAGACAAAGGCGAGAAAACAGGAAAGAGGAGAAAAGGAGGAGGAAGAGTGGAGCTTTCAACCACATCTTCACCGTCTTCCTCAGCAGAGTTTACTCAGCTGTCGTCACATGACCACGACTCAGCAAACTCAACGCAGCTCGAATGATAAAAAAACAAAGAAAAAAAAACACTTATTGCCTTTACACACACACACACACACACACACACACACACACACACACACACGCACACACAGGAACATCACCTGAACCAGCCGTCTGACACCTGAAGCGCCTTTAAGATACATTCTGCATGCAGGACTTTTACTTGGTACAGAGTACTTTTACTTCAGTGAAGGATGTGAATACTTCATCCACCACAGGAGATGAGAGTGGAGAGGTCTCACTCTGCTGCAGATTTCTGCTCCGTTACTGTGAGAAGAAAGCGACTTTAAGAGTGACAACGTGATTAAAATGACCTGAGAGGGTGGATGCTGAAGTGTGTGTGTGCGTGCGTGCGTGTGTGTGTGTGTGTGTGTGTGTGTGTGTGTGTGTGTGTGTGTGAGAGCCTGCTGGCTGACAGATTGGCCTGCTGTGTGTGGATGTATTGAACACGGAGAGCTCAGCCGGGGCTCGGAGGCTGCCGATCGATCGACGAGGATCTGCAGCAGAGAGGCTCTTTGTTTGTGTTCTACTGACGGCAGGAAGCTGCTGCTGCTTCACACACACATCAGCAGCATCAGCCATCACGGTGTTCATCCCAGAAATATCAACCTGGCTGGATCTGGGAAAGCCTGCAAGTCCTCATTTGTCAGGGGGAGTGGGGGGGGTGATGGAGTTGAAGGTGGAGGTAGGTCACAGATTTTCACAGAATTACTGGACTTCAGGTGGAAAAAGGAAAATAACTTGGTAGGATCAGAACAGAGTGAGCCTGGGTTAACTGACAGAGGCGTAATAAGACGTCCGCCCGTCCGTCCGCCCGTTTCTTTCTGTCCCCGCACGGCTCTGCTCTGATGAGTCGACTCTGCCTACCTATTAATATTTTTCACAGCGACAGTGCAGATCGTCCAGGCTCTCAGCTGTTTGGTCCTGCTCGGTCACACACACACCTGTCCAAGGTGTGTGTGACATTTCGCACAGCTGGCACAGCTGGACACCTTCATCAATGACTGAAATCTTGTGACAGACAGCAGGATTTAGCTGCCTGTGCGCTCCTCTGACAGCAGATCATTTGCAGAACAGCAGCACATCGACTGTTTAACGACCCTTTGGACAAATGAGGACATACGACGTGAGTAAGGCTTTCAGATATGGAGAGGATGAGCGGAGGTCAGGAGTTACATCGACCGTCACCACCAGCAGCTGCAGCGTCAGTAAAGTCTACACCAGCTGCATGTTCACTGTGTGACTCCTCACCTTTCCATATTTCAACACCTTTAAAGATGCTACAAACAGCAGGCAGGTAAGCAGAGAGACTGTGTGAAATCATGGGACAACTCAAGGATCTGGGACGTGTTGGAGCATCGCTGAGGCTCTGTGATGAAGCACGATCTCATTGGCTGAACGTTGTTCATTAGCTAAACAAACAGAGGTGAGGCGTGAAGACGGTTCTTTACTCTCCTCAAATATCAACTTTGGTCTGAGACTTCTCGTGACAAAGAAGAAGAAATGACTGTTTAAAATCTGATAAAAATCATGTTTTGTTTGCGGAGACGTCGTATAAGCAAATACAAACTGACTCAATATGAAAAGTGGGACTCTGTGTCATTAATTAATTAAGTAATCATTTTGCAGTGACAGCCTGGAAACCAAAGGACAGCAGGAAAACAACCTCTGCTGTTCCAAAAATGAGAAAAATAAGTTGTGCAGGCGGCAAACTGCAGTGAAGGGATGGACCTGGCATCCTCATGTGTCTCGTGGAGACGCAGAGCTTTGATCAGCTCTGTAACAGAGGCACCTTCACACTGAAGACCTCCTGACTCCTGATCCACATGATCCTTTCCTGTCCGTGGAAACCGTCTTACAGGTGGAGGTTTGATAGTGGACAGGTGTGGACAGGTATCTCTCTGACTGGACACGTCCACCGCCTGCAGGGGAATCACCGGCTCCTCGACTCAGCTGACGCCTCCTCCACACGCAGATGGCGGAGGAGCCGTCTCTCTGGGGACCGCCTCCAATTAAATCCCCCAGCAGCCATCAGACAACAAACGCCGCGGTCGGCGCTCGCAGATGGTCGCAAAATGTCTCTGTTGCCAAATTTGGCAGCGGCGAGGCTTTCGGCAAACATTAATCCATTCATCAGGGAGGGGTTAAAGCAGTGAGCGGGGGGGGCGGGGGGGCAGATACAGAATGATTAAAAGACCCTCAAACGCTGCGTTCAGGCGTCATTCAGCCTATTCAGACCTCAGCAGTGGTCAGTTTCTTCTCCACTGTTCGTGGGAGGCAGATAAAGACTCAACAGTAATTGATTCGTGTTTGACTTTCAATCAGAGCAAAAGTGAAGCAGGAAATGAAGTCTTTAAAAAAAACAACACAACACTCACCGTCTCCGTCTCCTGAACCCGATCCAGGATCTGTAAAGACACAAGAGACACAAAACCTTCAGTTATCTCTTTATGAGCGGCATTAAATGCTTCTCAAAGGTCACAGTAATTACAGCCATTTGGTGAAGTCGGTCTGATCGAGTTTTATTTATCAGTATAGCTGCAGTTTGATATGGGGGTCTATGGGGACGACTGGTTTTGGTGCAGTTTTCGGCTTCAAGGTTGCCGCCTGATCACAACACGACCTCCTCTGCAGGTGCAGGTCTGCAGCTACCTCTGACCTGCAGGTCAGCTGACCTGCAGATCTGAAAGCCTCAGATGCATCAAGTCAGACTGGACCTGATTTTGGATTTTCCATGAGGTTAACACCTCGTGCGTGATAACGTCATGCAGAGGCACACGTGGTGTGTTTCAGCAGGTCTAGGACGTCTGGAGCTTTTCATTGGCTCAGCTCTGCAGCTCCATCAGGAAATGGACTCTGACAGTAAAAATCTTGGCGCGGCGACCTTGAATTAAGAAATGGACGGCGTGTTTGGAGCTTCTGGCACGACGCTGCTGCATTAAGAAATGGACACCGGCTGCTTTGTTCAATTAAATTTCACCTTTAGCTGCTGCACTTCTTTACAAAGTCATGATGAGATTAGTTTTCATGGAAAAGGAGGCAGAAGTGGTCAGAGAGTGAGTGGAGATATTAATGATTGTGTCGGCGTCTCATTGTGGAACTCTGCTTTAACCTCTTCAAAATAAAAAACTCTTCCTGGACGTGGATAATGTTCGTTTAGGATGGAAGTGAGTAGAAAGGTAGGAAAAAGGAAGAATGGAAGGTAAGTAGGAATGATGAACTGGGAAGGAAGGAAGGAAGGAAGGAGTGAAGGTAGGTAGGAGGTCAGTGGGTAGGTAGAAGAAAAGGAGAGCAGGTAGGAGGGAGGAGAGGTAGGTAGCTACGTAGCAAGGTAAGTAGGAAGGAAAGAAGGAACGCAGGTAGCTAGGAAGGTAGAGCAGAGGGCAGGTAGAAGTGAAGGTCTGCAGGTAGAAAAGCCTGAAACAACGTTTTAGTGCATTTAAATGAACACGCGGTGAATTCAAGCCCTCACCAATCGCTGATCACACCTGTCACCACCAGGTAAATCTCTCTGTGATTGGCAGGTGAGCAGAGTCTTAAATCTGCCGTCTGTGGTGACGTTCAGGTGCTGGAACGAAGCAGCGATGCGTTTAATGTCACCCAGCAGTGATTGGTTTACCAGAGCTGAAGGGATGGAGCAGACCGCAGGCATCATCAGCTCGTTGGCCGTGTTTGTGTAGTTACTCTCACGGCCAGAAGGGGGAGACAAAAGCGCTGCACTTCAAACTAAACTGAACACCCAAATTTCATCCAGCTGATAGAAACGAGCTGCAGATCTGAAGAGACAAAACTCTGTGATCACTAAACTTCACAGGTTATGAATGATCACTGTTAAATCAGACAGAATTTATTCAGAAAAGACACCTGGAGCTCCAGGTTTGTGTTCCCGCCATATTTTCCCAGAACACACAGATGGAAAAATGACTGCACGCGTCTTCACGGGAGAATATTTGACCAGGACGCTGCAGAGCTCATTCTGCTGCAGCTCAGCGAATCAGGAAGTCGTCTTGTGGATAAAAACCGTGCGTCTCTGCAGCAGCTGAAGAATCAGACGATGCTGCAGCAATAAAAGCTGCTGAGGAAATGAAACATGGCTGATTGTGTGTTTAATGAAGCAGACCGACGCTTTCACTGCAGCTGCCTGCTTCCTGTGCTGCAGGCCACACGTCTTTCCAAACGCTGAGGTTTTCCTGGTGTTTCTGATAACATTAAAATGAGCCCGGACAACATAAATTATTCTTTATTTATTTCTTGTCCAGCTCTGTGTTCCTCTTTTGAACCTTGAGATCAACTGTGACAAAATCCTCCTTTAAAAAAATGCTCCAAAAGATTTACCAGCAGCAAACGCAAAGGTCACTCGTGACGTTCAGTCTTCTGTTCTGTTCACGGGTGGAAACAGAAAATCGTCCACTGTGCTCTCAGTTGTTGACGACGACATGACAAACATTTGTTTAGTTGCAGCTTCGGTCATTTTGCAAACAAGCAAAAATCCTGAAAGTTTGTCCTCGACCTTAAATTTGAACACTGAAACCAAAATATGTGGAGTAAATAACTAAAGAGGAACTCTGAGGTGGTTTCAATGCGCCGACCCAAACGTCAGACAACAACGTTCATATTCACTGAAAAACATGAACCACGTGCAGACAGGGCTCCACCAACGACAGCGCGTCTGACCCACCACTGCGTCGTTTTGTCCGCCGTACATCTGAAATATCAATTTGTCAACAGCAGAAGCACAAAGAAGAACCAAAACCTCAAAATGTTATTAAACGTGCAGTTGACAGGAAGCGACAGGTTACGGAGGAAAAGGGCTTTTAGTGCGACGTCACACTGTGTGAAATCTGCCGTCCGCTGCAGGCGTCGCTCTCCTCTTTCAACAGGCCAGTTTTAAGGAGTGAGAGCTCTGTCCTGAGGCTGGCGAGGAGGGCGGACCTTCGGCTCTGGAGCTAAGCCCGCCGCTGACCTGTGATCAGACCCCAGCGAGGAGCCTTCCTCCCTCCCATAACCTCACGGTCTGCCGCTGAAAGAAGTCAAATCACTGCATTTCCTCCTCCTCTCCCGCTCGGGGGAAAAAAACTTAGCTGAGTATTTGCGCCGTTGCCTCGGCTCACAGCCGCCGAACGCTCCAATTACAGGAAGCATAAATCTCAGGAAGAGGAAATTGCAGAAGGACAGGAGGGAGGTGAGGGAAGCGGAGGGCATATCGCAGCGCCGGATCCCCAGTGTAACGGGTAATAAGAGCAGAGCGCCGGGCGGTGCCTCCTGGGAAATCAGGCCACTGCCCCTGCAGATGGAGCTGACCGCCACCACCTCCGCCGCTGCTGTGGTGTTACTATGTTTCCTCAACACATTTCTCAGGAGTGGGATGAGAACATAAACTCTGACTGGCCTGCAGAGACGTCTGAATCCAGAGAGTCTGCAGGGTGTTTGATGGGAAAAATGCTAACCTGTTAGCGCTCTGTGTCTGCGTTAGCATGGGCCTGATTTATGGCTGGCGCTCATCCGGCCGTGGAACATTAAACCTGCACCTTTTAGGAAATAAACTCCGCCTCGTCCCAATATCCCTCAACACTGTATGTCTGAGTGCTCTTAGTCACACACTACATGGCCAAAAGTGTGTAGACACACACACACACACACACACACACACACACACACATATATATATATATATATATATATATATATAAGCTGCAGGTGAAGAGGACGGCTTCTACAACACGCCTCAAAATCCACAGTGAGCCACCTCCAGAGGACCAGGCTGAAGGTGCTGCAGTGGCCCTCACAGTCCCCGACCTAAACATCATCAACAGTCTGTGGACGGACGCCAAATGAGCCGAACGTGCAAGACGAAGCCAGAGTTTGAATGGATGAGCTGCAGGATGGCGTTGTGTTTCACGCTCAGCTCATCATTCACAGAAGTCAGATAAGCGAAATTACATCAAGCTGTGGCCACATTGAAAAAGTTTATTCATTATCGACTCGTGCTTACGTCGAAACAGTGGAGGTGTCGCTGACCACCTCTCAGCCTGACAGCACTTAAGACATCGTTCTGTAATCTGATGACTGAGCAGCAGCCTGTGCAGAAAACGTGGATTTACAGAAACAAGGCTGCTGCAGTGGATGTAAAAGCACAGAAATCTGACTTCTTCTTGTGGAAACATGCTGATTTTTTGCCTGAGCTGAAGTTTTATTCTTTACGAACGGCGTCAGAATCTCCCCTCAGTAAGATGTAAGAGCTTAGTCTGCAGTGGACACAGCACAGATCTGTGAACAGCTGACGCTTCAAAGCTGCTGAGTCAGCTTCCGTTCATTCTGTCTGCGACTTCTACTGATGGAAAATGTCTCAGTGATCTTTAACATGCTGTCAAACAGGCCTCTGACCACCTGCTGGTGAGCGATTCATTCAACTGGGACTAAAGGGCTCATTCCACTGCGGCCCCTCCTGAAGCCTCCGAAGGACCCCTGGACGGTCCCTGGACCGCGGCTTTAGAACCGCTCTGCTTTGGGAGGACTTTAACATCTCTCATCTCTCTCCTAATTAAAATTGATCAGCGGTCGATCGACTGGCTCATTCTCTGAAATCAATGTGACTGATGACGTTCTCCAGAGTTCAGAGGAAAGTTCAGCGTTTGGTGTTCGGTCAATTCAAAATGGAATGACAGTGAACTGCAGCATGGCCGACTCTGAGGGTGGAATCAAAGATATCAGTGAGGCGTTTACAGTCGTATGACAGAGCGATCAGCTGATCTGATCCTCGCTGAAGCTGCAGTTTGAATGGTTACCTCTCCCATCAGTCTGAAAACACTTCATGAAGCGAACTGTTTGCACAAACCTTTTCTGAGATGCTAACAGGCTCTTGACTCTGTCCACAATCCTGCACCGTCACAAACAGCGTGGGGGCGACCATGTCTTCTCAGGTCTGTCTCGGGCGACGGCCTGTGACTACTGATGGAAAACAATGGCAGCAGCCAAAAGGCCACGCTGTTCACGGCGCTCAGAGGAGCCACATCATCCTGCAGCGCTGCAGACAGCAGAGGTGAGGACGACAGCGGCGTGAAAGACGCGTCCTTCTTCAAATGTTTTGTGCAAACCAAACAAAACTCCATTCGCCTCCATCATGTCTGAGTGGAAGATATCTGAAATCTGACCTGTGTGGAGGAACGACGCCTGGAGTTAGAGCACGCCGCAGGTCGCACACGAATACTGACGGACACCTTTTCCTTCCAGGTCGAGTCACATGGAGAAGACAAACTACGGCTGGTCGACCCTTCAGTGACAGTGTGTGATCACCTGATCATAATTACCTCTGAATCATTTGATAAACGAGAATCCTGCCGTTTGGGACAAATGAAGACAAGTTCTGTCTCTTTTTATGAGGCAGCAGGTGAATTATTTCCTCCGACGACACGAGAACGTCTGAAATGACGCCGACTGATGTCCTCACGTCCTCCTCCGCTGGTCGATTTCAATAAATGAAGGCCTGTAACTCACTTTCTGATGAACCTCCCTGCAATCAATCAGTGTTATTTCAGGTTTCCATTGCACCGGGCCTGTGTATTTGCTGGCACACTCACCGGCGGAGCAGGGCCCGTCGGACACCCGGGAGATGAGTCTCTGCTGTTTGCAGGACGCCTGTCGCCTGTAGCACTCGTTCTGGTAGGTGTCTCCGTTGGAGCCGCAGACGGGGACGTAGTGTTTGTGGCACTGGAAATCAAACACAATCAAATGTTAATTAAGCCTCAATGTGACCGCCGCTCACAGGACCAACTCAGGACTCGGACTGAGGGTTTCTGCTGTTCAGCGCTCACTGAAGAGAAGCTCGCAGGCTGCAGAGGAGGCAGGACTCAAAACAAGCCGTCACCTCTGGAACATGGAGCAGCTTCAGGAGCTTCAGTCGTTCTGCGAGACGCTTCGGACACGATAACTCGACTCTGCTGTCAGATACAAACCGCACACATATCAGCGCTCGGCGATCCATATTCCATTAACTCACAGCCATCAGTCATCGAGCTGAACCCGGTGACCTCTGCACACTGCACTGACACACAGCCTGCGGTGGAAAGTGAGCACGTACAAGTACTAAACCCAAGTACAAATCCGATGTACTTGTACTTTATTTTCATGCCACCTTCTGCGTCCACTGCACGTCTCAGAGGGAAATACTGTACTTTGTTTTTTGTGCTTTTCCTCCACTTCGTTCATCTGACAGCTTCAGTTTCTAGTTACTTTATAAAACATGGAAACTTAAAAGCAGAGCTGAAACGACCAGTCGACTCATTGATTGACAGAGTATTAATGACTGATTAATCGTGATCTCTGCTGTGGAATCATTGATGTTTGATCTTCTCACATGTTTGATTTGCTGCTTTTCCTCTCAGTGATCTCAATGATCTGAATGTGTTTGGATCATGTGGAGCTTTGGACTGTTGGACCAAACAAACATGGTGAAGGCGTCACTTTGGGCTCATTGTCACCACATTTCTCACTATTTTCACAATGTTTCCAAAGCAAACGACTGATCGATGGAGGAAATGATCAGCAGATTGATCCAGAATGTATTACTGAAGTAACACTTTCAATGCAGGACTTTTTTACAGCGTGGTATACTTTTACTTCAGTAAAGGATCTGAATACTGCAATAACTCCAGCGACGTCTGCAGCTTTATGGAAATTCATCGATGACGAAACTACATCAGTAAATCCAGATCTGGGACACATTCGTGAGCTCAGAGTAAAGACGGATGGACTGTGGCGGAGCAGCAGGACGTCTTCTCGCTCGTTATCTTCAAACATGCTCGTGCTCAGTTTTGGCTCCAGCAGACAGAAGTTTTTTTTTAGACCTGAAGACGTGAAGCATCATCCTGTCAGGCTGCTTCTCAGTTTGCTCCGTCAGGTCAGTCGACGTAACGGGGACGTGGCTGTTTGCTGGAGGAGGCTCCTGTGTGTCTGCGCTGAGCACTGAGCTGCTTAAAGACAGCGAACACTCGCTGAGAGTCTGACTCCACGCAGCAGCTCTGAAGTCCTCAGCTGAGCTGCTGGTTGGTGTTGTTGGTTTGAACTCTGCTGTCAGCTAAAGCTTTTATCCTTTTAGTGCTGCTAGGCTAGCAGTTTCCCCCTGCTTGCAGTCTTTGTGCTAAGCTAGGCTAAACACACCCTGGACCTGTGCCTGAACATAAGTCCTGCTGGGACTTTTCATCCAAGCAAAGTTTGCCCTGAATTCATTCAACGGCTTGAAGTTTTATTACTGATTCATAAAATTTAATTTATTACAGAAACCTCACAGAGAGCATTTTCTTATCTGGAAGCAGAACAGAGGACACACACACACACACACACACACACACACACACACACACACACACCTGACACCTGTGACAGTTAAATCCGCTGAACACAGATTTCTAGTTTTTCATTAAGGACTCCTTCAGATTTTAATTCCATGCAGCTGAACATGATTTGGGAAAATTACCGTCATTATGATGAAGAATTATTTTAATGAGAAAATGTCATCAATGGCTTCAAAATCAGCCTGAAGGTAAAGGTCATTATCTGAAGGGTTGAAATCCGATCCTGTGCTTCCTCTCACTCTGTAGCTGTGGTGGAGTTATGAATGTCACAGGTGAGCGCTTCCTGAAAATACCCAGCAGGTGATTGGATGAAGCGTCTGTCTGTCACAGGTGCCGGGTGCCACAGCAGCAGCTACGCTAATGCAGCCGCCATCGCTGTTTTTATCTAACTTCAGCTGCCTGAGCGCTCGGCGCACTGATCTCTGTGAGGAAGAGCGAGGAAGAGCGGGTTCGTTACCATCAGGCTTCAGTGACTCAGCACATTTTGGCCACCCTTCATTTTCACTCGCAGTGGCAGTGAAACGCTGCAGAGCAGAGGCCGGCTGTGGAGAAGACGAGCAGCAGCACCGGCAGAGAAGAAGAAAGGTTTTACTCCGGCCGATGTCCATCCATGAAAAGATGGCCGACCCTGATACGATGCTTCCGATCGGCTCGGGCATCTCTTTTAATTGACGTGAAAAAAATCAAAGCATTCGGTGGTGGAGCTTCAACCCTGAGAAGCATCTTCTCTTCTTCCTGCTTTAGGCTGCCGTCAATGATCTCCACCTCTGAGGACAGGATCAGCTGAGACCCGCAGAGTCCACCAGGACACGCTGAGCTCGGCGAACTGCTCACAGACAGAACCGCAGGAGACGGCGGAGAGTGAGGACATGTGATCGACTGAATGAATAAAATGAATGAAACAGAGCAAAGGAAGTGTTAAAGTCAGGTTTCGCTGCTGAGCCTGCTGGACTCTGTGACGCAGCTGTCAGGACACTTCCTGCGCTCGTCTCCTCGTCTTCCTCCTCTCGTCCTTCCTGTGATGATCTGAGCTACGACGCCTCTGCTGGCTGTTGTTCCTGCATTCAGCTGAAGACTCCTCAGCGCTGCCGTCTGTGAAACTCTCTGATCGTGTCCCGTTTGTGTGGACATGAGTAATAAATGCCGCTTTGCTGTGGGATCACAGAGCGTGACGGTTACTTTCAAACAGGATCTGTGTGTCTTGTTTTTGCAGTAAAGCAGCGGCGCTGTGGTGAGTTCCTCTTCCAGACGCCGTCCTTCACGCTGCTGCTTTACTCTGTCATGTTGTCGGGCCAAATCTCCACCAGGCTGACTGGAGAGTAACTCAACAAACAGCGAAATGTTTCCTGATGCGTCTGCGGGAGCTTTTTTCATCTAAGCTAACGAGAGTCTACGGCTGCAGAGCGGCGAGAGACGTTCAGGACGCCGAATCTTCACTGTTCAGCGTGACACACAGTACGTTACCGCCTCGCTCGAAGCTTGTCAACAATGTTTTCACGTCTGGAGAAAATGATCAAACATGGATTAATCCGCCGCTGAAAACAGTCCCCAACACATGCATTTCCTCCTGTTTGAGTAACGTTACGAGCAGCCGTCTTTGAGAATCACTGAGCCTTCTTTAAATGAGACCATATGTTTTTATAGATTAATGTCTTCAGTAGGAACCAGCGGGCCACAGACAGGACGCCCGAGAGGATTTTCACGGGGTTTGTTGAGAATACGACAAACACAAACGCCATCAGACTTCAGAGAGAAGGAGCACAAAGGTCGTTTCACCGCCTCCTACCTGGAACTGGCAGACACATTTGAGCTGAGCTCCGTCGTCTCTGCAGACGCCTCCGAATCGACAGGTGGAGTCATCGCACACCCTCAGGTCGCTCTTCTTCTCTGACAGATCTGCAGCAGAGACACAAACGAAGGGAGGGGGTTAAATAAAAAGACAGACGCGAGCAGGTGGATCAATAAGGTGGATCAGACCTGCAAAAGCTCTACAAGCGTCAGCAGTAAATTCAGACACTCCTCTGATCACAGTCCCTCAGAACAAAACCTGGACAGTTTTATGAGACCGTGAACAATACAAGCAGACAGAGAGCGCAGCTGCAGGGACACCATGGACAGATTTCACAGCGATGCAGCGCAGAGTGTTTATCAGACAGAGCAATAAGGCTTCAAATCACACCTGAACTACAGGTGAGCGCCGTGTTTCCACCAGGGAAATAAGAGGTGGAACAGAGGAGAACACCAACCTGCTGTGACAAACCTCAGAGAGAAGACCGAGGAGCAAATACGAAGCAGTGCTCGTCTGTGAGAGGAGACCAGGACCACGTCCCCTGAAACTGTGCTGGACCATCAGACCTCAGAGCTGTAAGGCCTCGCTGATCCAAACAGAGCTGTGCTCATGCTGGACAAACATCGACCAATCAGATCACTGTAGGCGGGATTAAGACTGGATTTCCTGGACTGGGCTCGACTGCGCGACAGTTTGTTGAACTGAACTTTCAGGAAAGACCAGCAGAACTTTTTTCTGCTAACGGTGAAAATGAAAGAAGGAGATCGAGCAGGTCAGAAAGTGACCTTCAGTTCACACAGTGACCTGTTTTCTGCTCCAAAAAAGCTCTATGATTAAATATGATGCAGAGGTTTACAGGATAGTACAGATTATTTTGTATTTCTACACCAAATGTGATGAAAAATGTACAGAAGAGGAAAAAATAAATAAAAAAAAGCAAGAAAAACAACAAAAAAGACAAAAATGACAGCCCCAGTCTTTGTGCTAAGCTAAGCTAAGCTAAGCCAGGCGTGTAGCTGTTTGTGTGCTGGACACAGAGATTAACATAATGTCCATCCTCTCATTCAGCTGAAAGCAAGAAGACAAAACTGAACCTTGTCGCTGATCCTGAATCAGTTTTGCTCTTTACACTTTGATCACTGATCAGCTCAGAAAATGTCATGAAGCCACTTATCGACGTTCATCTCACCGAGCATTTTATCTGGAAGCAGAACAGATGTGACGACCAAATCGAGAGATGTGAACGATACACACACACACACACACACACACGCACACGCACACGCACACGCACACGCACACACACACACACACACACACACACACACATGCACACAGTTCTGGCAGCTTGTGAAGGGAGTCATGCCTTGTCTGATAATAACAGGCCTCCATGACTCAGAAATGTGCAGCCGACTCAGATTATCCACATTTTCTTTGAGATAAAAGCCACTGTGTGTGTGTGTGTGTGTTTGCGTGTGTGTGTGTGTGTGTGTGTGTTTGCGTGTGTGTGTGTGTGTGTGCGTGGGCGTGCATGTGTTGGTGTAAGTGTCACACACCACAGCTGAGTGGGCTTTGAAGCGGCGTGTAATGGCCTGTAATTACTGTTTGCAGACCTCCCCTGCTCCTAAAAATGGCTGCCTCAGGCCGCGGCAAGAAGCAGCCGCAAAGACCACGAAGCTCAGCAGCTGACGTGAAGCTCCAGCTCCACTGAGAGCCACCGAGGAGCAAACAAGCAAAACCAACCTTCAGATTCAAGGAACAGGAAATGAAACGCTGAGAGAGACGGCTGGAAGAAGTCCTTAAATTCAGAACGGCACAATGGAAAACAGTCGCGCTCTGAAAACGCTGTTTCCTCTCCGAGTTTTAAATCATTGATGCATTAAAAGGTTTGAAATGAAAATCCCTGAAAGTGGAGGTTATTCCAATTTGGGTTCTCTCCTAAATTGGTTTTTCACAGAAGGCTGAGTTTCCCTTCCTCCCCTGCTCTGTTCAAAAAGCGTCTGAACCTGTGTTTTCTGGGTTTGATGGGATTTGGACCAATCGGAGCTTCTTCAGTCGGAGGTTCGGTTTTGAACGTCTCTGAGCTGTAAGCACCGCGTTTAAGAGGACGTCTCCACGTCCACGCCCTGAAAACGACTCGAGCAGCAGGTGATGTGAAATGCTGAAACAGTCTTTTGTCTCGTCTTCTCGAATACACGCCACATACAGGGAGGAACACCAGATGTCCTCCGTCGTGTGGTCAGTTATAAGAGCAGCGTCCTCGAACACGTAAACTTCCATTCAAACGCCAACTGACCAGCTGCCAAGCTAAGACACGGTGTGGTTAAGAGACGTAGACGTCTGTAGAAGGCGTCGTGTAGAAGTCTCAGCCCACTTCTAACCTCCAGCAGACCTGACCTGCAAATCACCAGACGCACACGTGCTCCAGAAACCTGCTCAGCAGCTGAGTGCGGCCTGCAGGTGGAGCGTCCAGCTGCAGGCTGCAGGTCCTTCATGGCCAATTACATCCAACAGGAAGCCGCGTCCATCAGCAGCTTGGACCCCGGAGGCCATCAAACGCTGCCGATCGACTTGAGTGTGTGCGACAGACAGTGTGTTCTGTTTCAGAAACCAAAGCGTCAACACCAAGACGGAAGATTCAACCCCAGTCTGGGATGATGCGACACCCAGGAGTCTGCAAATGGAAGCATCCCTGCTGTGTGTGCGTGTCACGCCGGTATCTGAGGCGCTCGGCTGATATATTTCTGTGTGTGTGTGTGTTTGTAGTCGACCCCGGCCGTGTTGTGTTCAGGTTCCTCACCCTCATACATTTTACAGCAGAAACAGGGAATTGAAATGCACATAATTCCTCTTTTGGACCAGAGCAGAACTAAAGAAGCTGACGGAGCGTGGCAGCAGCCGCCGCCCGGAGGCACATCCACCTTCCAAATCCCCTGAGCTCTGCCCGGTCGTCATGGCCACCCAGCCGCCCCCCCCGCCCGAGGCTCGTTATCTAACCCCTTCCTTCTCTTCAGCCCTGACTCCAGGAGAGACGGATGTCGATACCTCGTCTTCTGTCTGCTGCTCTGAGGCCTTCAGCTTTAACCCCTTCACTGCTGCAGCGCGCACACACACACACACACACACACACACACACACAC
Organism: Chaetodon auriga; assembly: GCF_051107435.1. Classification (NCBI taxonomy): domain Eukaryota; kingdom Metazoa; phylum Chordata; class Actinopteri; order Chaetodontiformes; family Chaetodontidae; genus Chaetodon; species Chaetodon auriga. Next base: position 25,366,140 of record NC_135085.1, read on the forward strand.
ACACACACTGATGTCCTTTCAATCAGGGCAGCGTGACACATGATCAATAAATGATCACACTGTGAAAATACTCAGTTACAAGTAAAAGTCCTGCATTGAAAATGTTACGTCAGTAACAATCAGGTAAATATACCTCAAGCATTGAAAGTAAAAGTACTGTGGAGTACCTTGAATTTGTACAGTACTATGATCTATACTACTTGAGTAAATATACGTAGTTACATTCCACTTCACATGTGTACACACACACACACACACACACACACACACACACACACACACACACACACACACACACACAGTGAGGTTTCTTTTCACAGAGGCTGAAACCTCGTGGAGGACTGCTGTGGCGTATTGATTTGGTTTTCTAAAAGTGGAGAATTTCTCCTCAGCAGAGACGTGAAACAGGAGAGGGAGGAGGCGTGACATCCATGTGAAGTACCACCATCAGTGATGCATGATGGGACTTCAAATCCCCATCATGCTCAAAGACACAAATGTTCCAGTTTTCTTGGAGGCATTTGAACTGAATAAATAAGAAAAACATGAGTGTGTGACTGCTCTCTTTGTAGGTTTACAAAACTTCAAAGCTGCACATTTGTTCGGTTTCTCCTTGTTCCAGCTCTTCACTGAAGTTACAAGGAGCGGTTTCCATTCAAAGATGCCATGTTGGACTGCTTCTTTGACGTTTTTAAAGGGACAAGATGGCGAAATGAGCTCGTCACAGCTGCTCCTCAAACCTCAACGACTGCATTTTCCCTCCGTCTTCATGGAACGGCTGTTTCTCTGTTGTAAAGTAGCTGCTGAGCTTCCTGCTGCGCTGCCTAATTCCTCCACCTGAAAACTCCACCTGACAGCACATGGGACTGTTCACACCTGCTAAACACTCACAGAGCCTGGACAAAGAAATGGAACGCACCCCTGCACACATGCACCAACACTGACACACGAAAAGCAGTATTTTATGGTTGTGTTTCTGATGATATCTGATTTTCCCATGAAGTGTTTTCAGCACTGAGGGTGAGCGCTGCAGCTGCAGCATGAGACGGACTGCAGTGAAATCCCTCCAGCCGTGTGCACGCCACCAGTGTTCGTCCACTAAAACTGTTTGTCTTTGCCACTGACAGCTCAGACTGGGAGGTGTCTGACAACATTATGGAGAGGAAACAGACCTTTTCCTAAAGAGCAACATCCATTTTATTTAACCAGAAACAGCTGTTACATCGCTCTCACCAGAGCCACCAGACTCCATTCACAGAAACAGTCATTTTAGCATCGTAAACACACTTCATCCAAAGGCAGTAAAACTCACTCACTGCCTTTTCTCCACAATTAAATGTTCGTTTTCACAATCGAATGTATGGATTATTTTTTTACAACTCCAATATAAACTTGACTTTAGAATATTCACTGACAGCCTGAACTCCTACCAACAGAACATCCGTCTCCACTGCTTTAAACCTGTATGTGCTACTTCTAACACGTCTAAAGTCTGAAGTGTAACAGTCCAATTTCCCTCACTGTGTGTGTGTGTGTGTGTGTGTGTGTGTGTGTGTGTGTGTCCACGTTTCATTACTCGGACTCTTGCAAGTTAATGAGTTTTCCACAACATGCTCCTGCAAATATTTCACAATAAAAGCCTTGTTAGGAAAGAGATTTCCAGTCCACTGAAATGCTGGAGAACTTTTAATTTGAAACAGACACAGGAAGTGTTGAGTTTGTATTAAAAGCATAATGCAGTTACTTTAATGGGGCAAAAGGGAGCAGATCAAAGCTAGGCTTCACACTAACACTCATTAGCTGAGCTACGAAAAGTTGACGTTTTACAGATAGGTGCTTCTCACGGGGCAGCCATGCTACATGTGGCTTCAGTAAAGCACCACATCTAAAAAAAAGGTTTGTGTGTCATCTTTTTGTCTGAAGAGGTGACAGTGTTCCCCTTATCTTCTGATAAAATCCTTAAAATGCAGAAAACCATACAGTGTCTGGATGAAAGGCTCCACTAAACCACAAACATTACTCTTATTTTCTCCTTTCTGAAAGGCAAACAGCACATTTTGAAAAAGCTGATGACAAAAACATGAACGTTATGACTGTTTATGGAGCCATTAGGAACACAACACACCAGTCGGTTATTAATATTCACGTCAGGAGACGGACTGAAAGCAGAGGATCCAGATCCCACAGCGGGAGCGCTGCAGCAGAGCGCGTTGAAACGTGATGATCTACGTGAGTCTGCTCAGACTGATGAAGACTAAACGCTGCGAGCTGCTCAGCTCCTGTTGTCCATTTGTTCCTGGATCTATTTTAAACCTCATGACCGCAGCAGCTGGATGAGTTTCTGTGTGAAGAGCTTTTCTCTGTTCTCCTGTGCTGTTTGAATAAAACATGAAACCCCGACCGCCTCCTCCGCCTCCTCCTCCTCCTCCTCCTCCTCCTTATTGCTACAGAGAACGCAGGGATGCTGACATCCTTCAGCCTAAATATTTAGCATTCTTATATTCAGGTTGGGTTTCTCCATCCATCACTGGCCTGCAGCACGTTTCGGTGAGAGACTTGTGGTGGAGAAAAAGCTCCAGTCCACTGGAAGCTGTTCAGATGAGATGAACCTTCAGGGATCTGAGCAGCCAAAGCTTTGCTGCTGCAGAGAAACAGAAGCAGCTCTTATTTGTGCAGAGAACAGAATAAAGGCCCTGAAGTTTGTTTGTTTTTTCCTGTTTATTGTTTTGGGATTCAGATATTTACAGATTTACAGCATGCAGCATCAGTATTCATGACGTACAGTACAAACAGCTGTAAGCTCGATAAGAACACTGCTGAGGGCTCGAGGAACGGACCTCTTAGTTCAGGCTGAAACTTCTCAACAAAAATTGGATGAATGGTCATGAAATGTGATCCAGACATTCATGATCTCCTCAGCGTGAACTGCACAGACTTTGGTGACCCCCTGAGGTGCCATCCAGCGCCATCATGGCTGTGGACTGTTGAAGGCACCCTGCAGGGGTCTGGACCACTACTGGTGCTTTGGAGCAGTGTTTCTGCACGTGGACCTCGATGACGCACAGAAACACGTCTGAGCAACATTCTGCCACCAGTTTGACGTTGTTCCAGTGACGATGAAGAAAACTACAAGCATGCGAACATGGACGCAAACAACGCAGGATTTTAAACATTTAAATTGGCTCAAGGATACGGACAAAGTGTTTTGGTGAGAAAACGTGAATGTAAACTGTGTCTCGGTCCTGGAATGATGCGATGTAGCTTTGTAGCGTAGCATCATTTTAATTGATGTCTGTAGCACATCCATCACACACAGAAGAGGCAGCACAGCTCAGAGAAATGAGGAGACAATTTGATAACTGCTGAGTTTCTGGAGAGCTGACAAACGTTAACACTGGGAAATAAAGGATGAGGACATCGAGACGCTGCCGTGAGTACTTCTCTTCAGTCTTGGTATTTTTGTATCATTGAAGATTGTAAAAATACAGCAGTTTGTTCAGTGAAACCCAGATTTCACTGTTATGTTTACCTAAATGTTGTGAGACGTCAGCGTCACGTCTGACTGAGCGACACTGCAGGAAAGATGTTTCACTCTGCTCAAAAACTGTGATTTCAACCTTCGACTGTGACAGTGACACTGAGCAGATGCTGCAGAAAGACCTGCTGTCTAATTACTGCCCTGCCTTCCTCCTCCTCCTCCTCCTCTGTAACTGGGACTAATTTGTCCAGTTTTCTGTGATTTTTTTCCTCGAAGGCAGACCGAGCGTCTGACTGCGAGCCGCCCGGAGGCCCCGGCAGACGCTCGGCTCGTTTGGCTTCATCAGCTGTTGCAGCAGACTAATCTTCACCTGGGAAGCAGAGAGTGCAGCGTGAAGATAACAGCTTTGATGTTTTATTCATGTGGAGCCGATCAGAGGGACAGACAGACTCCTTCAGGTTCATTCTACAGTCTGACGCAGAGGCAGAGCAGGAAGTAATTGACCTCCAGGGAAGTCTCTGGAAGACGAGTCGGGTCACCGGGGCCTGTTGGCCGTCCGGTTTGTAAGACAATTAGGCAGAGTGTAAAGCTCATATACATACTGTCAAACTGTTCCAAAACATCCTGGAAAACCTGGAGTTCTTACAGTAAGAGGAGCTTTCTAATCAAGGAACTCTGAAGGTCCAACGTTCATAACGTCTAAACATTTTATTTACCTGTGAATTTGTTCTGCTGAGTCCTTGATTCACGTGCATGAATCAACTGTGGAGCAGTCTGTTAGGTTCAAGGACGTGAACTTTGTCAGAGGCAGCTAACGCCTCCTTAAACGTTTCCCAAAGGTTTTCATGATGGATGAATGATTTTTTCTCCTGCACTCAGCGAAGCGTCACCTCCACAGATCACGTCTCCCAGTTTCTCACCAGATTCCCGATGAGAATCAATCAAATCAGTGAATCAAGAATCAGAAATAACACTGATTTCTTCCTACAAGGAAACTATTTTTTGCACTAAATTTCTGCTGAGTCAGCCTGGTGAAGAGCTTTTACACGGCGCTCACATTTCACTCGTGGATTTCCAGAAGGGTCTCGTCGACATTAAGCTGTCAAACTATTCTCATGAGAAAACAGTTTCCACATGAATCCAGCTCTGCTGTGTTTTCAGCTTTCAGACTATTGAAGCAGGACTTTCCTCAAACTAATCCCTCCCGATCATCACCATGACCCACCAGACGCGTGGTGGCGTCTGTCTGCTGAGATCCTGCTGTATTTCACTGCGTGTGCGCGACGTTTCTGGACGTCCGTCTTTGGTCAGCCAGCCAATGACAGAGCGCAGGGTGTGAGGGCGGGACTTCAGAAAAACAGAGCGACCAGGTGCCACATCGTTAGCACGAGTCCAAGAGGAGCCGCTGAGCCGAAATCCGACTGGAGCGCTGACCGTTTGTGAAAGTCCAGTTTACCTCGAACACACTGAAACGTTTTAAGGTTCACACACTTTGGAGAAGTCGTCTCTTACGAATTAAAGCAGCGTGACGTGGTCGTGCTCTACATCGCCGTTTGCCTCGTCCTTCGAAGGAGTCGCGCCTTGAACCGGGCCTCTGATCTCGCCGTCTCTGCGGTGTGAAGCAGCCACTGAGGTGTGACGGGCGTCAGACTGAGGCGATAAACGAGCTCGCCTGACCGGCTCATGATCCGGCTCGGGGCGTTCGCCGAATAAAACTCAATGAAATGCACTTTATTTATCCTCCAGCCCACACAGCTGACAGCACCGACTGTCTGCTGAGGACAGCTTTCTGCTGCTTCCTGCCACCTCAGGCTGAAGCTGTTTAATTATGTTTCCACTAAAATCATCCGTCTTTACGGATGATTTTCCCTTCGCTGCTTTTGTCATTGACACTGTTTTACTCATAATTATTAATACAGAGAAACTAAACAACATTTCCTTAATCACAGAAATAACAATATGGCTCCTGGCTCAGTGTTTTTAATTACAGAGTAAATATTTCAGCACATATTCCATAAAACAGGCATAGAGAGAATTAATCACACGGCTCTTCGATTCACTCCTGTTTTATTTAAGAGGTTTTCCAAAAGCCATTTAATACTTTTAGAGCTTTACTTTAAGATGGTGCACTCATCAGAAGTGTAGGGGGAATAAAGAGAGATGTCCGTAAAGCAGCAAAACTGCTGTTGATGTTCTTCGCTGATTCACTGCTCTCAGGATTTTTGTTGTTACTGTTAATGGAAAAGCTATTTGCTGATGTAAAGCACTTGAAACTGTAAATCTGAGTCTATTTTATTTGCAGGCAGTGCTTTCGCCTGACTTACGCTGCCATTATACCGACAGGCTCGCATTATGTGCCGTAAAAGCAGCAGGACGGTGAGTATTTTTCAGCCAGTTTGATTTCACCCGACAGAGAGCTGAGCAGCAGGACCTGCCGGCTGGAAGCAGATGGGGATCAGGTTCAGATTTGCCTTGAAAACGAGGCCACGTATGAACCTGTTATGTGTTGAAGGTTGCGACGCTCACGCTGACCACAGCAGTGATGGCTTTGAGGTGAAAATGTCTCAAGAACAAAAGCAAGACTCACAAAAAGCAGGTTTTAGAAAATCCCTCTAGCTGAAGACCTCCTTGGTCTTGTTTTACTTCTCTTCCACTTCCAGGAGCCACAGAGAGGTGCAGGACGGGTTTAGCCTAGCTTAGCACAAACACTGGGAACGGGGGGATTTGTTAGCCTTGCTCCATCCAAAGAGGAGAAACACAGTCTTTACAAGCTGCATCTTGTTTATTTAACAGGTGTAGAAACACAAAAAGGAGACAATGCTGTTTTAGCATCAGTTAGCATTGGAGCTATGGTGACCAACAACTGCTACACATTTAGTGCTATAGCAAGCGTTAGCATTCTAATACGCAGCGCTAAGACGGTGAACACGGTAAATACAATACCTGCTAAACATCAGCATGCTAAGCATTAGCAGTTAGCATGGCTGTAGACTCAACACAGCAGTGAAATATTCACAGTGGGACAATCATGACTTGACTTCTGACACCTATCATCTAAACCCTGAGCAGAGGCTTCGGTGTGAAATCACTTTCATGCAGGCAGCCATTTAACACTCATTAAGGAGAGCGGCGGAGTGTGTGTGTGTGTGTGTGTGTGTGTGTGTGTGTGTGTGTGTGTGTGTGTGTGTGTGTGTGCGCACACTGCGCCAAGAAAACACCAGCTGACAACAGGCAGTCACATGAGCACAGCAGAGACGACTCGGACGTGTTTGTATGAGGCTGTGAACGTTTGGTTTCTGCTGCTGAACGTGTTAATGTGGGGGTCTATGGGGACTGACTCGCTTTGGAGCCAGCCTCAAGTGGCCATTCGAGGAAGTGCAGTTTTTGGTTTCTTGGTAAAATGTGAACACGCGGACGTGATGCAGATATTCTTGGATTCAGTGCGATGTTGGCTTCACGCTGCAGCCTGTGAATATTTCACTGCTGTGAGTACGTTTCGATGCTGAGAGCGCCACCATTTGGCCATTCATAAAGCACATTCAATTTAGGGTTAAAACTCCCACAGCATGAAGGAGCTAAATCATTCTCCTGGATTCACTGATTCCAAATGATTTCTGTCTGCACAAACACATTTTTACCATAAACTGAAACATATCAGACTCATTTGTTTTTCGGTTTTTCAGTTGAACCCGTAAAGGAAAGTGCGACTCCAACCTAATTAAAAAAAACTGAAACTGAAACCAGACATTTAGAGGATTGTGTGACCTTGAAGGCGAAGGTATGAGCTGAGCTCCCTGATTGGTTTTTAATGAGGAGGTGTTCCTTCAGCTCATCAGCACCTCCTGAGTGTTCTTTCTCTCTGCTCATCAGTCAGCTGCACTTTTCCTTCCCTGAAACCTCCACCCACCTGCTCCCTGTGCTGCTCCAGCTGCTGAGAGGGTGTCCAAACCTCTCCCTGCAGATCAGCCCGCCTCCCCCTCCCCTCCGCTCTCAGACCACCACAGGAGACCGAGGCACTCGGGCCCGAAACAAAACACAAAAAGAGGCCGAGGCGGAGGGCGCAGAGGAAGAACCGCAGGCATTTTCATTCTGTGTGCTGTGCTCGGCGGCAGCTCTTAGCCCTCTGTCCGTGTTGTTAAAGGGGTCTCACTGAGGACAGGAAGTTAGACCGTCTCCGCACGCCAAAAATCTAGCGGCTGCTTTCAGCACGTTAAAACCAAACAGACGGTTAAACAACAGGAAGTGAGTGAAAGAGTCGTCGCTCTGTGTCCAAATATCTAAAATATTCAGACCAAACAGCGCGCCGCCTGCTGATGTGGACCCGCCCCTTCCATTTGCCCCCATTTGGGCCGTTTAGATGTTTCCGGCCTGGAGGTGCAGCCACGCTCACAGGCTGTAAACCCAGAAACCTGCCTCATCATCATCATCATCCTCTTCGTCACCTTGCTGCCGGCTAAGAATCAGCTCGTGTGTCAGCCTCTTCAGCTCCCTCCACCCCCGCAAACCATTGTGTAATTTGCATAATTACCGCCCCATAACTTCATCCAGTGTGATTTGTCTCAGCGTGATGACGGGTGTGAATTAACACGGCCGCGAGCGCAGATCACAGGATGGTGTTTTGTTGTTGTGTCGTGGCCTTTTCGGGCAGGAGGAGTCACTTTGGCGTTGGAGCTGCTGGACTTCTGATGGAGCACACTCGCAGCTTTAAAGGGGCCTGTCTGCTCCGTCAGACCTGCCTGCTGGATGCTCATTGGAGCGTTTCTGTAACTTTCCACGACAGATGATCCAGCATTGGCGCACACTTTGCGCTGTGATTGGTCAGCTGGGCGGAGGTTGTTTTTCCACATGAACTGAAAGCATGAATGTCTTCCAGGAGAGACGGAGGCCGTTAAGCCCAGATTTAAACAACATCACGCCTCCCACCTCCGTGACGACTGGCTTTTCCCTCCGCCTGTTTGAGTCGACTGAGGAAGACTATGAGCGACACCACGACTTCCACCTCACCCACATGCACCGGCTGTTGGCACGTTCATAACGCGTACACTGTTTGAATGCAGTGCAGGAGACTCAGACTCCACCAGAGACAACGCAAATGATTCTACAGAGAAGTGATAACTGAGTGTAAGCACACTGAACAGCTCCTGCTGTACTAAAGCCAGCGGTACATGGTAGAAAAAATGGGGTTTCACGGGATAAAAACCAGAGGGATTAAACTTTAACTTGTTTTTTCCCTTGGTAATTATCAGTAAAGGGTTCTGGTTCCCCATCTGGAGGCTGTGTACAGATTTGGTGTGTCTGTGTGATTTGCCTGTGATGAATCTGTTTTATTTTTGTGGTGAAGTGCTGCTTTTACTGTGGAAAGCTCTTCAGAGAGCCAAACAGAGGCTGAGAGGGGCTTTTGTCCTCCTCCAGACGTTTCTCACAGACTGTTTACGGCCCCTCTGCATGTTGGGACTGTTTATGAGCCTCGTGGACGCCGCTGTCAGGACGCCACGAGCACGCAACGAATCTGTCTCAACCTCCGACTGTTCCCGAGGTGCCCGAAATACAAAGACCGAACAAAGGGAGTCATTGAGCTTCACGGCAGCAACAATATATTCTGAAACCTTAATGACAAAACTGATGCATGTTGTTTAATGCAGCCGTCAGGAAGTCAAAGAGAGCTGACGCCAAAACAGAGGACTGTCTCGCTTTTGTGGATCTCAGGTTGTTTTAACCCTCCGGTTTGTCCTTTTTGACTGTCGTCCCTTCTGCTCCACTCTCAGCTTTCAGTCTTTAACCTCATCCTCTCCTTACACCAGCAATCACATGAATCTCACCGGAGATGGATTGTTCTCACCCCTGTATTGATTCTGCAGCGGCGTCACATGACCTGATGTGAGCGCTGTTCGATTAGATTTTACGGCCTTAGTTTGATGCGAGACATCGTTCTCCCCTCTGGAAGACAAAAGAGACATTTTGAAGCCTGAAACTCTCCCGCTGCAGATAATCTCAGCGAAGGGGCTGAGCCACAGCGATAAACAAGCGGAGAGACGCAAACCAAAAGGACGGAAATCCGCTGAAGAAAGTCGAGACCACAGAGGGTTTGTGAAGAGACGAGAATCTCAAGCGCAACCGAGAGTCATCAATCAGAGTCAGACAGCAAAACCTTTTAATTTAACAGATAGCAGCTCAGTGTGAAGGTTAGTCCCCGAACACACCGACAGATAAACAGTTTGGAGCAATGTGGGCTGAAGATAAAGCAGTCTCGGTCATGACAGGTCGACTCTAAGTGGACTTGGTTTGAACAGCGCTCAGAGCTGCCATTCAGCCATTCACACACATTCACTCGCTGCTGTAGTGTGTGTGAATGGTGGTTACCCTGCAGGGTGCCACCTGTCATCAGGAGCGAAACCCAGTCCCAACGCCTTTGCTCATTTCACTCAAGGACAGATGTTCAGATGGACGTCGGTCTCATGTCCGCGTGTTACAGAGCTGGACACAGGACGTGGTTAGCCTAGCATAGCATAAAGACTGGAGACAGAGGGGAACCGCTTCAGATCTGTAGTGGAGTTATGAGCTCCAACTACGAGAAATAACTCAAATAACCTACTTGTCATATCATACACTCCATTTACTGTAACATACACTTGTATTGGGTATATTTCGTATGTTGTTACTGCATGCTGTAAAGTACACGTAGTCCCTCATATTTGCTATTCTTCTGTCTTTCTGAGAATAGACGTTTTTGTTATTTACTACATGGTGATGACGCCAGAAATGTGCATTTATTGATCGATCGTTCAAGTCGTTTTCCAGACTACAGCAGCTCTGTGATTAGCCACAGTGGTGCTCGGAGCTACACGCTAACATCAGCATGCTCACAGTGACAAAGCTAACATGCTAATGTTAGCATGCTAACATTTGCTAGTTAGCACCACAGAACAGTGCGACTGAGAGCGATGGGAAGTTCAGCAGATTGGAAGGTTATTAAAATTCATCCAGATGGGCTCAAAAAGTCTGATTCAATCCCTCCGATACGTCGAGTTACTTCACATGAAAACCACAAATATCAATCTCATGGTGGCTAAACAAAAAGTCAGGATCTATTTTTTTACATTTCAGACTAAATCATTGATCAGTTAATCGAGGAAATAACCCCCAGATTTACTGACAATAAAAATCGTTGAGGAAGTTTGGTGTTTATTGAATGGGAAAGAGTGAAAAAGTGAAACTTTCCGTCTTTTAATACGTTCTCAGAAACGCAGCTTTCAACCTTCAGCAAACCTGATGGTCTTAATCATCAGGATCTCAAACTCTGAGGCAGCACACTGACACATTTCTATGTGAGGAACGTCTTTAAGCCTCACAGCAGCTCCTCCCCCCTCCTTGTTGAATGGATTCGCTTGCAGAGTCTATGATGCGAGACTAATCGGGTCCCATTCCAATTCTGGGCACAGTGGAGGACACCAGACTCGCCCCCCGCCCCCCCCCCCCCCAGCAGGTGACTTGCACTTGATGCATTTTAATTGGTGCACAAAGACATCCAGAGCTGCGTGTCTGCAGCTCCCGAGGCATCAGGAGCCTTCAGACGCCTTCAGAGATGTGCGGGAGTCGACCCCGGCCGGCTCGAGGCTCTGTCTGTCCGCGATCAATGGGAGGGGAAGCTAAGCCTCAGCGCCGCCGCGGCTAATGGCTTCACAACAAACCCTGCAGAGAATATGAGCTCCTGAGTGACAAAGGCTGAGGAGAATGAAAGAAGACCCAGATAGCTGCACACATGCAAGCAGCACAGTAAGGATGATGTATGACGGCACATCAACGCAGCAGCACTGCATTATGAATCGTCTCTGGCATGAAAATATTGGTTCAATCAATTCCTGCAGAATAAATAAATGTTTGAATGAGCCTCCGCGGGTTGTTTTGTCATGTGGAATTCATTACCATCAGCAAGAAGCTGCTCTTTATCCCGAGGCGAAGAACAAGAGTGACGGGACACAAAGACGCGTTCGGTCTTCAGGACAGACGCTCAAAGCTTATTTACAGTTACAGAACAGGTTCATTAGGAAGGAGAGAGGGTTACAGTTCAATGGAGATGTCTGCATTCAGTGTCGCCTGAAGGACAGCCAATCAACATCCAATCCAGACTTTACTGTTCTGTGGTTCGTCCTCCTTCCTCGGCCGGCTGGTGTTAAAGCGCTGCTGTTCTCCCATTCAGGTCATTTTACTGGTCACAGGTCTTTCAAAAATTGTGAATCACTGCGACCATGAGAGGTCCTTGAGTCGTAAAAATGAGCAGAAATATCCGGCTGATGGTTAAGAAAGGAAGTCTTAAAGCTGAACCGTGAGCTCTTTTGTTGAGTTGTCTGTTGGTGAAATGTTTAACCTCCTGCTGGTGAGCAGTTAGGCAGTGTGTATGTTCAGTGCTTTTATTGTGAAAAGCAGGAACACAGCGACTCAATGCACTTGGCAATGATGGAGGCAGTAAAGAGTCAGTTTGGTTCAAACTAGAAAAATCCAACCGGGCGCCTTCTGAATTCAAGTTTCTCTCTTTCACTGAACTAAAACGAGCCTGACTGCTTCTTTCAAACTCAGCAGAAGCTGAATAAAACCGGTCTTGGTTTGTCTTTGCACTGGTCGTCACCAGCTCTGGTTTGTTTGAAATGAAACCTCCATTAACAGGGTAAGATGCCGTCAGTCGCTGCAAATCAGCAAAAGAAAATGACCAACCAGCGACGGCCTCAGCCAATCGACGGAGGCCCATATATTTGTCCAATCGCTCAACTCCAGACCAAAAGCACGATCCCCTCCAGGATTCAAACACTTTCCAATGGATGCATTAATGCAGGGATTGAGGCTTTTTTTTTTTAAAAAAAAAAAAAAGAAGAAGAAGAAGAAGAAGAAAATTAATAAATCCCCCCAAAACATTAGAGGAACCCCTGAATGTAAACCTTAATTAAAAAAATCAAAGCCCCTTTAAAACAAATTAAGATATGGCTTTAATCTTAATATTTAATAATCAATTAGGAGGCTTTAATGTTATTTGGCAGACTTTTACACGATTCTCTTTTCTTTGGAGAGATAACCATTTCTTCATTTTGTCTTATCAGTGGTTTCTTATCAGGTCCCGTCTCCGTTTGGAAGCAGCTTATTGATATTCAGGCTCAGCTGACGTGAACAGGAGGTCTGATGAGACAATAAACCCACAGAAACACAGAGGTTCACTTCTGCTCGTCCAGCCGTTTCTCACACTCGGTTTAAGCCTTGAGTCCCTGTCCTGAGCAAACAGAAAGCCCTTTTCACGGCCTGATTTGGGAGGAGAAGCTTCACAGAGAAGGAAATTTGTCCAAGTGTGGCAGAGGCAGCACGGCTAGCGGGAGCACAGCGAGGATATCTGGGCGTGTGGTCGTGGTTTCGTCAGTCTGGAGAAAAACAAAGAGGACGAGCTCCTTCGTGCACATACAGCGCGGTGAGGACGGGGGCTGGCGTTTCCCACAATGCTGTGCTTGAAATAAAGGATGTGGTGTCACTGGAAACAGAGTGTCTGAACCAATGGATCCCCAGAGACTGCAGCGTTTCCCGCTAAAGCTGCACTACTCAATGTTTTTATGTACACAGACTCTAAAGTTAAAGAAGTCACTCACAGTGACGAATCCACCGAGAATCACCAGCTCCACTGAGATTTTCAGCCTCTTTTAGCTCCTGGTTTTGGCACATTTCCTGTCCGGTTCAGTCTCATCAGTCAGTTTTCATCAAACAGGCTCTGATAAACCGTCTGAATCCACCTGCTGACAGCAAACAGCAGACAGACACCGATAGAGACGAGCTGGTGGAGCATTTAGCAGCTACAGAGCAGATATCTCCCTCAGGAGGTGGAGGCACGGCTGCCACAGCGAAGGCACAGCGATGTTAACGATCACACCGGACATTTGACGAGAAAAGATATTCATCCATGACGCTCAGTTTCCAGCGAGCGCTCGCTCTCATCTCTGGCCGAGCTTTGGCTGCAGGGTCCGTGATAGCGGCCTGTGGCGTGCTTGAAGGTGTGTGCGTAGATTAGACATCATCAGACAAACTTTACAGACTACCTCGTTATCAGGCTCCATGTTAGCATTGGGTTTAACTCTGAAACGACAGAGGATTTGGTGTCAAACGGCGGCGTGGGCGGTGGGTACGTCATGTAATCGGTGTGCTACGATCTTCATGGAGACCGAAAACAAAGCTACAAGAGGGCGATCGCTGGTCTTCACCTCCTCAGGTGGACACAAACACGAGCGCAAAGGAAAAATGTGTCTGCTGGATGTGCAAGCAGGCAGCTTCATAAAGGTGTGAATACGTCAGCAGGTTACTAAAAAGGCATCTTTAAAGACTTTTTCCATCCAAACAGAGCGAGCACATCAGGTGAAAAGGAACCGGGCTGCCATCAACAACATCAAATTTACATTTCTAAACAGGCGGTTTGTCTCGACGTGGCGTCTCTGCTGACCGTCCTGACTGAAGCGCAGACGTCGATCGTCTCTCCTGACACCAGCTGGACTAACTGGACCAACAGATACTGTTGATTCAACACTGTTCATTTGGCAGAAATCACTGGTGCGGCTTTAAGAAGCAGAAAGCTGCTGTCAGAGTAAACGTCTGCCGGCACATGAAAAGCACCTAATGTGAGGAGACACAGCTGCTTCCTGCAGTAAACACACTCAGAGCTGAACGCTTCCTGCGGGGAGTAAACATCTCCTCCTCCACATGCTCCCTTCTCACAGTAAAACACTCCCTATTTTCTCATGATACCATCATTGTGCTGTGACCTTTGACCTTTGACCACCATTATTTGAGACACCGCGTCACTGTGACACTCACAGCGGACGCCTTTCAAAACAGGATCAAAGCTGACGCAGCAGAAGCAGAGACATGGTCTCCTCTTAAGCTTGGTTTAGGCTTCGGCGTCGCGGCGACGCCGTACCTACGGCGTACACCCTACGCCGTCACTGAGCATTCGTAGTTCTGCGTCGAGGGAACGCGTTGCTCCGCAATTCACCGCCAAGCCGCTAGGGGGGTGCGGCTGTGTCTTTGTATGGTTTCGGGGGGCTCTTGCTGCCGCGAAGAGGAGTTGTAGAGGTGGTCGTACTTGCGTACCTCCTCGATAATTCTTTCTTCGGCTTGGTCCAGTTTTTCTTGTAGCTCTCACCACAGAAACTTTGAAAATGGCGGTGTTGTTGTGCTGCGACCATAGGGCTGCGACTGAACCGAAAATTACGTTCTGAACGGACCAATCACAGTCCTCGACGTTCACGTCACTACGCGTCGACGCGACGCGTAGTCAGGATTTTTTGGAGGTGCGCGTCAGGCTACGGCGTAGGGTCCGCGTAGGGGTCTGCGTCGACGGCGTAGGTACGGCGTCGCCGCGACGCAGAAGCCTAAACCAAGCTTTATTCCACACATTCTTCTTCCTCATCAACACCTGGCATCCATTACCCACAATGCAACTTGACCTCTGAAAGTTGGGTGTGAGACTGGGGTGTGTTATGCTCGCAGATGCTAATGTAGCCTGCAGCAGAGAGGAGGAGCAGCTGCAGAGGTCCGCTCAGCTTCTTCGACCGACGCTGACTCAAGTGACATCACTCGAGGACGTTTATCAGCGCTGACCTGAGGTTTGTTTTGTTGAACATGTCATGGAACGTGTCTCATCTCCATCTCACACCAGATGAGTTCGTCACCTCTGTTTCCTGCAGCTGTTCCTCAAACTGCTGCAAAGTCCGTTCACTCGGTGCATGTAAACAGCAGCAGGACATGAAGTATATTTACACTTCCTGAGAGACGGACGATGAGCTCAGCAGGAGACAACCAGGGCCGGGACAGACGCAGAGGAGCGTCTGAAGAGGTTTCTGAGCAGATATTTGTGGACAACATCCTGAAACCTGAACACCAACACACCTGGATCGTCTTCAGTGTGAAATGAACACTGATCAATATTTCAAACACGAGGACAAGCAGATCAATCAGCCATTTAGAGAGCTTTCAGCCACATCTGTCAGTCTTCTCAGGACAACTCCACCGTGTTTGACATCTCTGTCAAATCAGCAGTTTAATTAAAAAAAATCAACTGATAACAATCAGTAATTTCTCATTTCTCGTGTAAAAATGCACACTTCCTGTTTCCAGCCTTTCAGAGAGGATCTGCTGCTCTTCACGTCGCAGTGAGCTCAATATCTCTGGACTGCAGGTCGGACAGAACATCTGAGGTCATCACACTGGAAATAATGGGACTTTTCTGACATTGTAAAGATAAAATAGTCAATCAAAACACAATTAATTAGCTCAATCAATGCTAGAAATACTGTGTGCATTTGTTTCATTGGCTTGGCATTGACCCTCGATACCTCTGTGGTACTGAAGACGTCACAGTCTGTTGAGCTTCTGTTGGTAACAAACGTCTGGTCGGATTCGTGATGTTGTGGACACGATCTTTGATCAGTTTCTGATGTTCAAATGTTTGAATTGGATTCGGGTCAAAATTCACCATTTGAGAGCAGCTCTGGGAGACTGTACCTGAGCACACACTGTGGCGCTTTGAGCTAAATGCTAACATCAGCACGCTCACAATGACAACGCTAACATGTTGACGTTAAGCAGAGACACATGCTAACATCTGCTGATTAGCACAAAGCACGCGGTACAGCTGAGGCTGATGGGAACGTCATTACCTCTGACGGCTGTTTGGTCGTAAAGCAAAGAGCTTTGACCTGATGTTTGACCCGATGACGGCGTTCGAATCCATCCAACACATTTTCAATTTATCACAAAACCTCAGATGTCTGTGGAGGATGAGGAGGCTGAAACCTTCCTCACATTCACGCATCAAACTAAGACAAATGTCTGATTTCCATCATTCCACCAATCAGTGAATCACACTCAACAGGAGCCAATGGAAACACATTTCCATTCACAGATTCTGTGGAAATTCGGCTGAAAGTTGCACTAAACTTGGACAGAAAGGTAACGTTTCACCGTCAGCGTTCATCTCAGCGGCTGATTTGATTGGTTTTTCTACCGTGTTGCTTTGTCCAGTCCAGTTATTTGCTGTAGTCATGGCGTCCCTGCTGTGTTTACTGTGTCAGCGCGCTCTGCACTGCTCCGCTGTGTGTCGACTGTTTTGGCATCTGCCTCAGTGCCAGCCAGACAAACGACTGTGCCGTCACTGCACTCCACAAATAAAGTGATTCTGACTCCCCACAGCTTGGAAACACACTCTGCTGTTCAATTCGATCTGACGGGCAAACCGATGCTAAATCACCACCCCTGTATTTAGCATTTTGATGAGCTGCGTATCTTTAATCATGCCTGCGTTTCACAGGGAGGAACACTTGCAGAAACAGAGCGGTAGCAGCGGTGTGGAGGCCGAGTCGCTCTAAATCTGACAAACGAGGCCTCCACAGCTTCAGCGCCTTCATAAACCTGCCATTCACGCCTAATCTACAGAGCCATCGGCGCGTGCAGCATCGCCTCGCATAACTAACAGCCCACACGTTAAGCCGGCGTCACAGAAATCATTTTCATTGTTAAATCTTAATTGTTCCTTTGGTTTGACGCCTAAACGTCCAGGAAGATTAAGACACGTTAGCAGACCCACAGCAGGAGGAGACGCTGTCAGGACATGGAAGCCATGTTTGTCTCGTGACTGTGTCTCTGTCTCATCTGTATGTGCAGACTGCAGCCTCAGTGCACCAACCTGCCTGAACATTCACCTTCGTGTTACGTCTGACGTCTGCGGAGGCCTTCGATGACGCAACGCGCCCAGCGGGAGTCAAGTGGAGGCTCTGGTCTCCGGCTGACTCTGTCTGTGATGCTGCTTCACTTCGTACTGAACTAACACTGTCACATCAGCAGAGCTGCAGCATTTCTGCTCCTCGCTGACATGTTTCTGGAATCACTGCGTGTCAGACGCTGCAGGCTTTTCATTTGCTGCTCCCACATCGTTAAAAAGAGGCGGCAGGTGACCGACCTTCACTCGCTTCAAACAACACAAAGTGAACTTAAAGACGGCACTGAAGCTCACTGAGTCAGCGGGAAGATGACGCCTGGACGCCGTGAGCCGAGCCAAAGATGCATGTGATGAACTGGAAACGCTGGAAGCGTCCAGAGAGTAGAAACGAGTAAATAACACCTGGAGCTCGACAAAAGTAAACAAAAAACGGATCAGGTGAAAATTTGTTTTGTTGGATTTAAGCCGATCTGCTATCCTGTAGCCGACCCTGACCTTTGACCCCCAGCCTCACAGAGGAGGAGGTGGCGGAGGGGAGTAAAGAGGAAGTGAGATATCACATTCCTGGTAGAATCACCCTGAAAATGATCTGAAGTGGAGGATGGAGAGATCAAAGCGGAGGATCAATCAAACGTTCACACCTTCGGTCAGACGGCGTTCAGATTTACATTTCGAGAGCGAACCTGATCTGAGGCTTCGGCTCGGTAAGATTAGCCCCGTTTGAAGTGCAAACATCAGTGTTTCATGGCGGCTGAGAGCCGGCGCTGCGGGGCCAGGATGACGGGGTGTCAGCGGCGTGCGCACCTGAGCGGCCGCAGGCTACGACACACCTGTAGAGCTGCAAGATCACCTTACTGTGAGTCTGCGCTCACCGCGGATCACACACACGTCGAGGCCGATGGACATCCTGTGCTTCCAGGAACACCGCCGCTTCACATACTCATGTTGTGGGTTTTGGTATTTCCACCTTCCTCATACAGACGATGTCCTTTTTGTTTCACAGCGCACGACGTGAGACGAATGAAACCAGAGCTCCCAGCTCCCTGTCCAATCAGCCAACTGCGATTACAAAACATACAAAATATCATAAATGAGCAAAATAACCACTGCTTTAAAGTCTTAATTAAAGGCAAATCTCTTTTCATTGTACATAAAAATGATAGTTAAATGAAGAGACTCTCGTGAAGAGGCAGACGAGCCGAGCGTGGACGTGTGTGCTCTCTCTTAACGAGGCTCTTGATCGTGTTGTAATTGTTATTCAGTCAAGAGGAAATTAGAAAATGTTACCTGGTCCTGAGACGAAAACAGAGCGATGCAGCTTTTACAGGAAGAACGCTGTGGACAATCATCTGATCACGTGTCCTTCACTTCAAATTAACTGTGAGTTTAACCTGAAATAAACCCTTAAATTCAAGAAACCTCCTCAGACTGTCAGCTGCCAGGTTTCATCTGATGAATATGGGCCATGTTGGGCTCAGGCTGTGTCAATCACAGAGATCAGCTGTCAGTCAAACAGGGTGGGCGGTGCTGTGACATCTTCATTCTTGGATGTTTGTTAATTAACTTTTCTCCCACATTTATTTTCAGCTGATCAGCGATGACTCGTTGAGTCCAGGCGGCCGGACGCGTCGACACGTGGTGAACGTCGTGCTCTGAGATCCCACTTTGGGACGTTACTGTTAGATGTGTAACTTAACTTCAGCACGCCATTTCACCTTGCGTCACCCGACTTCCTCCTTTGCTCCTGTCATAATTACACCGGCCACTAGAGGTCGCCGCCTCATGAATGTAAATTAGGGTTGTGATAACCTTCCAGCACGGACGACACGTTCTCCTGGTGAGGACGGGCTGTTTCATTCAGCCACGGCAGCAATAACAGCTAATGCTAATGCTAACTACCCAGTTCTTCTTCTTTGGTTTATTCCAAGTACAGACACATAAACCTGCCAAGCAAGTTTTAAGCCAGACAGCTTTTAAGAAATTATTGGCTGAGAGTGAAAACGTGTTTTTCAGAATAACACATTCTTTAATACTCAGATTTAAATATTCACTGTGCAGAGCCTCGACCTGCAAACCTTCAGTTAACCAACAACCAGCAGCAACAAACGAGTCCACGGACAGCTGGACGTCTGCAGACCGGCTGCTGACGGACAGCTGTGGATTCACCCAGAGAGCACCTTGACTTTACGCCGTGTTTTATCCTCGAGGCTTAATTAAACTCCAAGAACCACGGCAGATATAGAACGTCCACAAACACCTTTTATGGCCGCATGAAAGACAATTAAAGGCTTCTGTCACCCTGCGGCGCTGCAGATAATTGGTTTGCCAAAACCGATCGGTGGATAATTTCTTCTCGGCTGGAGACGAGCGACGCCGGTGGAAAGCGAAGCGACATCAGTGGAAAACACTCGGCAGGTTGATCCAATCTGGCCTTGAAAAATACGGTGTTACACACAGTCTGTGATGGCATTTCATTTTTGGAAAGCTCTTCCTCAGAGTGAGCGAGCAGGTGGTCAGTGTGTTTTTCATGAACTGAAAGGGCACCTTGACTTCACAGTGTGTTTAATCCCTGAGGCTCAATTAACTGCAGGAAGAACGGGAGGTTTCTTACACCGACGAGGCAGCCAAACCAAATTCATCTGCCTTTTCCAAAAAATCCTTATAGCTTTAAGAAACACTTCATCTGAGTGATTCCTACATCTTCTATAAACACTGACTTGATGTGGAACTGAAGAAATGAAGGGAGAGATGTTTGGTTCAAAGAACCACACTGAGGAAACGGACACAGTTGAATGAGTCTGCAGCCATGCTAGCAGCTCTGTGAAGCTCACAAGCTAACATATGGATGTTTACCATGCTGACCGTCTTAGTTAGCATGTTAGCATTTGCTAATTAACTCAAAACACAAAGTATGCTGCTAGCAAGGCTACAACCACAGCAAAGCCACCGGCAGTATTTTCTGCACTACATCCCGACAGTGTGCGCACACCCAACACGTCAGCCACGCTGTGAGACCAAGCTGCAGGGAACCAGAGCATCAGTGAGGTCCAGCACTGACAGGGTGATCAGGTCTGGCTCACGGTCTGCGTTCATCCAAAAGGTGCTGGACGAGGCAGAGGTCTGCGCTCAGGACAGTGCTGCTTTTCCACACCACACTGGAAAAGCACTTCTTTCTGGAGCTGCTGTGCAGTGAAGCAGACAGAAACTGTCCACACCACTGAAGTGCTTAAGGTACAGACCAAAAGTATGTGGACAGCCGTGTCCTCGAAACTATCAAAGTCTGCACCCATTTCTCCCGACAGTCTGAGACTCGTCATGTGAATGTCACAAACAGAGTTCAGTTCTGGCACCTCAGACCCTCCGGTGACGACGACGGAGGAGCGGTGACGTCCTTGACTGGACGGCAGGAGTCATCAGCTGCCACAGGGGGCTTCACCGTCTGACGTTCCACCAACTGCATGCAGAGCACTCCCAGCTCCAAGCACACCTTAACTTCAACTTGAACAGAAAATGTGGCTGACGCAACTTTGAGAGTGATTTGAGAGCAGAAACGTCCAAACCAACCAGTGGGAGGACAAATCACAGATGAGATGAGGAAATCCTCCTCGACGTTCATCCGTGAACAGTAACAGACAAGCAGACAACTGAAGAGCATTTCCTCATCACAGGCGGGGATGGAGTCACTTCACGGCGCTGGTACTGAGAGAAAGCTCTCATTTGAAATAACATCTGGACAAACTAGTGCAAAGTGCATAAAAAACATCGATTACTGAAGTTTACACCAGAAGACGGCAGAGGAAGAGACTCCTCTCTGCTGGCTAACCATCTTTTAATTTGGCTGATAGACATTAGACCTGCGCTGTCGGGTCCTGGATCAGCATTAGTTCCTGAAGCTGTTTGCCTCCTTCACTTCTCCAACAGAGCATCAGGGCTGTTTTACGGTGCAATGATACGAGAAAGCAACCAAACAAAGAGATGGATTCTTAGCAGAAAACAAGCATAAACGGCAGCAAAACTGACTTAAAGCCTTCCAGAAAGTGAGTGCAATGAGTCACACAGGTAATAAATGTGCTGTTATAACTGAAACAGGATAAGAAGAAGAACTGGGAAGCGGCTGCATCCACATTCTCATGACAGCTTGTTAATTAAATTTGAATTAAATATGTCTTTCGGACACAGTTTTGGACATAAACATCTCAAACGATGGATTTTAATCACGTTTTCATCCAAAAATTAGACAAAAAATGAACTTTGGTCTGACTTTGGTCATGACGTGATTGAAATAAGTCGGTACATCACAAACAAACTGTGTCTAACAACGTGACGAACAGCCAGCGCCACACATCAATCCGCAGCATCTTCAGACCTGGGGGTGGCATCGTCCTTTCTGTGCCAGAAACATGATTAATGCTGTTTCTGCTGGTGTCGGCTGTGTTTTGAATAAATTGATGTTTTGCTTGTATTTTGGCAGGAAGCAGGAAGAGCATTGTGCCGTTGATCATCTGCTGCGTTCTGCTCCTTCATGATGAAGAATGATGATGTGAAAGCAGACAGTTTCACCCAGAGGTCCACGCTCTCATCCCGTTCCTCAAAGGTTCCTCAATGACCGGTTTACAGTATAATCGACACCATAACAATATCTCTGGACAAACTCAGTCGACTGTTTTACTTTAAAGCTGCTGACATTAAAATCGTCACTTCAGGGTCCCTCACTGGCTTTTTCTGGATTGAAGCTTTTCAAACACTGAAACGTCTGAATTGTATTACAGGAAGTACTTTAACAAAGTACTGACTGCATATATATTGTCCATATTATAATATACTGTATTAGAGACATCTGAGGTTCAATTACAGATGATACTAAACGCACCTTTCCAGGAAGTATTATGCTAATTGAGTCTTCACAGTCTTTAAGGTTCGCACAGGTTTTATACTATTAGATAAACATGTTGCTCAACAGCAAAACGGCTGCAGAGGAAGAACTCTGATCATTTTCTCAAGTAAATGTAGTAATACACAGTGAAAATACTCGTTACTTTGTTAGTCCTACATTCAAAACTATTAAGACCAAAATCCACTGAAAGCAGAATGGCTGCTGACGCATTCATGTGTTCATCACTTTAACGTTACAGCTGATAAAAAGCTTTGGAAACAACAACAACACATCAGAATTCATTTGATTAGATTTTGTACTATTAATCTGAATCTGAAACAGGACATCTGTCCCTGAACTCTGTCCTCAGGCGCAGTACTTGAGTAAATGAGCTTAGTTACTTGCAGCGTTTGTGAGAGATGAAACATGAAACGCGGTCCTGAAGCGAGCGGACGCGACAGACTGCTGAGGCGACGCTTTCACTCAGCGCAGTTTGTCTGGTGTGAAGATTCAAACTGCACGTTTTCAACGTCACAAACTTAACTTCCATGTGAAGAGCCGCCACGCTGATCAGGACCACGCACAGGAAACAGGCACCAGCGAGAAACACCTGCAGCTTTCTCATTTTGTCCACTTTGAAAAGGCGGTCACGATAAGAGCAGCCGCAATGACACTTTCAATCCACCGGAGGCGAGGCTTGATCCGGAAACATGTGCACATATCAGAATCAGTGGTCAGCCAACATGAGTCGACATCGACACA
This sequence comes from Chaetodon auriga, assembly GCF_051107435.1. Lineage (NCBI taxonomy): Eukaryota > Metazoa > Chordata > Actinopteri > Chaetodontiformes > Chaetodontidae > Chaetodon > Chaetodon auriga. The sequence continues at coordinate 25,388,991 of NC_135085.1, forward strand.
ACGGATATCTGCAGAAATCCCTCATCATGCATCCCTGGTGAGAGAGACAGCTGAGTCTGAGAGTCCCAGACAGGCTGAGGAATACAGAACCCAAAACTGGACTTTTAACCCCAAACGCTGCGGAAAGCTCTCGACCTGCTCGTCACTGCTCGCCTCCACGTCTGCAGCCTCACGGCTCAGTGGACGAGAGCTTCAGCTCGGTGTAAACTGTAAGCAGAGCCGACAGAACATCAATATTCATCTGCAGCTCCGTTGATGTCAGAGCTTCTGTGGAAGTCTTAATCACTGCCGTGCACGTGAGTTTCCCTCCACCAGACGTGACGACGGGATGAAGAACACGCGTGAGCCACTGAGCACGCTCCATCAGGCGAGGCAGCGAGTTCGGAAAGGATCTCCCAGGAGGCGGGTGTTTAGAAACCTCACAGAGGACCACATTATGCAGTATGATTTCATCCATCTTGGCGAGGCCCAGCGAGCTCCGTCCCGACTGTCCTGGAACACAATCTGACTCAGACGAAGCTCGAGGAGACGTGCTCGCACGTCCGAAAGCATTCAGTCTGAACAAAATAAAAGCTGCTCGTGATGAGTAACAGCTTCCTGTTATTAATGAGAAACCATCTCTGCTGTCGTCTGCTTCTCTGTGGACAACAACCGCTTCACGTTCACGCTGAAGAAGCACGTTCAGGCGACGCTGCATCAAAAATAACCCTGACGAAGAGCTCCGTTTCGGACTTCTCCTTCAGAACTCCACTCTGCACCTGCTGGGCCTCATCCAGGCGCTCTGCCAACCTCTGCCATTTTCTGACAGAGTACAGCAGCGGAGCAGCGGAGTCCAGGAAACTCCTGAGGCAAAACATCAACGTTAGTGGACGCTGTCATCGAGCTTCTTCTCGCTCCTCTGTCCAATAAACGAGCTCCTTGTGGGTCATGTGACCTGTCCACAGGCTTTGATTTTAAGTTAGCAGATGTCAGGTAAACACTGCAGCTCATTTTGCTTGGTTGCACAGTTCTCCCTTTTTCCGGTTCTGACGACAGCCTGACAGAACTTCCTGTAATTAGTCCAAATGTCTGAACTACGGTGGCCGATAAGGTCAAACGTGCTGCAAACGATGCCAAATCAAAAACGCATGAATATCCAAAACAAATAGAAGAGAAACGTGCTGCAGAGTCAAAGCTAATACATGAAAACACAGAAACGAAGACAGCGGACGTGCTCCAGGCCTGTATGACGCAGGCAGGAAAGTGGAGTGAAGAGGGGACAAGACGCACAAAGGCATGTCCTCTGTTTCACAGCAAGGCTATTCCAGTGAGCGCTCCCCCGAGAGGCCTGGAGCACTTCAAAAACTGACTGACAGGCAGCAGGTTATGGATGATTATCATCTAAATCAAATTTAGGAGTCCTCGTCCTCAGACTGAGTCTTGCTCAGTCTCTGACAGCTGAACCCGGCTCAAGGTTCAGACCTCTGATCTGGTCCATCCATCTGCTGGATGTCCCTACCCAGCTGACGGCGGAGACATGGGGACCTGGTTGGAGACATTTCATTGCGGGAAAGTTTATTTGAGCTTGGAAGTAACGAGCCAAATAACAAATCTGAGCCACAGCCTCAGACACAGACAGAACAGACAGTATGTGGCTCCAGAAAAACGCTCTCATGTCCCCAATGAAAAGCTCCGCACACCACAAAATTACACATCGCCAACATGTGGAGGACAGAAGGACAGAGCTGGACCAGCTGACAGATAAACATGTGAGGACAACGCACAAATGGCTTCAACGTCAGAGACTCACCGGTCACATGAGAGCCAGACAGACTGTCGACAGTCAGACTGAAGAGGACGTCCGTCTCTGGGACGGTTTGTCCACTCTGCACTGCTGGTGTGTCCACGAAGCAGCTGCTAACATGAATCTGAGACGGGGGGGGTCGTGATCCGGCTTCGTCTATCTTAACAACAAACAGAACAAACAAACAAAAACGCCTCTTTGATTCCAGTTTGGAAAAAGAAAAAAAAAAAAGCCTTTTCAATGAATCCATGACTGCTGCAGTTCCTCCAACGACCACTAGAGCTCCAACCACACAAAAACACATCAGTGAGCCTCACTGTTCTTCATCACCATCAACACACACACACACACACACTACAGCACCAAACGTGGATTCATCCGCCGCTGAAAGTAGTCCCAACAAAAGCTCTATTTTCCTCCTGTTTGAAGGTTCAGGAGGAACCGATGGGCCGCAGACAGGAAGTCAGACAGTACCGAGAGCCGAACACGGTGCTGGTCGCGTCTGCACGTGGGATTTGTCGACAGCTACGAGACGACAGGATAACTCCAGCCTGTCTTTACGTTAGCTGTGATGGTCGCTCCTTCACGCACAGCAGCACAGATAAACACAAACTCCAGGCTGGAAATCGTCCTCTCAGGAATTCATAAGTGACGTCAGAAATGAGAAGCGTCCTCTGCACGCTGAGTGTAACAGTCATGGTACCAGTGAATAATGGTGTGCTACAAATGCTGGATGCTTCTCCGGGGCTGTGTTTTCCCTTCAGACCCTGAACGCAGCAGCCTGCTGCCTCAGACTCTGTGCCATTTCCCTCTGTTCCTCTAAAAGCTTCCTTTCTTCTGTTTTCTGGGCAACAACAGTTTTGAAAGCAGCGCTGTCAATTATCTGGTATCACGACTCAGCACAGTGCAACGAGGTGCTTGCTATGCATGGAGCGTGTGAACGAGGCTCTCTGTGCTCGAATTCAAGGTGTTTGCTTTGGTTACTGACTTGGAACATTTTCATTTGCCTCTGCAGAATATTTGCATTATGCTCCAGCGTGTCGCGGAGCAGAGATCGGGATCGCGGCGCTCATCTGCGAGGAAAATGCTCCATTTCTCAATGCAAACAACGTGAGCGGCGCCAGACGAAGCAATTCAGCGGCTCATTAATAAAACATGAGTGAGGAAGGTTATTCCAGACAGCTGAGAGTGACAGCTAACACTCATTTACATGACTGCTGCTCTTAACGTCTGATACGAGCTGAAGAAGAGGAACGCTGTGATGAATTTATGAATATTAGGTATTAATGTGGGATGCAAACATGCTGCAAACACACAGAATAGAAGGCGGAAACATTAAAGAGATCAGCCTGTTAAAGCTCATCACATGAGGCGTCAACATTTTTCACACTTATTGTCCTTAAATTTGACAATTTTAAGTGAAAAAAAATGAATGAATGCTGAATTTCTCATTTGTGCCTTTCATGTATTCTTCCTACGTTTGCACATTTTGAACATTCAATCATCTCCACTGGAAACATTTTAGAGCTCGTTTCACTTTGAGGTCAAACTCTAGATGGAAATAAACCCGACTCTGTTAAAATGACGTTAAAAATCACAGTTCATCCCTGCTGGAGAGGAGAACAAGGTCACGTTAGACAGTTTGTTTGTTTGTTTGTTTGTTTGTTTGTTTACACATTTTCTTAAAGCTCTGCTCACTGTCGCTCTTAATGTTCTCATTTTTGATTTTCAGGTCTTAACGTGGCCTTAATCAATCCGATGGATCACATGACTTTGCAAAGTGAAACTCGACGGAGCTTTTCGGCCTCTTTTAGCTCCCAGTTGTGTTTTGTGGGACATTCCCTGTCTGGTTCAGCTGTTTTCATCAAACAAGCTGTGATAAAGTCACTGTGCACAACCTGCTGAGCAGCAAACAGCAGAAACGAGCTGGTCAACACAGCGGAGCATTTAGCAGCTAAAGAGCCAAATATTGTGGAGCTGGTGGAGACCAACGCAGAGCTAAGACTGAGTCTCATCAGCTGACACAGACGTGTCTCCAGGTGAGCGGTCATGTTGCTCTGTACCTGCTGGATGTGGAAATAAACAGCTGTTTGCTTAGAAGGTGACAATATGCCAGTGTGGTGGTTCCAGGTGTTTGTACTGCCCCCATGTGGCCAATTAATGTCAGTCTTTGTACTGCTGTTTAGGGAAACATGGCCAACACCAATCAATTCATTTTCAAGTCAATCAACCAATTTATGTATCCAATCTTAAATCCCAGCATGCGTTCACACACACCTGCCACATCCTCCTGCAGCCCACCGGGCAGATTATTGATCTCTGGACGTCGTATCTGTTGTATTGTTCCTCATCACTGAACACATCGGAGTGTGTGGTCATGAAGAGTCTTACCAACATAATTTAACATACTGAAATCTTAATTCCACAAAAAACAAGCAAACTGAAACCAGCAGTATTTGTATCTTCCACTGATTATTGGCTGATTATTGATCGGTCCTGTCAGCACTGGTATCCTGATACATGAAGGTAAAATAAAACCATTTCTGAGTCAAACCGTCCAACTATCAGAAGCTTCAGAGGGAAAACTGCATGGACGATGCTTTTTGGGGGATTAGCTGTTGGCGTGTGTGCTGTTAATGACACACTGTCTGTGTGTGTAACCCTTCAGGAAAACGATTGGCTGCAACTGTTCCTGTATAATCTGTGAGTTACTTGTCAGACTACAGGTGATTGACAGCTTTGTTTCTGCAGTAATCAAAAGTGCTCATCACACCTTCGAGCCCCCGGTGACACTTACAGTTCAGTCACTTCCTTTGTTCTGCTGCTTGTTGCTGCGTGTTCATGATGTAAAGCACGCTGAGTTTATCTGGAATGACACGTGTTGTGTGTTTCAAAGGTTACTGATGCTCGTCTAAGCCATCGGTGCATTTACTGACCCCTTCAAGTTAAATTAGATGCACACAGTCACATCTGAGAAACCTCCACACAGCATGAACACAATGATCATAACGTGCAATAAATAGTGTTTAATAATAGCTGCAGTATCACAATAAACTCCCCACAGGAACATGTATTGATCTCAACAAGAGATTAAAATGCCTCCTATGGCTCCCAACACTCATGTTCTAACCATAACATTGATTTTTCACCAACCTGCAGGAATATTAACATGACTCCTGCCATCGTTCAGTCAGCTGGAAACTAATGATGGAGCACAAACAGTCCAATAAGGACAGGAGACATCTGATAGCATATTAAAGCCACTATAATTAGACTCCTCTGGTACCTCATCAGATGCAAAGGTCACCATAAACTCTGAGCAGCACAGAGGCGCTGAAGTCACGACAGGAATGTTCCAGAACATCAGAGGAGAGACAAGAAATCACCTTCCAGAAGAATTACAGTCGTAACACTGATTTTTCTGCAGAGCTGATGATGCTTTTTCTCCACTGTGAAAGTGATTCTTCTACAGCGCGCGCACACCCACAGCAGACGCACCACAGCAGAGGACGCACGGCCGCGCGGCAGCGGCGGCGGCGGCTCTCTTACCTGTGCAGTCCCTCCCTTTGCCTTTGCACTCTCCGCTCTGTGGGTAATAAGACGCCCGAGCCTCCGGCAGGTACAGCAGCAGAGACAGCAGGCAGGCGGACAGCAGGTACCGGACAACCCCGCCGGGACGCCCGGGACACCTCCCAGGGCCTGACACCATGATGAAGATGATGATCCAACCTCCAGACACCGGCAGACGAATCACTCGGTTCCCGATTCAGGTGAATAAGCGTGCAAACGATTCAGCGTAATCCTCGGTGAAGCACACGAGACGTGACGGCTAAGACCCCGCCGCCTCACGCTGTGTCCCGCGGAGAGGACCGAAAAGAGCAGAGAGAGCGCACAAGTCTGCGGTGAAGATGGAGGAATGTGCAGGGAGCTCCTCGCCTGATTCCGCGTTCAGGAAGCCTCGGAGGCGGTCCGGCTTGTCCACAGAGGAAGCAGAGGAGGCAGCGGCAGCATTCTCGCCATCCGTCCTTCCTCCGCACCGAAGCCGCGCGTCTTTTTAGCGAGATCTACCTAATGCGGCTTGTATCAGTCGGGTGTCGCACACGTAGCTTTCCCCCACGTCCTGATTTCCAGTCAGACTGATTATGGCGGCGCTCCGGTTAGATTTCTCCGCGCGGTGATGAAGCGGTTCAGGGTTCCGGCGGAGCGGAGACGCGGTGCGTAAAGAGAGCAGCAGCTGCAACCACAACAAAGAGATCCGGACTGAGGAGAGGACAGACAGGCTGGTCACGTGAGAGGATGCAACACTGCTCTCCACCTCCACGCCCCCACCGCACGCGCGCACGCACACCTTACAGGCAAATGCAACTAAAGAACGCAGGAAGGCCACAGAGAGTCAGAGCACAACGGCCTGCTGGAGGAGAGCCGTTCAGCGTGAGACATCACGTGTCCACAAGTCTGAAGGGTGGTTAACAATCATTCAGTTCATCTTCATCATCGTCATCATCATCAGTGACTTCATCTGATTCAGTGTGTGCAGGCCACATTAAAATGAAGATTAATCAGTATTAATAATGGTATTGTAGTATTAATCGTGAGTGTGATGGATTCTTCTGCTGGGTTCTACAACCCTCTGACCTGAAACTGAACTCATGATGACAAACACTTCAGTATTTTCTCATTTACAAAATACCGGAAACATTTTCAAGCACGTGAAAGTTTTGTGGACGTTGCTCATGCGCGCTCCGCTGACGTCCTCCATAATGTAAATGTTTGGTACCTAAGAAGGCCTTCTGGCTTCCACGCTGTGTGTCCCACTGCACAGGCTCATTAGAGTTTCTCCCATAGACTTCACAGTGGGAAGACATCACACACATGCAAATCACTTTCCTGGAGCATTCATGGTTTAAATGGCCCCAGCTGAAATGGGACTGGCCCCTGAAGTGTCCCCGGACTGTCACTCTTCACAGATGAATTAACGTTTGTGGACATTTGGTAGCAACAAGCTACAGTTCTGAGGGCCCACCTGCAGCCTGAAGGAGCATTTCTACTTTATTCTTCATCCGTTTAAACACTACGTTCACATTTATTCTCATATTAGACACCGTTAGAAAGCTCAGATTCTCGTGAATCAATGGATGGAAACAACTTCAAGGTACATTCACAACAGAAGGCTCAATAGTAATAATAAGGCCAAACAGCAGACAAACAACTCTTCTTAATTTAATTTCCACTGAGGAAACTCACCGCTGACGTCTCTCATTGATCCACAGATTAAACTCCGACAAAAATGGCCTGAAACATCCACAAAGGTCCAGAAGATCCACTGTGGTGAAGATATTTAGTCCAGAACATGAAAATAATCCACAGAAACATGTTTCCTGCTTTCACATCAGCAGGCCACGCGCTCCTCCACTTGTCTGTTTTCCACCATTTGGCGCCATTTTGTCTCCAGTCTGAGGTTTCAAATCAAACCTTGCTTGACCAATCACGACCTGTCACATGACACCTGGCAACCACAGCAGCCAATAACAGTCTGAGTTGAACAGAAGAGCCGCCTTCTCTTCGGATCGTGTGATTGGCACAACTGATTTTGCAGATGAGTGACGCTTCGAATAGCCAATGAAATTCTGAACATGGCCGCTTCAGTGGGGCAGACACAAATAGGGATGTTACTCACAATTCGAAGTGATAAATAAAGTAAAAGGCCTAAATATAAAGATGTATCACCCAAGTATTGTTATAGATGCCTCACATCTGAATATAAATGGCCAAACTTTAAATTTAATGGATATAAATCCAGATGTTTATGTAGATAAGTGTATAGCAAATTGCCTTTTTTGCAAAATGTTTCATTTAAAGGTGGAAAGTTTCCGATGTGATCAATACTGTCGTGACTGTCCTTTGAGGGGAACCTTTGAGGGGAACGTGTTGTGTTGGTTGGTGGTGTATAGAAAGACTGAAGTCTTCATGTGTTGAACTCTGTTCATTCCACTAAAATGTGACTGTTTCAGAGTTGACGGTCCCAGAATCCAAACAGAGGACTTCATCCACTGTATCGTCATGTGATTCCTGAGCTGGTTGTTTAAACAGGACTCAACACGACTCATTAAACTCTCCACATTGACTGGATTAATATTTACACAGCTCAGATTGGCTCACAGCTCCATTTTGGGCACCGCTGGCACTCCACCAAGACGGACTAGTGGACTAATTTGGCACGCCACCTTTCATCCAGCTGCTGTTGGTCTGTCGTCTCTCCATCAGGCTCAGGCTGTTTTTCTCACATGGTGGAGGCAGCGGCAGCGGTAGATGTGAGTCCTCTGCGGTGCTGTTGGACATGGTTGGTTCCACGCCGGCGGCTCTAACAGCTCTCGCGGGCGCTATCACCACCTGCCAGACGGCAGCGTGGAGCAGGCCTGTTCTAAATCACTCACTACACTGCTGATTAGCTTCTTGGATGAGGTTAAAGACCTTCCAGAAGGTGTGGAAGGAGACACCAAAGCAGAAATGAAGAAGTTTTCTCTGATTTATTTCACTTCCGACTGACGCTGAGCCAAAGATCAGAGAGGCAGACTTCTGGACAAAAGGCTGGCAGCTTAAAATCCCACACAGACTGGCAAGATGAATGGCTAACCCTCATGTTAATGACCAAGTTACTCCTGAGCAAGACACTGAACCTCAGCAGCCTGGAGGCGAATATGAAGCAGTGCAGTGGTTGCGTTCAGTTAGACGGCAGCAAATCTGCTTCATCCTGAAGAGACACCGAACGCGACATGAAACGTTCATACTTTTATCACCTCTGCAGCACATTTCGAACGGTCTCCTCAGCTCGATGAATGTGCGTTCGTTCCTTCACAGTAATCAGCCAAACATTAAACCTGCTTCAAACCTGCGATAGCAGGTTCATTTGGCCACTTGAGGGCAGCAGAAACAAGCTGTGAACTCAGCAACGACATATCGTAATATTTTGTTTCCACATCCAGCAGATCAGAGCCAGACCCTTAAAAGTTCACAAACTGGAAACGATTCCTGTCTTATCGTTATCATTCGGCACTGACGACGAGAGGTGAAGGAGATAAAGAGATGCAACAAAGTGAAACGTCAGTGACAGCGCCCTCTAGTGGCCGAAGGGAGGAACGGATGATTGGTGGTGTTGGCATCTTTTAGCCATGAGCATCATGGTTCCCTAACCATAACTGGGCGTTTATTACAGTAACCAGTCATTTAAACCCAAACCACAATGTTTTCAACCTTAACATGTAAACTTCAGCAAACCTTCTGGAAGACGAGTGAAGTCGTCCTGCTGAAGGTGGCGTCAGACCAGAAACACATCGGTGCCGTGCTAAAGGGCAGATACAGATGATGCAGTTTGGAGGATGGTAGAAAATCTGCGGCGCCATCAAAGGTGACCGGACTTCCTGTGGATTCGTGAAGCTTTACTGATGAGAGTAAAAACGTTTCCACGATCGTGCACTTCATTACAGAATAAAGCAGGACAGGCTGAAAACAGCTTTCTAAAGTGGAGAGTAAATAAAAGAGTAAACTATAGAATAAAAATGTGATTTGAAAACTGATGTATTGAAATCTTCGCAGGCAGATTGTTCCACAGTCTCAGGGCTTTAACATTAAAGGCTCATGTTAATGATTTTTATTCATTCCAGCACTTTAAAGCTGAGCGTTCCCCTTTGATAAGCTGTGCAGACACGAGCCTTTGTGAGTGCATAAAGCTGTTTTTATGACTGAGCAGCCACTGCAGAGCTCCATAAATGTCCATGAAGGAAATGTAAAATGTTCATGAGACTTTAAGAGTCACTCGTGGTTTCTGTATTTTCTCTGAATACGTTTCCTGCTTTGGGTTTTATCTCTATCCAGATTTCTTTTGCTGAAACTTCCACTCAGACGTCCACTGTCTGATAAAGTAAAACCTTTCCAGAAGCGCACTTTAAACCTAATTAATTGAATTTGGAAGGAACCTGCAAATCCTTATTCCTCTATATTTAAGAAACACAAGGTGAAATCTAATGGAGGAAGTGTTCTGTAGTGCTGAAGAGGTTTCGTCTTAATTTCTCATTAAGCTTCTTCTACTTTGGTCTCAGTGTTCGGGGTTTTAACCAAAGCTTGACGGTCGTCCGGCAGTCGCTGTCAGATTATTCCTCCCACCATATGTCTCAAGAAGAGAATTACAGCTTACTTTGCACCGATCAGGTCTATCACGCATTCATTAGGTTGATTTTACCGGTGCAGTTTCTAAATAGTTTCCTTAAAAGAATTATGAAATTTAGTCGTAAAGAAAGCAGAGACGGTGTTAAACGTGTGGAAATCAAACACGTGAGTGAACACAGATTTTCATCCCCTCCCTTTCAGTGAAAAGCTTGTATCTCCAGACGTGTTGAGTGTTTGTGCTGAACTGAAGGATGAAGAGTTCCTTCATGTCTTCCTCAGCTCAATAAACTCTTGAAAAAGCCTCTTGGATCAGCTGAAAATCGTCCTCACAAAGCTGAAAATAGCCTGTTTTTCTGAGCTCATCAGACTTTTTGGAGATACGTGGTTCTCACAGGACGGCTGCACTGCAGACCTGTGATGACCTTATAGAATCTGATGCACTGATGAAGATTAAAGCACCAACAGGATATAAAGGAGTTCAATGAGCTGAAACATCTACAGCAGGAACATGAATGAACACATGAACACAGCAGGAACATGAATGAACACATGAACGCAGCAGGAACATGAATCCACAGACAGCAGAGAAACACGCTGACAGGAAAACTTCACTCACACACCACGAGGTTACTTTAAGGACTTTAAGTACATTTTGTTACTTACACACTTTCATGTAAGCTTTGGAATGCAGGACTTTTACTTGTAGTGGAGTGTTTCCGTGGTATAATTACCAAAGTGAAGGACCTAAACACTTCTTCAACCACCGAGTGTTCCCGTGGGCCCGTGGTGGAGGTCAAGCCTGTGTGGGTGGAGGGGTGTGTCTCCTGGAGACTGTGTGAGGGTGTTTTTGTGGAGGAAAGATGTGTTTTCAGTTCAGCTGTCTTTATCTGTGATGGGCAGCTCCATCAAGGCTCTGCTGCCTTCTCTCAAATTCTAATTTTCAGGCTCCAGAATTGGCACAAACACCACAAACAGCTTTTTCTACAGTCTGTTTTTCTCTTCCTACATGAAGACACAAAGCCTTTGTTGGTGGGCTGCCTGCCTGCTGTAATGGAGTGTAAATGGGAGGGATGGAGGGGAGGGGGGGGGGTGCTGTGTGGATTGTAGGGCCTAAATGGAAAGAGAGGGATGGCAAATCAGCGATACTAATTCGATTAAGTTCCATGATAGTTATCTCTAATTGGCTTACTGCGTTTGTTGTGGATTGGCAGACAGTGGAAGTCTGTCGTCTTACAGCGGCGTCACTGGAGGACGTCTCAGCCTGACATCATGTAAGAGCAGGAAAATAAGCAGAGCAGCAGCACGAAGATCTGATTCCACTGTACGCTGTGTGAGACAGAAATACAACAGGAAGTGATCAGCTGATCTGACACAAACTGACCTGAGAACAGTCAAAGTCAACATATTTCATGTAAATATCTCTTATTGTGAATCTGATGCAGCAACACGTTTCACAGACTGAAAGATGTGGAACGCTCCAAAAACACCTGTTTGAACATTCCACAGGTGAACAGGCTGATTGGTCACAGGTGCGAGGATCATGATTGGGTATGAATCAGTCGATCACAGAGGATGGAGCGAGGTTCACCACTTTGTGAACACATGAAGGATGAAGGAGATGGACACATGAACTCAGAGGCACTTGAGAAAACTGCTGTCAGTGAACTCAGTTTGATTAGAAATGATTTAATTCTGTTTTTATTCACGCGCTGCTGCCTCAGTGTAAAAATATTCAAAATACAAGTGAAAGTACTGCATTCAAAATCTGACTTTTGTAAAAAGAATTAGAATGCAAGTATTCTTAAAGGATCAAAAGTAAAAGCACAGATACAAAAACATGTATGTCATTGGATTATAATCAAGGTGGAGCTCATTTTAAATATTGACATTTTCTGTGGTAATATGTCATATCTGATGTGTGTATCTGTGCATTCATAATCTGAACCTGGAAAATAACTAATGTTGCTGAATAAATGTCATGAGGTAAAATAGAGTGCAAACACCAAAAACAAATACCTCAAAACTGTGCTTAATGACAGTCGTTGAGTAACTGTACTCAGTTACATTCGGTCCTGCAGTGAAATGAAATCAAGCAGAGCAGAATCTTCCCGGATGATTAGAAACCTCCACCTGAGGGGGACGCGGCTGTTCCGGGGGTGTTAGCTCTGATCCTGACTGTAGCGTGCAGACTCTAATTTCCTCCACCATCTGTAGCACGAGCCCTTCTACAGGGGAGGGTCGACCCCCCCCGCCGCTGATAACAGGGGGGAGGGAAGATAATCCAAACCATCCTGCAGGGCCGCAGAGAGGAGGGAGGGGGTCGACTTTAACCCTTCGCTAATCACCACACAACCCTTTAACTGAGGAAAAGGAGTCTTAACGAGCCACTTAATCTCAGCGTCCTCGGCGATCAGTCTGAAGTTCTCTGGAAACAAGTGAAGCAGGGCAGAAAGTCCCACAGAGGACACGGAGGTCACGTCCTCGGCCTTCCTGTGTCTGTCCTTTCCTCTGTCCCAGCATAACGGAGTGGTCTTTAAACGCTTTACTGTCCATCACTTGTCCTTTTAGACGGACGACTGGACGGAAACAAAGAGAGGGTGATTAAGCTGGAGCTCAAAGTGGAGAAAGGCCCCTTTAAAACTGACCTCAGAGCAGCGGTTTGGCTGATTCCACGTGAATAAAAGCAGAAACGTTGACTTCGTGGTGATCTCACAGCTGATTGGATGGTTTTTAAAGCGTGACGTCAGCAGCTGTGCAGGTCGTGTTTCGCTCGTCTATTCAGCGTCTAAATGTTCAGCTTCCTGTGATCATCAGGCGCTGACTGTGCTGTGATCATTACAGAAGTTTCATTTGCACATCATCATATCCTGTAATTAGACGGTAGGATGAAGTCAAAGGCAGTGAGAAATGATCGTCCTGCACTGAATGTCCTCTGTGACTCATCTGGGTTTAATTTGCTCAATGAGACTCGTCGTCTACTGTGATCGGACAGGTTGTCTGGAGATGGAAACGTGGCTTCTTTTGAATGGATTCATGCTTTCAGCTTTCTATTAGCTCGGCGGCGCCGTGACGGATGGAGGAAAAAGCCATTTCCTTTTTGAGCTCTGGTGTGAGCTACAGGGGAATGAGGCCGGAAGGCGAACGAAGGTGAATCACCTGTATTTGAATCCTGCGTCAGTCAGTCTGAGGCCTGCAGGCAGGATGAGAGATTCAGGTTTCTGTCCACATTCAGCAGAGGTTCCTCCGTTTGTGCATCCCTATCAGGGCTGGCTTTACTGTTTTTGACTGCTCATCACTGAAACTGACAAATATTCAGTGAATTTCCATGAAACTTCGTACAGATATTTGTGTTTCGCAGAAGGACGCCATCCAAACCCCCTCTCTGATGATTATCAACCAGCTGCGTTCAAAGGCTTCTGTAATTGTCTGAGAGCGACAATCCAGCATTCACAGCCGCGTCACGTCGTGTTGCTGTCAGGCGTGGAGGTGAGAGGGAAGGCTATTTCTGTCCCTTTTCATCTGAACAACCGAGTGCAGCACAAAGACAGAGAGGTCTTAGCTCCAGACGTGACGAGACGACACGTTATGTGACCCAGTTTGTGTCTGTGCTTCCACTTCTTTCTGTTTCCTTTCAGCAAGACAGCAACCTGGAAAACAAACGTTTTTTAGAGCGTCTCTAACTGATATGTCCATAATAACAATGCACGAGGAGACAGGTGTCCCCGGCACTGATGAACCTCCAGAGATTTATCATCGAGCTCGTTGTTTATCTGCCCGACACGACTGAGCAGCAAACAGCAGACAGACGAGGCAGGTCAGAGACGAGCTGGTGAACGTCCAGCTGAGGAGCTGGAGGAGACCAGAAACAGAGGTTAAAGAGCGAGAAGACTGGACTGACATCATCAGGTGACACAAACACGACTCACATGAACGCTCGTGTTCTGCAGCTGCTCCACATCCAAACTAACAAGTTCAACAGGTGAACTTCAAAGATGATCTTATGTCACTGCTGTTTTCACAACTTGTTCCTGCTGCAGGTTTACTGAGAAAAGAGTGAAAGATGAAGATAAAAGATGGATTGAAAGGTTGCTCGTCATGTTGAACGTGAACGTGAAATCAGCGCCTACAGACCAGGAACTTCAGCTGGCTGCTGTGAAGTTTAGAATGTGGGTCATGAAAATGGAAATGCTCAAATAAAGAACCAGAACCTCTAAAGCGGACTGAGTTCCTGTTTCATGGACCTCATCACTCACACTAATGCTGTCTCATGTTAAAACGACTTTCAGCTGCCACATAAGAGACTGATTGATAATGTGTCAGTCCTGCACTTTTATCACTGACACTTTCATTTTCACAGTTTATGGTCTTTATCCAGAACCTTTCATCTGATTCAGTGTTATTGGAGTCATTAATTAGGTGAGACCCGCCCCCCCCACACACACACACAGGAAGTCCCCTCACTGAAGCTCAGCAGAGACAAACGTTCACACAGAGACACTGTTTGACTGCGACAAAATGCTCCAAACAGACAACAAGTCTTAACAAAGACTGCAGTCTCCCACTGCGATTGATTGCTGTCAATCAGTTAAACGTCTGACGAATCAGACATCTTAAGTTGTGATGGATGATGGCGGCATGGCGTGCTGCAGCGTAGCATGACGGCTGATAGACTTTAAATAAAAGGATTACTGAAGGTTCAATTGAGCTCAGATTTGAGGAGTTGTCTCTTCATTTTGTCCAGTTTTTGTCCAAAACAGTCCAGAATTCAACGCTTTGAGTCACTTGGTGATGTTAAGTTTGGACGAGCAGAGCAGCTGCGACGCTCCTCCACAGCGCTGCAGCGTTTAGAGGCAAACAGAACGATGTTTCTTCTTCTCTCTCCTCTGTTTTCTGCTGTTTCTCTTCAACCTGCACCGCCCGGTCGAGCCGTGCAGGCCGTTTCCCATCAGCCCCTGCTCTCCCTCGCTGTGGCTGTACTGTACTCGCTGCTTCGCTTCACTGATTATCATTCGGACTCCGATCAGGCAGTCGATCTGTTAATGAAGTGGGCTGATTTTAGACCTGCAGGTTCACCTCCCAAACCTTCAGCCCCCCTCCTCACCTCGCACCAGCACCACCCAAACCCAACCCCCGCCCCCCAGTTGATTCAGCTGAGCCACGGGTCAGAGAGCAGCCTTACCAGAGCAGCTCGCATTGATTTGACCCCGCCAGCATGTTCTGAAGTCAGTTCAGTGTTGACCTATAAGAAACAAGTCGGCCATCGTGGTAATCAGGGATCTGAGAAATAGATATTTCCTGGTAATAACATGGTTGGAGAGCTGCATGCGAGGCTCACAAAACACTGAGTGCTGCAGCTCTGAGATAAGGACTCCTCAAAATATTCCAGTCTCTCTGAACCTGTCTCTGACTGACCCTCAGGGAGAAATAAAGTTCAGTAAATTGAATTCAAAACAGACGTACACCAGGATGGAAAATGCCCCCCCTGACATCTTATGCACTGAACGATTTTCACTTGTTTTGGGTGCAGATGTGCCGGCCAATAGGACAGAATTCCTGAGCATCAGGACCCAATCAGGTTCTTTTAGATCCATAAAAAGCCTGAAAACACCTAAACTTCAGATTTTGTCTGCTAAATGACAAAGATGACTGACGTCAGGTGCAGATATTTTGGAACATTGATCATAAAAATAGCTAAATCCGGCTTTTAATGTGGCGGCTTCGAGGCCTGCAGTGGGGGTTACCATCTTGGGTTAAGGTAATTTATTCCAGCCTATGAGCAGGTTGATTGTTACATTCTGGTTGACCAATCACGGTCATGGACACGGCCACTAACCCCTGAAAGTACCTGAACGTTGATTTGACATCATCTCCTGAGCAGAGCTCGAAGCAGAAGGTCGTCGTCAGAGTGGGCAGAAAACTAAATCTGTGACATGGGTTCATTTTAAATCACGAGGACGTGTCTCATCAGAGCTCAGGAAAGTCCTGCTTAAATAAATGTTGAAATAAAAACACTCGTATTACTGTTACTCTGTGCATCTCAGTCTCTGCTGGTGATCAGGGGGTCGATGGGAATCTTCGTTCGGCCGTCGGCATCATCAGGCCAAATGATATCGACAGCTGCTGAGTCACCGCTCATCAGCTGCTCAAGGACTTGCGTGTGTGACCGCTGCCTCTGTTTGCATGTCAGCTGAATGAGAACTTGAAAGATTCCCACAGTGGAAACATTCGAGTGAAGAAGCAGAATCTCTGAATGCCTTCCTGGAATTGTTTCATATGCAAAACGTCCATATACGGCTGAAATGTGATTAATAACGGCGTAGGCTTTACTTTTCCTCTTAACGTTTTGAAATGAGTCTAACAAAAGACAGAAAGAGCACACGAACCAGCCTGAAAACGACACTTAACGCTCCTACATTTCACCACCACCGAGTGGAATAATTGTTTGAGTCAGGCTCGTTTACATATTGAGTGCATTTCTTGAGAAGACGACAGGAAAAAATATTAAGAAAACAACATGAGTGGGAGGACGTTTTCAGCTGAAAGTCTCTCTCACGCATAATGACTGCTGCTCCTCTCAAAGTCTGAACAAACGCTGCTGGTGTCTACAGCTGGCACAGGAAACACAGCTGAATATCTGAATAATAATGAGTCAGTGATACAGCGGCAGCTCTGTGATGAGGCTCACCTGAACATCAGTGCAGTCAGTGAAATGAGAGGCTGAGTGTATTGACTCAGGACTGAACAGCAGCCCTCGTGGCAGCTCTGTCTGCGCGTGCTGAAATGAGCTGTTTTCAGAGTGGACTTTGGTCAGCTACAGCTCAGCCAGTTGGAAAGATGTCCCGTTGAACACAAATTGTTTCTGTCAGCGTTGATTGGTTTGTTTAGCACAGCTGACGAGAGGATCATCCGTCCAAATCTGTCCCACTGAGGGACACTGAACATTTAAACTCATTTCAGTACCGCCATCCCTGCAGAGCTGTCACTCCTCCAGCACAGCGGAGGTGAGCGAAGTAGTGCTCCTCGAAGTGTTGAGGAGTAGCAGCCGTTCTACTTTCTCTGTTAGCATGCTAACCATCGCAGTCATTAGCTTTGCAGCTATTTGATCATAAACCAAAGTATTGTCTTTTAGTGCTGACACGTCACTGATGGGTTTTAATCACCTGCTGCAGAGTCTTCCTGTGCACAAAGCACGTCAGTTTGTCACGTTTCCAGTTCTGCTCCTCCGTAAGAACTCATAATCAGAACAACAACTTTAAACAGCGCCTTTAAAAAGAGCAAAGGCAGGATACTCAGAGGTCAGTCTAACAACAGGAAGCCAAACAGTCAGGCCACACAGAAGCAAGTTAAGGTGAAGCTAAGATAAAGTTAAAATAATGCAAAATGTCAATATAAATGAACACAAATAAAGAGAATAAAAGCAACAAAAAGACGGCTTCACATAAAAACAAGTCTCTGGAAATGTTTTTAGGAAGCGCTTTGAAAGAAGTCACTGACTCTGAGCGAGCGGCCCTGATGGCAAAGGTTGGTCACCTGTACCTGAAAGCCTCACCTGAGGATCTAAGGCTCATATCGGTTTCTGCTGCGCAGCCCGGGGCCAGAACCAGACCTGCTGAACCAGCTGGAAGCAAGAGGGTGACTTGATTGGCAGCTTGGTGCCTCCTCACGTTTCCTTCAGAGATGCAGTCGTCTCTGAGCTTTAAAGGCCCGTCTGAAGATGGTAAACAGGGAAAAAACCTGGAATGACCTTCATCTCCACCGATCGGAGCAGGAGTGCAACTGCACGAATGCCTGGTCGGAGGCTGCGGTAACCATGGTAACCCCTCTGCACCACATAACCTCCACCGGGGTCACTTTTGGCTGAAAGCACAGTCAGCGGCGAGGTCAGGCCGCCTGGAGACGTCCACAATAAGAGCATCACGAAAGAACACGAAAGAACACGTTTGCATTCAGGAAACGGGTTGTGGTGTCACATGGTTTCATATTTGAAGTGAATTATTGGTGGATTACGCTAAAACTAGCATGTTTTTTGTTTTTTGTCTTTGGACTATACTTGCAGTCAGTAACGTAATATTTCATGTGGGGCAGAAGTACAACATGGTGCTGAACCAGACAAAGCTTCTGGGAACGTTTGCTTTCACTCATTCTGATGTTGTCCTCTCCAGTTTGGCTGCTTCATGAACTCGTGAAGACAACAAAAACAACGCAAGTCAAAACTGAGTGTTTGCTGGAAGTTTCTGAGGCCAAAGAAGCTGAAATGAGTGGGAGCTTAAACAGAAGCTGGAGGAAATAAGACGTGATCCTCATCCTGACAGCTGAGAGCTGGAATAAATAATAGAAGGAATGAATCTACTGCGTGAGCCATTAACCCCCAAACAGAAGATCCCAAACTGTTTGTCTGCTTTCATTTCCAGTTTCTCTCTGATTGTGAAAAATGTGAAGCTGTGATGAAGAATCCATTCATTCAACTGGCAGGTGATCTGTCCAGAGACACTGAACAAGCTTCAGAGATCACGGCTCAGAAATCTGACTGTGGAGATCAGATTCCCTCAGATGATCAAGAAAAGCGTGAATCTTCTGATGTTTTTTAAAGTCAGATCAGAAAACAAGTTCCAGAACAGTGAAGAAATGCTAATGAAAGAGCTGTTTCTGAGGTCAGGAGAGAAAGCCGAGCGCTGCATAAAACATGTTTGCTCTCTGTCTGATCTGTAAATGATGCTCTGCTGGAGGAGAGGAGTCACTGTGAAACGTTTATCTACCTGAAAAATAGGAAAATGCAGCTCTGCGCCTTAAACACAGTGACGAGGCTCCATCAGTGCGTCACACACTGTTCTGTGTTTACGGTGTGATGATCATTCGCAGATGAATTATGGTGAAAAGTCAAAACAGGCAGAAGACATGAACATAAAGCAGCTTCTGTCTGGACGACGAGGCCTTTTGGCTCCTAAAGGTGAGCTGGAACATGAACCTTTGCTCAGCAGCTGAGTAAGAAACTGACTCTGACCATAAAGACATGATGGTCGTCGTGTCTGCTGGTGAAAATCTGTTTTCTCTGGCCTTCACAAACAAGGCCAGAGAAAACAAAGCAGCTGTCACATTAAACTCCAGGACGGAGGGAAACGTTCAAAACAGACGTGTGGAGCATTAAGTTTCATCACGTCCTGTCACGCTCGTTTCATCACACACATCACAGTGAAGGCACATCACACAGTTGATGAAACTCTCAGACACACTGTAAAACCGATGTGTGTGAAATAATGCAATCATCTGCATTTTAACGGTAAGTGGGTCATTCTCCATCAGAGCTCAGATGAGAAACCTTCGTGAAAGAAAGTCTTAAAATCACAGATGAAAGACAGAAAAGTTGGTGGAGACATTCCTTAAAACAAACATCACGTCAGAAGGTGTCTTTACCTTCATCTCTAAAGAGCTTCTGTGTTTTATTTCACATCCACGCTGAAAAGCAGTGAGTCAAAGTAAAGTCAGATATCCGTCAGAGCTCGTGCAGCTCACAGTTATCTGCATTAAACACATGAAACAGACAAGAGCTCAAAACACCGCAGATTAAAACGACTTCTTCAACACCACAAATCACATCATGTGGATCGTACATGTGTACCTAATAAAAGGGCCGCTGAGTGAAAGAGGTCACACTGCACAACAGTTCACAAAAAATATTAAATATCAGAAGAGAATAAAGGAAAACAGAAATGTGTGGGATCATTAATCACCTCATGACCCCTCAGATTTATCTGGAGAGCCTTTGGAGGGGCCCGACCCCTAGGTTGGCCCCACTGGCCTTTATACTGTGTATAAAGAGAGCTGAACGTAGCTCCGCCTGCTGCAGCTGCACTGATGCTTCAGTATGAGCAATGATGTCAAATAAAATGCTGTCAGTCATGAGCAGGTGAGAGCAGCTCAGGTGGCTCCTCCTCCCAGACCCCCACCACGCTCACACCTGCTGTGTTTTGCTGTAGAGCGTCGCCCCCTTGTGGACGTTTTAAAGTAACACTCCAGCTGTCAGCCTGGTGGACTGATTCTCTGTCAGGCCTTGAATCCTGATAGGCTGCAGTGACAAGCAGGCAGTCAAAACACCTGACTGAAGACTTATCTTAACTTATCTTATCAACACCACGATGAAAAAAAAATACTGTTACAAGTAAAAGTCATTTCTAAAGTTAAAAAAACCCTTAAAAATCTAACTTGTGTTAAGTGTTAAATTCATCAAATATTTATTGTTGTTATCTTCTAATCAAGTTAAAAATCGAGCTCATGGAAAGCATCAAATCACACACATATATATATATTTGTATTTGGTTGTAGTGGAGCAGATCAGAACTGCGTTAAACACGTTTGGGTACTTCGATGTGTAACAGGGCCTCATGTTTTAGAAACTGATCATAGTTTTGTTTAAGATATGTGAAACTGTGAAAACATAGAAAGTATGCCAAGTATGTGTAGAGGAGAAATGGACGTAGTGGAGAAAAAATATTTGCCTCTGAGCAGTGGAGTACAAGTACTTCAAAATCTTAGTAGTAAAGTACAGCACTTGAGTACCTTGTAGTAGTTGTGACTTGAAAGTTTCTGGAATGATCTGAAAAAGTCTCATGTTGTGGACAGCAGTGTCCGTCCTGGACTGTCCTCCTCAGGACTCAGTGGACGGTCCAGCAGCAGAGACACACCCTCAGCAGCCAGGCCAACATTAATATTGTTGTTGTGGGCCGGGCGAGGGGAGCTTTGAGGGGCAGATGGAGAACTTTCCCATGAGGCTTTGACCCTCGTGTTCGCTCCTGTGTGTCCTGGAGTTTTGGTTCCAGATGTTTCCCTCGCAGGAAGCTTCATCAGGGCAGAAGTAGTGCGACTGGTCGAGCTGGTTCCCTCGAGTCCACATCTTCTGTTGAAGCTGTTTTTCACAGCACAGGTGGGTTTAAAGGACAAGGCCGAGTGTATCTGTTAATTAAAGCCTATCAGTGGGCCTCATCATCACCACGAACACACACACTGTAGTTTATTCTGACTCAGTCACACACACACACACACACACACACACACACACACACACACACACACACACACCGTCCTGCTGCCACAAACGCTCACTACAGCACCACATGTGTCCCCTGCCTCCTGTTTGAGAGATAAAAGCTGCTGTGAAAAAAGAAACTGAATATTCGTGACTTTTTAAAGATTCACCTTTTCAAGGAACCAGTGAAGGAAGTCAGAAAGCACCGCGAGACACGCTGCTGCTTGAGTCTGTACATGACATCTGCTGCTTGTTCATGAAAATGCAGAATCTTCACTGAGTGACGCTTAAACCCGGTGTCAGCTGTCTGTCTTCGTGTTTGGCCTGAAGCCTCGTTAGCCTAAGTATCTCACCCAGCCCAGGTTGGACACTAACACAAATCCTGGTAAATATTAGCTGAGCCTGGTGGCGACGTGGTGGTAAACAAAGAGCAGCGAGAACCACCCAAACACAACAACCAAGCTCTAATCTCTGAGAAATACACGTCTTGTGTCCCTGGTACAGAGACTCACATCAGTGTGACGTCTGCTCGCATTTAATATGGATTTCTATCTGAAAACCAACTTCTGGTGAAAGGTGGCTGACCTGCATTTATTCTCGCTGTGACCATGACGTGCTGCTGTAGGTGATCTAGGCGACTGCCTATGGCGACAAATGTGTTGGGACGCCCTCTAGTGCCGCCCTTGCCCTTGGGGGGGGGGGGGGGGGGTTAGCTTTCCAAAACCCTCAGAATAGTTATGAAAAGTCGGCTACAGTCTCTACATTCATCACAGTTGAAAGGCATTCTGTTTAGTGAGTTCTCAACTAGCAACACAGTGTGTTATTGGTGATGGTGTTCACACGTCTGTAAAGTTCCCCTCCAGGAATATACCAATATACGTATACGTTTTTTTTTTGTTTTTTTTTTAATTGGCCAGATGCACTTAGGCAATATTTGCAGAGGCCGGCATGGAAAGGACGCCAGATCCTTCATGTAGTAAGTACAACTAGTACTATTTGGTTATTGTTATTATTATTATCAATTATTACTTTTATAATCACATCACATGAACACTACTAATATTAATCAGTAGAGTTTCTTCACCTTGTAACAGCCTAATAGTAATAATAGTAGTGGTGGTAGTAATTGTAATTTATCTACCACAAGTTACATAGAAATATGATCGATGATAGAAATATGTGCAGTTTCTTAAAGTGTATCAGTCAAGACATAATTTGCCTGTTGAAGTGTTCGAGTGACTATAAAAACATTTTTGTTGATATAGTTTGTGGAGTTCATCCATTCTTTGAGTTTACATTTGTTAAATATTTTTGAGTTTATTTCCTTTCTAATTTTGAATAAAGGTCTTTCGAGGTGACCCTTCTCAGTCATAATTTGCTTGTTTTTTCAGTGTCCTTAAAAGCACTTTTATTTCCATAGTTGATAGAGTGAATTTCATGTTAAATATCCTTTAATTTATGAGCACCTTTACACTTTATGGAGTTCATCAATGCTTTGAAACAAACTTTGAGTGTGTAATAAATTATGTGAAATAACAAAAAAGTAAATGTTGGGAAACTATTCTGCTGTTTGTTGCCCATGTATCACGTACCATTGCATTTTATGTATATTGTATATACGTTTTAAATGCTGACTTTTTATGTCCTTTGAGTTTATCTTATTTGTGAATTTATGTTATCTGTGAGTTTATTTTATCTAGATGTGTTTCATCTTATTTTATTTTATCTTATTTTATTACCTTTTCTTTTTCACACGGGGGTTGCAATGAAAATTTCATTGACATGGCCATGCTCAATGACAATAAAAGCAATCTTGAATCTTGAATCTTGAATCTTGAATCTTGTATTGTTTTGCTGGTGGGGGGTGGGTGGGGGCCTAGGGCAGCCAAAGGGCTGGAGCCGGCCCTGCGTGCTGGCAGAATAACTGAACCACTGTTTGTTTTGTAGGCGGTTTGATTACAGACGTGGGTGGCAGGTGATCCGTGTGTGCTCCGTTTTCAGCTCAGTGGGGGTTTAATCCCGACTGTGTCTGAGGCATCTGGCAGCTGGTAGTTCTTGTACATTTACTGCTACCTCAGTGCAGTACTGAACTAGACCGTTTCACACAGAAAGAGAACTTGAACAGAAGAATTGGATTTAATATATTTTAACTCTTTTAAACTAAGCATGTGCAGAAATCATGTGCACAATAACACGCTTTGGCCCAGATGTTCTCAGAAACTCTTTGCAGAACAGCTGAGAGCTTTTTCCAGTTCGCAAAGCAGTGAGAGGCCGGCGTGCAGGACGTATTCAGAGCATTTATTTACATCGTTATATATATTCCCCCTAACATGCGGTGGTGTGAAAATGGCATGAAAAGAAAATACTCAGGTGAAGTACCTCAAGCATCTCATCAGTTCAAAGGTGTGAATTGATCACATTTCTGCTTAAAGGTGCTGAGAGAGTGGCCGTTCAGACCTCTTTCTGCAGACTTTCTGTGCATCAAAGTAACGTGAGACCCTGCAGGTTTTTAGGATAATCCCCTTTCCCTCTTCTTTCCCACAGGCCTGGAGACTGGCGGGCTGTCACATGCTACCAAAGCCCATCACGTGGTCTGCGCTGCTGTCCGCCTTCACAGCATCTGCCTCAAGCCCACTTGCGATGCCTTCACGTACTGCTTAGAAAAAAACTTACTCTGCCTTTCTCACTGAATCCCTTTAATTTACTGTTTAACAGCCAAAACTAAGAGTGTAAGACTCCCTCTAAAACTCATTTTGTCTAGTTTATTTCTGATTATGGAATGTAAAAAAAAAAAAAGGACGGTCAAAGGAGGGTTTTGCTAAGATGTTGCCAGGTGGTTGTTGGGGTGTTATACATACAGTCTGTAAACACTACTTCCATTTTTTTTTTTTTTTTAGGACGACGTTTCTTTTTATCCCACTGTTTTGTATATACTTGTTGTTTTTAATTTTGCACTTGTTACACTAATCTATCCACTTTATTGATGCTGCTGTAATCTGGAATTTCCCCTTGCAGGACAAATAAAGGAATATTGAATTGAATTGAATTGGATTGAATTGAATTATTACTTTGCTAAGGTGTTTCGAGTATTTGCCACTGGCACCTTTCTCGCATGCAGATTGAGCCAAGGGCCCCCTCAAGGGCTTTGATCTGCTTTGTATTTCCCCCGGATTTCTGTGGAGTCTTTAAATTTCCGGAAGGCCATGAAGGCGACACAAACCACATCCACTACCCTTCATCAGCGGACCGAAGACGACCGAGAGGCATCGTGAACCGTGTACACATCAGCCGGGGCGGAAAAAACACAGCACTTACGTACACTGTAAGTTAATTCCACTCATTTACAGGCTCGTTCAGGTTAGTTGTGTGGCCGAGTGGAAACGAAGCATGTCTGCTCCGCACGGCGGCGGCAGCGGTTGGCTTCAGTTTCCGGGTTTGCCGTCTTTGTGCACACGGCACCGGGCTGGTGCAGAGCGCATAAACCCAACGTGTTACTGTTTACCTCCAGTGTGTGAGTGTGTTTCTAGACGGAGAGAGATACGCATGGCTGCCCGTACCGCGGGAGAGGGATTTTATATTTTTATGGCCTGATATCATTGTAAACTTCGGCCGAGCCTCGGCAGCAGCACGAGGCCCGAGCCTGGGCCGCAGCCACCTGGCAGATGCCATCTGCCAGCATCCTCCGAGAAATTTAACCAAGTACCCGCTGCTAGCAGGGAGGCTAACCCTGCTAATTCACTATAACGAACGAAAGAGGTGAGCAAGCTACGACCATGTTAGTATTATCATCAGTTATTCCTGAACACGAAACTTCAGGAATTTGTTTTAATTGTCACCTCAAATGATGAGCTGTGTTTATTTAGCTATCTAGCCTTACAAACAGACGCTCGCCAGTCTGCTTTCATTTTGGATGAGCCGTACGCCAAACCCCATTCACAAAACCTGTAAGTTTAAAATTTTTTCAATTCAAAGGACGAATACCTCTTCTACACGATAAACTTTTTTAAATCCAGTGAACAGAAGCTGCTCTTCATTTCGGTTCAACATCCAACACACTTGGCGTCCTTTTTCCTACTTTTCTCATCCATCCAAGTGTTTCGGTTTGTCCTCTCAAAGCGTCGCTGAGTTACAGGTTAGCTTGGCCGGCGCGCAGCCTGACCATTGTGTGTGATCTAATGGGATTTTTTGAATAAGTGTTTTTTATGGTAATCTATCAGGACATCCGGAATTAACCGCAGTCTGTTAAAGCGTCTTCCGTCATTTATTCCAACTGACACATGTCCTGTAATCGTCTTTTCCATTGTGTAATAACGTAAATTCCTTGAAATTAACCGCAGACGCGTCCAGTTTTAACTGTGTGTTAACTTCAGGGGATTCACTGCAGCGTGAGTACATTTACTTAAGTACTGGACTGAAGTGCAACTTCGAGGTAATTGTACTGCATTTTAATTCGATGTTACTTTATACATCTGCAGTACCTGAGTTAAGTTGTACTTTTTACTGCACTACAGTTATTGAAGGTAGTCCTGTATCAATGCGCCAGCAGCGGACTTTAGATAAGATAAGACTTTATTGATCCCACTCCGGAGAAATTTAGTCGTTACAGCCAGTAAGTATTAAAAAAGCAAAAACAGTTGCACAATATGTGTATATGTGTACATGATACAGAATAGAAAACAACTATGTATTTGAACTTTATGTACAGATTCTAAAAATACTAATTGCCATAAAAATCCTACTTAGATCAAAAGTGTAGTTTTTTTTCTGTTACTTTACAGATAAAGATTTGTTCAAAGCCACAATGAGCATAGAAAGTCTGATGTGTTGTAGTAAAGAACATGAAACCCAATAATAAATCAGTAATAATAATCCGGTCGTATAAAGACAGAGGCCTTTCTGCCTGCGTCCTGAGCACTTCAAGTACATTTGCTTATTATGCTGGTCTGAATACTTCTTGTGTTGCAGTCAAATGAACAAACCGTTCAATCTGTAAAGCAAAGATCTGAAGTCGGACGTTGCCCCTCCAACGCGCCGCTGATGCTCCAGTGTTGTAAATATGAATGTGAATTCTAAACATTTTTTCAGTCTGTGTCCACAGTTTGACATTCAGTCTGTGTTTGTTCCGTCGCTCCATTGACAGAGACGTCATTTTAAACTGGACTGAAAACTTGACTCTGTTCCAGCTTTCAGTTTGTTTGCCGGGAAGAACAAACACCTTCAGGAAGCTTTTGAGAAAAGCTCAGCGTGACGCCTGACAGGTCGGGGACTCGTTAGCACACAGTAAACTGTGGCTGGCTCGTGGTGTTATTTTAAGAATGTTTGAGGGAAGAATTTCTCAGAATGAGTTTATGTGGAGCAGAAGTTTATCCACGCCAAACTCCATAGACAAAAGCTCTGATTTTAGGTGAAGGAGGTGCGTCATCACTTCAGGAATGAATCCCCGTCCTCTGCTGCGTGTCCATGAAGGGCACACAGTTGTCCCTCAGTGTGCTGTGGTCAGTGATGCGCTGCGATTGTTTTCGTTATCCATGACTCCATTGATTATATTCTCAGTTCATCAGTAGGTCTGTGAAATGTCAGCAGTCCACGTTTTTCTCTGTTTTCAACCCAAAGATGTCTGATGAAGAGTGAGCGTGTCTGAAAATGTGTAAAATCAATACGTAAAATCTTTATTTTGTCGGATTAAAAAGTCGTTTTTTCTTAAAGATCAGATTAATTACGTGAAATCATTGTTAAACGTGGCCCTTATTGCAGGGATTTGTGATTTGAATACGTTTAGGAGATCCTTAAAATCAGTCTGGTGTCTGAGCAACAGTCCAGACGTCCAGTGAGATTCAGCTGACTCTGATAAAACTGGAACCAGGTGGAACCAGCGAGCGTTTTGAATTTTGCTTGGAAAAAAAGGATGAAGTGATTAATTTATCATCGAAATAGTAGCAGATTAAATGCCAACTAATCAATAGTTTGACGACCGGATTCAGCCGTCAAGTTTCTCCCAGAGCGTCGTCATTTCAGATTTGGAAAATGAATGAAACTGTTTGGTTTTGTCGTTGAGCAGATTCTCTGTCTGTCCCTGTTGTCCCCGCAGAGACGATGGACGGGAGGAAGAGTCGAGCCGCGGCGGCCGTGATGTTGCTGCTCGCCGTGAGTTTGTCCGGCGGCGGCGGTTCGTCCGGTTCAGACTGCAGCCCGTCCACCACGGAGGCGAGCAGCGCGGTGCGTTTACTGTCGGCTGTGGTCGACTCGCAGAGAGCCGAGCTGAGCCAGAGGCAACACCTGGAGGCTCTGTTCAACAGGTGAGCTGCCAGCTGCATTATCAGCAGCTGTACGAAGTCACGTCTCAGTTTGAGTTCTGCAAAGATCTGCTTGTTTTTTGCTTTACAAATCACACCGAATCAGCAATTTACCACTCGAGGCGTTTTGCTTTGCACACGGCCCAACACGTTTTTGATAGCTTGGATTTTATTATATTTCATCTAATTTGTTTTTATAATATGTAGTTATGATCATTTTGTATTACAAGTCAAAGGTGTATTTTTAATTATGTCATAGATTCTACCTCCCAGCAGCGCCCGTGTGTCAGCGCTGGGGGGGGGTTGGTTGATGGAACGTCAGTCCAACACGGGAAAATGGCACGCAGTTAGTTCTGCACACGTAGTCGAGGCAGGAAGTGAAGCTGCAGACAGAGACGGATGCTGCAGGCAGACGTCACAGACCAGATTCAGCTCGTTCTCCATAAAAGTGGCAGCAGCTCGTTTTCATTAACCGTACAAATACTTGACCTGAAAAACTTCAAACGAATACTCTGTTTACTCCGAGCAGATACGGCAAAAACGGCACCATCTCTCTGGCCGGTCTGAAGCGCCTCTTGCAGAACGTGGGCTTGGATCGCATCAGGACCGTCATGGTGCAGCATCACGAGCAGCCTGACCACCATGACCACCATGACCACCACGACCACCACGACCACCACGACCACCACGATCACCACCATCACCGCCACCACCGCCATGTCCATGAAGACCACAGCTCGCATCACCAGAAACACGCTCACGCCGAACCCTCGCAGCCCAGCAAGTTTCCAAAGACCCCCGAAGTGTCCAAAGGTCAGAACGGCTATCGCAGTCTGCACGACAAGAAGAGCACAGCGGCGGCTCAGGAGATCGACACCACGGCGGCGTACAGCGTTCAGCTGGTGGTAAAACAGCCAGACAGTATCCCAGAACCCACCAGGACATCTGCTGCCAGGGTGGTCACCGAAAGCCAGACACAGGCTGTTGCTGCTGTCAGCTGGGGCGATCGCCACGACCACGGCCACGGCCATGACCACGACCACGGCCACGGTCATGATCACGACCACGACCATGGCCACAACCACAACCATGACCATGACCATGACCACGACCACGACCACGACCACGACCACGTAGATGAAGGCCTTACTCAGAACCGGAGTGCCGGCGGTGTGGAGGTATGTCAGGAGCTCCTGGTTCACAGCTGGCCGCTGGTTGCAGATGTTGATGCCTATCAGTCTGTTTCAGTACCAAATTTACAAATGACTTTTTCTCACTTTGTGTCACATGACCAATTAAAAATGGAACGCTGCATCAGCGTTTGAAGAAGTCAGCAGTGAAATGTGGTGAAAAGTTCCTGGATTTCGAGCAGCCAGTACACATTTTGAGTAGTGATGACGGTGTGTCTGTGTGTCTCCAGTGTCTGAGCGCCTCCAGCATCCTCGCCTCACACGGGATGTCTCAGGAGGTGGCCGTGACCGTCGGCGACTTCAGCTTCCTCTGCCCCGCCCTCCTCAACCAGATAGATGGTGGGGCGTGCCTCCTGCACGGGGACGCCGTGGGACACGGCGAGAGAGGTGGGAGCCCGCTGACGGGTCGAGTGTTCGGCCATTTTTTAACCGTAACGCGCTGTGACAAACTCCGTCCAGACCAGAGCAGCTGCTGTCACTCTGAAACCTACAGAAATGTCTCGATTTAATCAAAAATAGACGGATTCAGTATTTCCGTCCAGCCTCAAAATACATGACGATTACCAGTTTACACTGGCCTACCAGTGTATGCTGGTGGCACTGACCCACTGTCAACAGGAAGTCCTGAGCGGCGTGTGGCGGCTTCACGTGATACATGTTTATTTTCAGGAGTAGTTTGATGTGACAAAACAAGATTTAATCTCTCTTTCGTTTCCAGACCATAAACACGGCCACGCTCACCACGGTGACCACAACAACTCGCACCACGAGCACGGCGAGCGCTCGGGCGGAGAGAGCAGCAGGAGCATCACGACAGGTGAGCTGGCGAATGAGTCCGTGACGCAAACTGAGCTCTTACTTCCTGCACGTCTCTGAGTTTAGCCGTTTGTGAGGAAGACTCCGATGAAGTGTTTGATGTGTGCGTTGCAGCGTGGGTCGGCGGCTTCATCTCCATCACCGTCATCAGCCTGCTCTCCCTGCTCGGCGTCGTCCTCATCCCGCTCATGAACAGGGTCTTCTTCAAGTTCCTCCTCAGCTTCCTGGTGGCGCTGGCTGTCGGCACGCTGAGCGGCGACGCCTTCCTTCACCTCATCCCTCACGTGAGTCGCCGTCCGCAGTGTCGGACGTTTTTCATTTGACGCCGTGTGAGCAGTTTCTAAAGTTGTGATTCAGGATAAGTTTGATTCACAGCGTTAGCGTCTCTTCTTCTCTTCCTGTGCTTCAGTCTCAGGGAGGCCACCATCACCACCACGAGGACTCCGCCATGAACTTCTCGGAGGAACACCACGTCCACGACGAGCAAGAGGAAAACCTGGACGCCGTGTGGAAAGGCCTGACGGCGCTGTGTGGAGTCTACGTCATGTTTCTGATCGAGCACTTCCTGACGCTGGGAAAGATGTACAAGGACAAGAAACAAAAGGTCAAAGTTCGCTCAGTGAGAACAGAAAGGTTTCAGTCAGAATCCTTCAAGTCCTCGTTTTCTTCTGAGGAACTGAGCTTTATATGGAAGAAGGTTTCTGTTCAGTGCTGAAACAGTATCTGAGTTTCTTTAATAATGTTCATTTAAATCTGCGTTAGTTACCAGCAGTTTACTCTGTAGGCAGTTTTGAATACTTGCATCCAGCTTTGATTTCAGTCCAAACACTGTGAGGTCTGATGTGCTCGTTCGCTCTGTTGCCTGAAGTGAAACCAGGTGTTGTGCTGTTCAAACAGATCCAGAAGAAGTGGGATCAGAACGACAAGGCGGATCCGGAGAAGCAGCCCGCTCTGGAGGAGAGCGACCTGAAGCCGACGGAGGGTGAGTCCAAACAAACACGCCCGAAAAACGCCTGCAGTCCTCCGGCTGGAAGCGCAGCTGAGAGCAGATCCAGATCACGCTGACCGAGGCCAAGGTTCCACAGAGTGATTCTGATTGGATCTTTAAACTGAGCGTCAGCCTCGTTCTGTCTTTAGCATCGTCGCTAACCCGCGCTGTGTTGGATGATTTCAGTCTTGTTGTCTTTCTGCAGATGTGGAGACTAATGGCGCTGGGATGTTTGGCGACCACGCGAGCAGCCTGCACAGCAGCGTGGCGGAGGAGGAGCAGGTGATGCTGGCGCCGCAGGTGTCCGTCGTGTCCCCGCAGGGCTACGGCGCCGCGTCGGGCGCTGTGGCCTACACCGCCGAGGACTGCGAGAACAAATGCCACTCCCACTTCCATGACACGGTGGGCCAGGCCGACAGCATGCATCACCACCACCACGACTACCACCACATCCTGCACCACCACCACTCCCAGAACCACCACCCTCACAGCCACTCCCACTCGTACTCGGAGCAGCACTTCCAGCAGGCCGGCGTGGCCGCGCTCGCCTGGATGGTCATCATGGGAGACGGACTGCACAACTTCAGCGACGGCCTGGCTATCGGTGAGTGTGTCCCTGTTTCTCGGTCTGTGTCAGAGGTTAGCCTGGTGCTAAGCTAACCTGGCCTGGACCACAGACACAAAAAGAAAAACGTTTTCTTTGCACAAACAGGAAATGACACACGAGGCTATTTTTAACCTGAGGTGTTCAAAGTATTTGATACAGACTATTGAACGCTGACTCGCAGATGTGCTTTGAAAAGAGTCCGTCTCACATGACGGCTGAGGACGCTGTCTTCACTCTGCACCTCTTTAAAATAAAACCTTCTGTCTATTTATTAGCAAAGTATTCGTCAGTAATACAGCGAAGGTGGGAAAACCTGAATGTGTGCTGTCGCTAATCGGCTCTTCACTAAAGCTTCTGCTGGAGACATTTTAAGCTTTAGTGAAGCAGGAATATGAATTTCTATCCTGATGAGCATCAGTTTGAGCAGATGGTGATTGAACATTTTCTCTATTATACTGCAGCTTGTTATGAGTTTCTCAGGCGTTTCTGTGCCAACCATAGCACGCAGAACGTTAGCTTGTGAACATGCTAATGCTAATGGTGTATAGTTAAAGCTTATCGGTCGTGGTGACGGTGGGTTTGAACGTCTCCCCATCATTCTGCAGGAGCTGCCTTCACTGAGGGTCTGTCCAGCGGTCTCAGTACCTCCGTGGCTGTTTTCTGTCACGAGCTGCCTCATGAGTTAGGTAAGAGCTTCCATCTCCAGAGTTAGCTGCATGTAAAGCCTCATGGGCTGAAGTGTTGACACTGAACGGTCTTATCTCCATGTTGTTTGTGAGTGTATTACTTCGAAAAATGGCCAAACTGCCGTGTGTCTCTGTCACATGGGTTGTGAGTATGTCTGTGCTCTGTTTCCCAGGTGACTTTGCGGTGCTCCTGAAAGCTGGCATGACGGTGCGTCAGGCCATTCTGTATAACGTGTTGTCGGCCATGATGGCCTACTTGGGCATGGTGACGGGCATCTTGATCGGACACTACGCAGAGAACATCTCCATGTGGATCTTCGCGCTCACGGCCGGGCTCTTCATGTATGTGGCTCTGGTGGACATGGTGAGTCAACGCGGCCTCGAAATCACTAACATACAGACTGCGTGTGGAGTGCATGCAGACCAAGAACACATGTGCAATACTTTTGATTCCTGAATGGGTTCTTATACACCGTGTGTATATTTCTGTTTTCTAGCTTGATTAGCATGAAGAGCTAAACGTAGCAGCTTACTTCAAGAAGTATTTTTACCACTTTGCTGCTGAAATGAAAGTCGGAGAGACTGACATGTGAAGTGCATCGGGGGGTGAATTAAAAGTTAAAAAACATTAAGAAAAACAAGACATAATTCATGAAGTGATCACAGAAATGATTCATTACTGTCTGAGTCAGCAGAACTGAAAGTCCTCTGCTGTCAGCAGCGTCTGTGCGACTCGACAGGTCTCCACCGAATGTTTGACTGATGCTTCAGCTCAGCCTTCAGGACCGCATGGCCTCTTCTGTCTCTCTCTCTCTCACACACACACACACACACACACACACACACACACACACACACTCTCGACAAGACTTTAAAGACAAACACAGGAGAGGTTAGCCGTCACAAACTGCTGC
The DNA here is from genome assembly GCF_051107435.1 of Chaetodon auriga. NCBI lineage: Eukaryota > Metazoa > Chordata > Actinopteri > Chaetodontiformes > Chaetodontidae > Chaetodon > Chaetodon auriga. Next base: position 25,421,451 of record NC_135085.1, read on the forward strand.
CGTCTGGAAAGCACAGCACAGCACAGCTTGTGTTGTCCGAGGCTGCCCTCTTGTGGTCACGGTGCTGCACTGCACCCTGTGAAACACTGAAGTCCACTTAGTGTTTAGTTGATGGTAGAGTTTGGACAGAGCTCAAACCAACAACCTCACAATGAGTTCAGGGCTTCTGAGATGCGTTCAGAGGCTGTCGGTGAACAGACGGCTCCAGCGTTAACTGCTGCTCAGACCACAGCGTCTCCTTTGAACTGTTCTGTTTCTGAACCTGAGTGATGAACAGGATGAACGTGGAACTCAGATGGACTTCCAGCTGTTGGAAGATGGATTTTACTCTGTCTCGTTACAGCTAGGCTAGCAGTTTCCCCCTGCTTCCAGTCTTTGTGCTAAGCTAAGCTAAATACACTTGTCTCTGCACTGGGAACGCACACATCCTCCTCAGCGTCCGTTCATGTCTGCCCTTTTTCTTTGCAGATGCCTGAGATGCTGCATAACGACGCCGGGGACCACGGCTTCAGCCACTGCGGCTTCTTCCTGCTCCAGAACGCCGGCATCCTGCTGGGCTTCTGCATAATGCTGCTAATCGCCATTTTTGAGCACAAAATCCAGTTGGACCTGGGCTACTGAAGGAGAGGTGTTCAGGTGCATTTCGGTGTGTCCGTCAGAGGTGTAATGTGTTTTAATGTAGCGTTGTGTCTGATTTTGTCCTGATTTCTTTGTGTTAGAAGTGTTTCTGCTGCCGAGTCAAACCACATCAGTATTCCAGTCGATTCCCAAAGTGCCATAACCGCCCCACTGTTAGCACGACGCCTTTCTGGGTACCAGTTTCCATTTTCAAGTCCCTCCTATGAGAAGCATACAGTGAAGATTTTATATCATAATCTTTCCAGTTTGGCAAAATCTTTACTCTCTGACCACTAAATGTTCACATTTCACTGAAACCATCACAATCTGCAGCAAAGCTGAACGGGCTGAACGACTGTCAGAACTGCCTGTGGTCAGTTCTGACAGTCGTTCCAGTGGCCAGTGTTGGAGGGGCTCCCCCTGGTGTTTGTTGTGGCTCATTGCAGTAGTGATAAAAACTATTAACATTTGTTAGAGTACTGAGAAATGGCTGTCACAAAGCGTACAGCCGTGATAGTGTTTTTAGTCAGGGGGGCTCAGAGAGTGTTACCCAGTCCTTTGAGTTCTCCACAAAGAGCAACACACACCGACTTGAACGCGTCATGTCACGTCACGCTCACAACCTGGAACGCGCTGATTTGGGAACAGATGGAATCAAACTGGCTTCTTTGGGTTGAGACCGTGAGATCAGCAGGCGGGCGAGTTTCGAGGTGCTTTGTGCCACGCGGCCCTTAATGGATTTCAGAAGGCATGTTAGTGGTGCCATATAAACCTGCAGGAGCCAATCAGCAGACCGAAGGGGAGTCTCAGAGTGATGAGGGTCAGCTGATCAGCAGGTGAAGCCAATTTGAAAGTGGCTGAGAGACGAGCCCTGTGGCCCGATCCTCAGCCAGCAGACGCTCCAGATGAACCACGTTAGCAGCCTCAAACTCAACCAGCAGGAGTCCGGCCATGAACCCAGGCAGCCTGATGAAGAGCTGTTCTGATTGGCAGAGAGCTCCTTAAAGGAAAACTCTGTTTTGTTTTGATTGGCCCTTTGAAAATGACTAAAAACCTTCCTGATGGTATAAAAGGACAAAAAGGCACAGCTGTGGCTTTGGCCTTAAAATGGACGTTCAGTGATGAGAGTTGAATGCTGCAGTGGCGCTGGGAGTAAAATCGACCTCACATCCTTTTTTCTGACTTTCACCACCTGTTTTCCTGGAGGACTGTGTCAACAGGTGCAGCTGAAGGTGGTGTTTGCCTGTTACAACATGTTACCGTCTGCTTTGAGTGAGCTTCGCCCGTCAGTCAGCTGCTCGTTCTGGAGGCCTCCACTTCCTTTCCCCCGGCGTTTTCTGACGGATAGGCAGAAAAATAAATCAGAAGTTTTCCTCCTGGAAATGATCGTCTCTCCTGTGAAGCTGTTTGATGCGAGGTCGTGCCGCTGCTGATCGCTGGCGACCGCTCAGTTTGAGGGCGTTGGAGGAAGGTTGTTCCGTGTCTCGCTCAGACTCTCGGCCGTGTGAGGCTGTGAAAGGAAGTTGCGTCATTGTTTCATGTGTACAACACCAGAAATGCCTTCCAGGAGAGACGGTCTGAGGATACCGCGTTTGACTCGGCCTCGCGTCGACCACACGTCGTACGAACGGAAGAGCCGCTGACCTTTGACCTCTCTGCCAAGTGGTCTCAGATCTGTAAGAGAAAAGCCAAATCCGACGTGTGGCGTCAGTCCAGTGAACAACTAAACTATGGCAACAAAAAGGGGCCACTCAGCAGGTGGACAGTTTGCTTTTTAAATGTGTTTTTATTTCATTGTTAATGTGGCAGCTCGGCGGCGTTCCCGCACCCAGAAAAAGTCTGTTACGATATTCCTGCTGTTCACTTTGAATTATCCCAGAAGTCAAACACTTGGTCCAGACACGACCCTCGTGTGCGTATGACAGGTACAATATGTTACTGTGTGTGTATATTTATGTACAATACTGTACAAGTATGTGTTTCATTGGTTTGCGGTGAAGAATGAGTCTCAGTATTCAACAGGAACCAAAAGAGTCTCGCCCAGCGGGAGCTACAGCGTGGAAAACATGGCCGAAGCGTTCACGAAGGTGATTTCAGTCACTCAGCTCTGCAGTGAACACGCACTTCAGGATGTGTTTAGTGGAAATTTTTTTTATTCAGTTGCTGATTTGACTCATTTTTGAGGTTGTAATTTGTGGTCGTGTCAAACTAAAGTCGGGCCGAAGTGAGAACAACGTGACGAGACGAGAGGAAGTGTGAAGCATCGGGACGTCTGCGTGCAGATCAGCTTGATTTTAACTGCATCTCACAAACTTTATTTACTGGCATCAATTCTCAGACATTTTGTGGCGCCGTGCTGCCGTCGGCGTGTTTGCCATCAAACATTCCCTCGTTCGTTTATGCCTCACAGCGAGGTCATATTTACGTGACACCACAAACTGCTTGCTCTTATTTTCATGTCCTGGAGCTTGATGAGACGCTCGCTGACCTTTAGAAACACGTCGGAGCTCGTAGCAGCTCTTTTGATGCCGTCGTGGTGTTTTCTTGTCACAGCTTAGCCGCCATGTTTTCATGAGCTCAGTCCTTGAATATGGAGGATATTTTATATTCAACCTTAAACTGAAGCAGCTCAAGTCATTTTGTTACATTTGTGATGCATTTAGGCACATTTCTTGACTGTAAAGGCGATGCATGTCTTTCTAAATGCAGATGTGTGTACTCACAAAACAGCAGATAGGGTATTTGTATTTTCACCAGCTGTTAACCTTTCTCACTCGTCCTCGGTCAAAAGAACGCCTCCACAGCGCCGACTCACTGCTTCAAGTCACTCCATGCAGCACTTTGTGACCTGTAAAAGCTCCCGCGGCCTCAGAAATGATGGAGTCCAGTCGACACCAGTGACCTTCTCCGATTTAAACAAGAAAAAGATTCACCAAACAGTTTGAAACCGTTTCAGCAGTGTCTCTGTTATTTTGTCCACCTCTGTATTGAATCACTGCCTGCAGTGACTCCAGGCAGCTGTGATGTTGACTCACTTTGCTCTTTGACATTCCTGAACTCAAATAAACGTTCACCTTCCACAACACTCTGCCTCACCCTCTTCATGCCGTTCCTGCACAGCGAAGGATGATTTCAGGTGTCCGAAGAACCAAAACTAAAAACTTCAGCATCACTTATTGTACTCTGATGCCCCACTTAAGTAAAACCTACATCTGGCTGAAGTGTCAGCAGTAAAAGTATACAAGTATTTTTAAGCTTCACGTATTTATAGTATCAGTAGTAAAAGGCTGGCTTTTAGTTTTATCTTCATTTGTAATATTGCATCATAATCTATTTGTTGATTATATTTTGTATTCTTAATCTTCAAAGTAACTTGTGACTGAAATGATTAAATAAATGGACTGAAGTAAAAAGTGAAATATTCGCCTCTAAATTGTAATAGAGCAGAAGTATAAAATAGAAGAACGTGTATTTCGTTCCTTTGCTGCACTGAAGTTCAGTGTCCTGCTTGTTCTCCTGACAGATCTCTTTTCTTAAAGTTTTTAAAAACACTTTGTTCACTAAAGGTTTCGTACAATCAGAAGTCTGAATATTCAGAAACATTCTCAGCTTCTACAAGTACTACAAGAACACGTGATATGAGATCTACATATATCTTATTTTTAGAAACTGTACATATTATGCATAATACATAGACTCGTGATATTCATTGTCCTTTCTATGCAGCAGTATTTCTCAACTGCAGTACAACATATGACATTGGAATATTGGCAATAGTATTTTTATGGCATTTAGTATTTCTATAATCTGTACATTATGTACATATACACAGCTGATTTTCTACTCTGTATACTTTTTAACTTGTACCACTGTGCTACTGTTGCTGGCTTTAACTTCTTAATTTCCCCGGTGTGCGATCAATAAAGTCTCATCTTAAAGTTCAATGGTTCCTCTCTGATGTGGACAGTTCCACTTTTGCTACATGAAATCTAAACTTAAGGAGACCTCACCTGCAAAAATCAGCAGACAGAAAGAGAACAACACGTATCCAACAAAAATCTATTTATTATCACCTCTCAATTACATAACATTGACATAATAACGCCGTGACACCAGTAAAACCACATACCTACGACCACATCTGATATCGGCATCTGATACCATCTAAGAATAAGCTCTACAAACACACATTGAAGCACTGTCATACTGGCTGAACGTCACAGACGGCAGCTTTAACCTGCAAAAGCTACATCAAACCTACAATTTCATCATGTCAAGTAAAAGCAACTCTCTTTGTTACCGACATCCTAAATACTAAAAAGTTACAGAAACTGGTAAGCCTCCCAAAATGTCTTTAATCATAAACCTTTAGCATAGATGATTCATAAATGTATATTTTAAGTATGTGTGGCAACAGTTAACGTCATCAGTGCTCCAGCTGGCAGAGATTAGTGAAAGACGTGTCATAGAAGAAGCGATTTTCCATATTGAGAAAACGTTCAGGTTATGTAGACATGACATGACATCTGGGTCAGTGTGGTTCCTAGCCAATTAAAAAGCTATGATGAAATTTGGCACATTCATGATCCCCAAAGAATTAGTTTAATCTAGCCCCTCAGCTATCGAGGCGTTCTACTCAGCTGTACTTTTCAGTTATTTGTCACCCATCCAGCAGTTTTGTTCTGGTTTACACTGTAATATCAGCCTCACGGTGCTGCTAACATGTCTGTAGACCATGTTATATACTCTTGTGAAACCCAAAGAAATTTAAAACTTTCTTGACCCAGCCTTTCTTTTCTTGCCTGTCCTGTCTTTCCTCAGCCAAGTCCTCCTCCGTTTTTGTAAGATTGTCTCGTTTGGCTACTTTGGAGATGATTTTTGCCCTGTCTTTCATTTCCTCCAAAGACTGAATTCGAGCCAGGTAACCTTCTTTGGCCTCTGACTTTTCTCCTTCAATCAGCATGTCAATGTAGTCTGGAGTGGTCAGAGGGTTTGGCCTCAGGGCGATCTCTTGCAGACGGGTGATACAATGAGATGACTGATCCATCAGGGACACTATCATTTCCTGTAGATGAACAATCTCTTCCTCTTGCCTCTCAATCACTTCTTGAACAGTCATCTTTTCTTGTGCAGCTTTTTTGTATTTGTCTTTTAACTCTTGCAGCGTCTGCTTCTCTTTTGCCTTAACATACTCCCACCTGTAGGTCTGGTTGGAATGCATGTTCCAAATGCATTTTCCAGGACAGACAGTGCACATCCCTGTTCGATCCATTGATGCACAGCCACGTTTTTCATTATCATCTGCTATCTCACAAGGGTAGTGGCATGTTATTGAACAATTCTGGCAGTTGGTAAGATACTCTCCTTTCTTTGTGAGCTGTTTTTTGATTGGCTTAATGACCTCCACCTCGATCTCAAAGTTTTCATTTAAAGTCATAACCGTTTCATGCTCTTTAATCTTGTCTTTGGTTGTCTTAATTTCTTCAATTTTCGCTAATCCAGCTTTAACTTGGGGTTGCAAACCTTCAATGGCTGTTTCGAGCTGCTTCCGTTCTCTGAGAACCTCTTGGGTCATTAACAAGCTTTTGGTTGTCATTTTACCCAAAGCACTGAAGAACCTTCCCATGCTTTTGGCACCCATGATCCAAAACATTTCATCAAAGCTGCTGTCAGCCTCATCAGAATGCTCATCACAGACCTTGTCACTGATGCTTCTGTTGTCTGCAAACAATGCTGAGTTGTTGAATTTGAAGTGAACCGGAAGCCCAATATCATTTTTTGGACATGGGACACCTGACACATTTATTGCTTCGAGAACTGGTGGCTGCTTGCCATCTGCAAAAGTCACGAGCATCTCAATGTTGTTTGCCACATCTTTGCCAAAAATGGAGAGAACTGAGTCAAACACATATCGTTGTGTTGCTGTTAGTCGTGCAAGAGAGGCCTGAGTAACAAAGCACACTGCATCAATCTCACAGACTCCATTACCAGAAGTGAAAAGCCTCCGGATTTGCTCTGTGATCTCCCTGTCTCTTCCTATCCCTCTAGTATCCCCAAACCCTGGGGTGTCTACAACAGTGAGAGAGAAGGGGATTTTAAACCCTTCCTGGTAGTTGATTTGGTACACTGTGACTTCAGAGGTCTGGCTTTCAGCTTGTGATTTCGACTGATCCTCGTTAATTAATTTGAATCTGAAATTGTCCTTCCACTCTACACCAACAATGTAGTTGATCATTCCATTGATAAGAGTGGACTTTCCTGATCCGGTTGCTCCAAGAAGCATTATTGTGCGATTTTGCCTCATGCTTTCTTTGCCAAAGTTATACCTCCGGCATCCATCAATGTTCATGTCTTCTTCCTGCAGAGGCAGTTTGTAAACTGAGGGGGATTCAGAATGTATCCTCACGCTAATGTGTTTGGCGAACTCAGCACAACGTGCAAATTCACAGTTTGTTGTGCAGACATGAACAGCAATGCTTTCTTTGCTTCTTCCAGCTGCACCACAATTACAGCCGACCCTGACAGCATATTCTGTCTCTGGCTGAAGCCCTGAAATTATCGCCTTTTCAGTCGTTGACATCATTTGATTCCACTGGAGTTCTTCCTCTTCCACCCCGTTGTCTGTTTTGGTGTACTCCACGATGTAGCTCAAAATGTGGGCACCTTGTCCAAGCTCGGCAGGTTTCTCCCAGCTAATGGATATCTCCCTTGAGTTTAGTTCAACTTGAGGTTTTCCAGGGGGGCTGCAAGGTAAGGTTTTAACTGAACCACTGACTTCCTTGTCTGGCCCAACACCTACTGAGGTCACTGCTCTGCATCTGAACGTATACTTTGTGTTCGGACTCAGATCTCTCACTGTGACTTCTTCAGCTTTTGGTGCTGTCTTTTGTTGCCATCCATCCTCTCCACTGACACAGTACTCAACAGAGTAGGAGGTGATGTTCTTTGCTCCACATCTGGGTGGAGAAATCTTCAGTGTCACACTGTTGTGGTCTATGTTACTTACTGTGACTGTTTCAGGTCTTGAAGGTGGCTCAAAGTTGTCAGTGACAGAAAAGCCATCTTTATAAAGGTAGATGCTGAAACCTTTCTGTGTCTCATTTGTTAAACCAAATGTCAAGAACTTCATGTTCTTGTTCTCCTTGTTGGCCTCTGCGAAATCATTGAAGAGCTTTGCTTTACTCCTCATTGCATCTGCTACTTCTTTTGAGGCGTACCATTGTTCGTTCTCTACATCACGAGGATGTGAATCTTGAGAGTCGTCTGGTTTGGGTCTGTGTTTTAAGTAGTTTGATAAAGCTGAGAGGTAAGGTTCAGCACTTCCCAGTGAGGTAAAAACAAAGCACACAGCATGTTCTGCACTGAAATTTTCTTCATAAAGTCCATTTTGAGATGGGACGATACTGGTGTTCTTCATCATGCTGGTGAAAGACTTTAAAATAGAAATTTCTCTCTCTTTACAGTTCATCCACTCGTTCAGGTCTCTGCTGCTGAAAGGAGAAGAATGTCTCCTCTTCAGAATCTCTGCGAGCACAGCCTCCTCTTCCCCCCCACCTCGGATTGATGGAAGTTTCTCAGCTAAGGTTCTTTGGAATTCCAGCTTGAACTCAGAGCACATCTCCTGAAAGGTTTTAATCTTTTTCACAATCTGTGGGAACTGCTGTGCAGTGGTGGTTTTCAGTGCATCATTACACCTCATTTCCAGCTCACTGAAGTCCTCCAGGACACTCTGTGATTCCTGGACTAATCTTATGCTTATCTGACGGACAATTTTGGCAGCTGAAGAATCTAAACTTGTGAGTGGCAAGAGCCAGACTTTCATTGGTACAGCGTTTTGTCCGCCGGCTCCCAGTAATTTTGGCAGGCTTTGGTAGACTTCTACTGCATCCTGAAAGGATGTAGGAGTTTTCTGAAGGGAAAAGTCTCCAAAGAATCTGCAGGAGAATTTCTCAACCTTTGCTCTGTCCTGATCATCCATTTCCAGTGATCCTTCCCCGTCTACTGTAAGGCAAGGAATCTTCTTGATCATCACCTTCAAGTTACCCTCAATGTCTCGATGATCTTCCCTTTCAGACACTTCATGGTCAAAAACAAAGAAGGCTTGTGCCCCGTAAAGGATACCTGTGACTACATGTGTTGCTAATCCTTTATCAAAGACCTCCGAATGCTTCACGTTGCCTCTTCCAAGATGATTCATTGACAGTTCCTGGAACTTTGTGGTAGCGTTGAATTTCAGAGTCACTCTGGCCTGATTTTTGGAAGTCTTATGATCATTCAGGTATTTGGCTGATCCTTCAACCTCTACCAGTTCACCAAAGAAACTTGCTTTCAGAGAGGCATCAACATTTAATGCTGAAGATTTATGCTCAATTGATTCAGATGCAACTATCTCAAAGTTAGTGTTAGGTTTTGGCATATTCCGTGTATGCTGTTCCAGGTCATTGTGATCCCACAGTGTCATGCCTGCCAAAAAGAAGAGGTAGAAGTTAAACTGCCGTTTATTGCATGACAATATGGCTTGGAAAAGTCTTTAAGACACAAGTAAGAGAAACCCTCAGACTAACGGCAACTAAAGTCCTGCAGCTTTTCTCTAAGAAGCCCTCTCTGTGTCATATTGGGAACAAGATCAGTTTACTAATTTTGTAAAAGCTGTTTCTTTGGACCATCCCTTAAAACATGCTGGTAGAAAAAAGTGACACTTATGATATCGAACTTCTGAGTTTATTTGTAAGAAACAAATAAAGAGACCTTGAATTCATTACTATTCATCTTGTTGGTAAACTCTCTGGAACCAAGAAGGTTTTCAGTAATGAACAAAGAAACACCTTTGGGAACACGTGAAAACCAAATCTAATCCAAAAGTCAAATTAAATGACCTGCTGAATGTATTTTCAGGCTTCTACAGAGAATAAAAGTCTACTCTATTCTTCATCTGCTCTAATGCAGGAGATTGTTAGGGGTTGTAGTTAATTTCTCTCTTTGCATTTTAATGTGCACAAGCTTGTATCTTTGACATGTTATCAGGTAATAAGAGTTTCAGGTCCATCCATCAGGAGCTCCAGCTGTCAGTCACCAAACACTGTCAATGCAAAGAATTCACGGGACCTACTTATTTCAGGTCCCCGGGACACCAGCAATACATTTCTTTTTGTCACATCTCTATCTGATCAACTCACAATGTGACATAATTGGGCTCAGCCTGTAACAGAGCAGCCACCACTAGCTGTTATGGGATCACTTGCAGAATTGGCGTTTTGATACTGGTGGGAGTTGCCAGGGGCAGAACATTTCAAATCCTGTTCTTGTAGGTCCTCAAGATTAATATTCAGGTTAAAAAGTTGGAGCACGTTATTGTAAACTCTTTAAGTTTCACTGTGGTTCCTTACCAGTGACGAGTGAATCTCGGCGGCAGTCGTACAGCATCCCGAGGCCAAATGGCCGGCCGAGCGCTGCCATCTCTATGTTTCTGCTGGCCAAAGGGTCCATCTCTTAGCCTAGACTGGAGAAAAAGAAAAAGTATGTTAGTTAGCCCTGTAACTCTCCCGCAAGCCAAACCTCATGATGTCATTTTAAATGATTAGTGTGTTTCTAGTTTAAAGGCTTTTTGATCTCCTGTCGATTAAGAAACCTGTTTAACATTATGGGCTGATGAACTCTTGCACTCTTGGACATGCAAAATGTGACACAGACAATAGCAAACTCAATGGTCTTGTCTGCTTTCTTTTACCAGAATAAAATAAGAAATAACCTGGCAGAAGAAAAGGAAAAAAATATTGAAAATAGTTAAAAATATAATAAAAATTATTTAAAAATATTGGTTAGTGCAGCTTTAAGTAAACAATCTGTGGCTCCTTGAGTGAAGGCCTAATATTTGAGAAGCAATTAAAATCCATGACTCGTTGGTTTGAGGGTATTTAGTACCTGTACTTTTATAACTCCGGCCAACAAAAAAAAAAATTCTTCCTCACTATGTAATCATTCATGGACATGGAAAAACAGCCACGGCAGTGACTCATTTCAGCAAGTTCACAGTCACACTGCCAACATGCTGCTGTTTCGCAGCTAATGATTTTCATCATTGTAGCATGTTAGCATGCTAATATTTGCAGTTAAAAAGACACACAGTTCAGCTGAGGCTGATGGGAACATAATTAGTTGCAGATATTTGGTCATAAACCAAAGAATTTGACATGTTCAGATATTGACCAGATGAAGGCGCTAGATGAAATCAGAGGCACCAGAGTTATTTGAATTTACCCTGAGGAACATGAACGACTGGGTTAGTGGTAGCGTCTCACAGTATGCACATCACATCACTCCATACCCTGTGCAAAGTGCTGACAGCACAGTCACATGCTTCATAAACATCAATTCAGAAGCCAAAGATGGATTGAATTTACTGTTATTTATCATTCATTCTGGTACACCTGCTTAAAGGATAACTTATGGGATGTTCAGCTGCACCCAGCATTCATTACTGCATTACTGTTTACACCATTTAAACCACATCTACAGTCTTTGGTTCAACACCCAGAAACAGCACCACTGATTCCACAGCAGACATACAGCACATGAACTAAAAGAGCGTTAGAGTACTTACAGCAGCAATGTGTGTGATCCTCTGAGCACTGCTGTAGCTCCACACAACATATAGTCCCTGAGGAAACGCCCCTGATGTGTGGTCAGTAAAAGGAGGCGGCACAGAGGAGAATCAGACAGTCTTCCCAGAAATCACATGACCTGCACAAAGACTTGCTGCGAGGTGGGAGAGGACAAATAACTGGACTCTAGGGGGACCCCACAGCAGAGGTTCAGAGAGCTGGAGGAAATCAGTTTACAAAGCAACTTCACACAAGTGGAGTTCTTTATCCGTATCCCGTTTATTTTAACCCAAATCCCTTGACCCTTGAAATAATGACTTGATTTCCCCAGCGTGCGTTCAATAAGGTTTTATCTAATCTTCTAAAGGACTTTAACCTTTTCGTCTGTCAGACTCTTTGGAGATAACAGTTTAAATCCAAAGCAGCATTTTGATTCACACTGATTCAGACTCCTGAATTTGACTTTGACAAAGCTCAGCTTGCCAGATGCCCAGCTCACTCAGCTACAAGCTGCAGCTCAGAGTGTGGAACACGCTTTCACTTTCACTTTCTCTGAAATGGTCTGACTTCATGAGAAGCTGCTAACCCTTTCTGTCCCTGTTTGTCTCATAAAACCTCCTGTTTTTCAGAGAGGAAGAGCGAGAGGAGAGTGATGTGAAAAATATATTTAAAAGCAAGTTCAGACTGATTATCAAAAGAACCCACAACATTTTTACAACCTTTTATGAGCTTCTCTCTGAGGGACTGACTGCTTATCCGTTTCATAATTGATTGATCTTATTTATTCAAGATTGCACAAAATGAAGCCACACCCAGACCCATTCCTCTCTGATGTGGACAGTTCCACTTTTGCTACATGAAATCTAAACTTAAGGAGACCTCACCTGCAAATATTAGCAGACAGAAAGAGAACAACACGTATCCAACAAGTGTCGTGGAATGTGAAGGCCGAAGGTACAATCCACAACAGGCCAGAAAAAGTCAAATTCAGCTGTCTGAGGAAAGTGCTCAAAAAGGAGCTGCAGGAGTCGGGGTCCGAGAAGCAAAAATACTTTATTGCCGGCAATAAAGGGGGAAATACATCCAGAAACACACAGCGTGCAATCCTGAAGAAGTCCCAACTTACAATGGTCAGTGCTTCGTCTTTTATACAGTTCAGCTCAAGGTCACCCCCGCCCTTGGGGCATCTTCTCTTTTTCTAGGATTCTTCTATTTTTTTACACCATTACGTTATCTGGCGGCATGGTGGCGCAGCAGGTAGTGCGCGTGCCTCACGGCAAGGAGGTTGCTGGTTTGATCCGCGGGTCGGGCAGGGCCTTTCTGTGTGAAGTTTGCATGTTCTTCCTGTGCATGCGTGGGTTCTCTCCGGCTTCCTCCCACAGACCAAAAACATGCTCATTAGGTTAATTGGTGACTCTAAATTGTCCATAGGTGTGAGTGTGAGTGTGAATGGTTGTTTGTCTGTGTGTCTGTCTATGTTGCCCTGCGATCGGCTGGCGACCGGTTCAGGGTGTACCCCGCCTCTCGCCCATTGCTAGCTGGGATAGGCTCCAGCCCCCTGCAACCCCGAAAGGGATACGCGGGTATAGAAGATGAATGAATGAATGAATGAATGAATGAATTACGTTATCTTCTGGCTGCTGTTCAGCCTGGGCTTGCAGGTGCTCTTTTTTATTTTCTTGCTGTTCTTTTGAAATTACACCATTAGCTTCTGATTGTCATGGGCTCTATTTTTTAAAATATTACCAAATCACAATTTATTGCCATAGTTGCATATAAAGTACAATTACATTCATCTTTAAGTGCACTTTGAGAGTACCTTAAACATAGTAAAGTATGTTGAATCGACAGATGCTCAAATATGGATTGAATACAGTAAGGTTATATAAGGACACACAGGGTTATGTAAAGTCACAAACAATACCGGCTAAAACCGGCTGAGACCAGCTAATACTGCTGCAAAGACACCTGCAAAACCATGGAAAACACCGAAGATCCATGATACAGGAGCCCTGCCCTTGTGATCTCTTGATCTCTGCTGCGCAGTACCAGCCTTGCACAGCATCACCATCTTGACCTTATATGTGCCTCTTCTCCATTTCTCCATTGCTCTTGTACTTTTAAGCAAATGAACTATTAAACTTCTACCACAATATTTGCTACTATTGTCTACCATTGGTTACAGTGTTTTACTCAATTCTTCACATATCTGTTGGAAAAAATTATACTACACAAGCTGCAGCTCAGTGTGGAACACGCTTTCACTTTCACTTTCACTTTCTCTGAAATGGTCTGACTTCATGAGAAGCTGCTAACTCTTTCTGTCCCTGTTTGTCTCATAAAACCTCCTCCTGTTTTTCAGAGAGGAAGAGCGAGAGGAGAGTGATGTGAAAAAATATATTTAAAATCAAAGCAATGTGTGTGATCCTCTGAGCACTGCTGTAGCTCCACACAGCATATCGTCCCTGAGGAGACGCCCCTGATGTGTGGTCAGTAAAAGGAGGCGGCACAGAGGAGAATCAGACAGTCTTCCCAGAAATCACATGACCTGCACAAAGACTTGCTGTGAGGTGGGAGAGGACAAATAACTGGACTCTAGGGGGACCCCACAGCAGAGGTTCAGAGAGCTGGAGGAAATCAGTTTACAAAGCAACTTCACACAAGTGGAGTTCTTTATCCGTATCCCGTTTATTTTAACCCAAATCCCTTGACCCTTGAAATAATGACTTAATTTCCCCAGCGTGCGTTCAATAAGGTTTTATCTAATCTTCTAAAGGACTTTAACCTTTTCGTCTGTCAGACTCTTTGGAGATAACAGTTTAAATCCAAAGCAGCATTTTGATTCACACTGATTCAGACTCCTGAATTTGACTTTGACAAAGCTCAGCTTGCCAGATGCCCAGCTCACTCAGCTACAAGCTGCAGCTCAGAGTGTGGAACACGCTTTCACTTTCACTTTCTCTGAAATGGTCTGACTTCATGAGAAGCTGCTAACCCTTTCTGTCCCTGTTTGTCTCATAAAACCTCCTGTTTTTCAGAGAGGAAGAGCGAGAGGAGAGTGATGTGAAAAATATATTTAAAAGCAAGTTCAGACTGATTATCAAAAGAACCCACAACATTTTTACAACCTTTTATGAGCTTCTCTCTGAGGGACTGACTGCTTATCCGTTTCATAATTGACTGATCTTATTTATTCAAGATTGCACAAAATGAAGCCACACCCAGACCCATTCCTCTCTGATGTGGACAGTTCCACTTTTGCTACATGAAATCTAAACTTAAGGAGACCTCACCTGCAAATATTAGCAGACAGAAAGAGAACAACACGTATCCAACAAGTGTCGTGGAATGTGAAGGCCGAAGGTACAATCCACAACAGGCCAGAAAAAGTCAAATTCAGCTGTCTGAGGAAAGTGCTCAAAAAGGAGCTGCAGGAGTCGGGGTCCGAGAAGCAAAAATACTTTATTGCCGGCAATAAAGGGGGAAATACATCCAGAAACACACAGCGTGCAATCCTGAAGAAGTCCCAACTTACAATGGTCAGTGCTTCGTCTTTTATACAGTTCAGCTCAAGGTCACCCCCGCCCTTGGGGCATCTTCTCTTTTTCTAGGATTCTTCTATTTTTTTACACCATTACGTTATCTGGCGGCATGGTGGCGCAGCAGGTAGTGCGCGTGCCTCACGGCAAGGAGGTTGCTGGTTTGATCCGCGGGTCGGGCAGGGCCTTTCTGTGTGAAGTTTGCATGTTCTTCCTGTGCATGCGTGGGTTCTCTCCGGCTTCCTCCCACAGACCAAAAACATGCTCATTAGGTTAATTGGTGACTCTAAATTGTCCATAGGTGTGAGTGTGAGTGTGAATGGTTGTTTGTCTGTGTGTCTGTGTATGTTGCCCTGCGATCGGCTGGCGACCGGTTCAGGGTGTACCCCGCCTCTCGCCCATTGCTAGCTGGGATAGGCTCCAGCCCCCTGCAACCCCGAAAGGGATACGCGGGTATAGAAGATGAATGAATGAATGAATGAATGAATGAATTACGTTATCTTCTGGCTGCTGTTCAGCCTGGGCTTGCAGGTGCTCTTTTTTATTTTCTTGCTGTTCTTTTGAAATTACACCATTAGCTTCTGATTGTCATGGGCTCTATTTTTTAAAATATTACCAAATCACAATTTATTGCCATAGTTGCATATAAAGTACAATTACATTCATCTTTAAGTGCACTTTGAGAGTACCTTAAACATAGTAAAGTATGTTGAATCGACAGATGCTCAAATATGGATTGAATACAGTAAGATTATATAAGGACACACAGGGTTATGTAAAGTCACAAACAATACCGGCTAAAACCGGCTGAGACCAGCTAATACTGCTGCAAAGACACCTGCAAAACCATGGAAAACACCGAAGATCCATGATACAGGAGCCCTGCCCTTGTGATCTCTTGATCTCTGCTGCGCAGTACCAGCCTTGCACAGCATCACCATCTTGACCTTATATGTGCCTCTTCTCCATTTCTCCATTGCTCTTGTACTTTTAAGCAAATGAACTATTAAACTTCTACCACAATATTTGCTACTATTGTCTACCATTGGTTACAGTGTTTTACTCAATTCTTCACATATCTGTTGGAAAAAATTATACTACACAAGCTGCAGCTCAGTGTGGAACACGCTTTCACTTTCACTTTCACTTTCTCTGAAATGGTCTGACTTCATGAGAAGCTGCTAACTCTTTCTGTCCCTGTTTGTCTCATAAAACCTCCTCCTGTTTTTCAGAGAGGAAGAGCGAGAGGAGAGTGATGTGAAAAAATATATTTAAAATCAAAGCAATGTGTGTGATCCTCTGAGCACTGCTGTAGCTCCACACAGCATATCGTCCCTGAGGAGACGCCCCTGATGTGTGGTCAGTAAAAGGAGGCGGCACAGAGGAGAATCAGACAGTCTTCCCAGAAATCACATGACCTGCACAAAGACTTGCTGCGAGGTGGGAGAGGACAAATAACTGGACTCTAGGGGGACCCCACAGCAGAGGTTCAGAGAGCTGGAGGAAATCAGTTTACAAAGCAACTTCACACAAGTGGAGTTCTTTATCCGTATCCCGTTTATTTTAACCCAAATCCCTTGACCCTTGAAATAATGACTTAATTTCCCCAGCGTGCGTTCAATAAGGTTTTATCTAATCTTCTAAAGGACTTTAACCTTTTCGTCTGTCAGACTCTTTGGAGATAACAGTTTAAATCCAAAGCAGCATTTTGATTCACACTGATTCAGACTCCTGAATTTGACTTTGACAAAGCTCAGCTTGCCAGATGCCCAGCTCACTCAGCTACAAGCTGCAGCTCAGAGTGTGGAACACGCTTTCACTTTCACTTTCTCTGAAATGGTCTGACTTCATGAGAAGCTGCTAACCCTTTCTGTCCCTGTTTGTCTCATAAAACCTCCTGTTTTTCAGAGAGGAAGAGCGAGAGGAGAGTGATGTGAAAAATATATTTAAAAGCAAGTTCAGACTGATTATCAAAAGAACCCACAACATTTTTACAACCTTTTATGAGCTTCTCTCTGAGGGACTGACTGCTTATCCGTTTCATAATTGACTGATCTTATTTATTCAAGATTGCACAAAATGAAGCCACACCCAGACCCATTCCTCTCTGATGTGGACAGTTCCACTTTTGCTACATGAAATCTAAACTTAAGGAGACCTCACCTGCAAATATTAGCAGACAGAAAGAGAACAACACGTATCCAACAAGTGTCGTGGAATGTGAAGGCCGAAGGTACAATCCACAACAGGCCAGAAAAAGTCAAATTCAGCTGTCTGAGGAAAGTGCTCAAAAAGGAGCTGCAGGAGTCGGGGTCCGAGAAGCAAAAATACTTTATTGCCGGCAATAAAGGGGGAAATACATCCAGAAACACACAGCGTGCAATCCTGAAGAAGTCCCAACTTACAATGGTCAGTGCTTCGTCTTTTATACAGTTCAGCTCAAGGTCACCCCCGCCCTTGGGGCATCTTCTCTTTTTCTAGGATTCTTCTATTTTTTTACACCATTACGTTATCTGGCGGCATGGTGGCGCAGCAGGTAGTGCGCGTGCCTCACGGCAAGGAGGTTGCTGGTTTGATCCGCGGGTCGGGCAGGGCCTTTCTGTGTGAAGTTTGCATGTTCTTCCTGTGCATGCGTGGGTTCTCTCCGGCTTCCTCCCACAGACCAAAAACATGCTCATTAGGTTAATTGGTGACTCTAAATTGTCCATAGGTGTGAGTGTGAGTGTGAATGGTTGTTTGTCTGTGTGTCTGTGTATGTTGCCCTGCGATCGGCTGGCGACCGGTTCAGGGTGTACCCCGCCTCTCGCCCATTGCTAGCTGGGATAGGCTCCAGCCCCCTGCAACCCCGAAAGGGATACGCGGGTATAGAAGATGAATGAATGAATGAATGAATGAATGAATTACGTTATCTTCTGGCTGCTGTTCAGCCTGGGCTTGCAGGTGCTCTTTTTTATTTTCTTGCTGTTCTTTTGAAATTACACCATTAGCTTCTGATTGTCATGGGCTCTATTTTTTAAAATATTACCAAATCACAATTTATTGCCATAGTTGCATATAAAGTACAATTACATTCATCTTTAAGTGCACTTTGAGAGTACCTTAAACATAGTAAAGTATATTGAATCGACAGATGCTCAAATATGGATTGAATACAGTAAGGTTATATAAGGACACACAGGGTTATGTAAAGTCACAAACAATACCGGCTAAAACCGGCTGAGACCAGCTAATACTGCTGCAAAGACACCTGCAAAACCATGGAAAACACCGAAGATCCATGATACAGGAGCCCTGCCCTTGTGATCTCTTGATCTCTGCTGCGCAGTACCAGCCTTGCACAGCATCACCATCTTGACCTTATATGTGCCTCTTCTCCATTTCTCCATTGCTCTTGTACTTTTAAGCAAATGAACTATTAAACTTCTACCACAATATTTGCTACTATTGTCTACCATTGGTTACAGTGTTTTACTCAATTCTTCACATATCTGTTGGAAAAAATTATACTACACAAGCTGCAGCTCAGTGTGGAACACGCTTTCACTTTCACTTTCACTTTCTCTGAAATGGTCTGACTTCATGAGAAGCTGCTAACTCTTTCTGTCCCTGTTTGTCTCATAAAACCTCCTCCTGTTTTTCAGAGAGGAAGAGCGAGAGGAGAGTGATGTGAAAAAATATATTTAAAATCAAAGCAATGTGTGTGATCCTCTGAGCACTGCTGTAGCTCCACACAGCATATCGTCCCTGAGGAGACGCCCCTGATGTGTGGTCAGTAAAAGGAGGCGGCACAGAGGAGAATCAGACAGTCTTCCCAGAAATCACATGACCTGCACAAAGACTTGCTGTGAGGTGGGAGAGGACAAATAACTGGACTCTAGGGGGACCCCACAGCAGAGGTTCAGAGAGCTGGAGGAAATCAGTTTACAAAGCAACTTCACACAAGTGGAGTTCTTTATCCGTATCCCGTTTATTTTAACCCAAATCCCTTGACCCTTGAAATAATGACTTAATTTCCCCAGCGTGCGTTCAATAAGGTTTTATCTAATCTTCTAAAGGACTTTAACCTTTTCGTCTGTCAGACTCTTTGGAGATAACAGTTTAAATCCAAAGCAGCATTTTGATTCACACTGATTCAGACTCCTGAATTTGACTTTGACAAAGCTCAGCTTGCCAGATGCCCAGCTCACTCAGCTACAAGCTGCAGCTCAGAGTGTGGAACACGCTTTCACTTTCACTTTCTCTGAAATGGTCTGACTTCATGAGAAGCTGCTAACCCTTTCTGTCCCTGTTTGTCTCATAAAACCTCCTGTTTTTCAGAGAGGAAGAGCGAGAGGAGAGTGATGTGAAAAATATATTTAAAAGCAAGTTCAGACTGATTATCAAAAGAACCCACAACATTTTTACAACCTTTTATGAGCTTCTCTCTGAGGGACTGACTGCTTATCCGTTTCATAATTGATTGATCTTATTTATTCAAGATTGCACAAAATGAAGCCACACCCAGGTGTGTGTGTGTGTGTGTGTGTGTGTGTGTGTGTGTGTGTGTGTGTGTGTGTGTGTGTGTGTGTGTGTGCGCGCGCACTGCACATATAAAGCAGCTGCAGACCAAACTGAGGCAGAGCTCACCCTCCTTGACAGAGACAACCTGAGCGGTAAGCTGCTGGACCACACTTCTTTTTCTGTGTTTCAATGTTCATGTGATCATTTATTATCTTTATAAACATAACTGCATGATTTCATTTTAGCTTTACATTTATTTGTGTTTGTGCTCATTGTTTTTTGTAGAAAGTCTTTAACGAAGCCCTCCGTGCAGTTTGGCTTCTAGTTTGAGCTTCATCAAATCTGGGTTTTACATCCTGTCCTACATGGCTGACCCAACCTAAGAAAAGACATCATTTCATCTTTTTTACCCTGAGTTTTGCCTCTCAGGCCAAATAAAGACGGCCCCACTTTACTGGAGAAGGTGGCTGAATCCAGGGACATTTTGGGGGGTCTATCCAAATATGTGGATAAAACTTTTTATGTTTGCTAAAAGGTTTTATCCACATGTCTTCCACTGACTTGCACACTGGAGTAAAGCTGCTCCTCCAGGCTCAAAGCAAAGGGAGAATTTTCTCATATTTCCCATAAGACCTTTTTATCGCCCTTCCTGAGATCATTTTTTGGATGGCTGAACATCTTTATTTTTGTTCAAGCTTGGTCGTTTGCTTCGCTTGAGTGTCAGAAAAAGTACTCTGATGTCCCCCTTCAGTAAAAGCTACATCTAGTTGAAGTGTGAGCAGTAAAAGTACACAAGTATTCTTGGCTTCATGTAGTTAAAGTATCAGCAGTAAAAACATACAAAACATGTATTTGTTATATCAGTAGTAAAAGTACAGAGGTATTATTAGCTAAATGTAGTTGAAGTATTAAGTACATAACATATTATTTTGGGGTGGCTAGAAGTTGTGCAAACATAATAAATAAACTATAGAAATAACTTATGCTCATTTCATTGTAGGAATTTGGAGACCAAAGTGTAAATCTGCTGCATCCTGAGGCGGGCGACTGGACTGAGAGCGGACAGGTTTGGTTCTGTTTGAAACAATATAAAAAAATATATAAAATATATTGAATTAATGTTTTAGTTCTACTATAACCTGTTGTAAGACCACCTGTTCACACCAAGTGGATCCTCCTTAATCCGTCGTAGAACGCTGTTCATAATAAGACCAGAATAGCACTATACAGCATTTACAACGATCAGACAGACGTCTAGTGGAGGACTTTTTGTCTAATTGTGTGCAGTCCAGTCACAGGAACTCAAAAGTAACTAAATGGCAGTCTGATAAAAGAGGATTCTGTGGAAAGAATGTTTGATTTCAAAGCCATATGCATTAATGTAACTTCTTGACAAACACTGGGATTATATTTGTACATTTAATCTTTTACAGATTTGGACCTGAGAGCATTTTGTTGACTTCAGGACCAGAAGACATACACTTTCACGAAAAGCTTCAAATATTTTCTAGTTGAAATTAGGTTTGGTCCTGGTGTCATCCGCCTGTTTTTCAAGTACTACATTCACAAGCTGCGGGCTAAGATGGCTTTCTTATTTAAAAAAACACCAACACGGCTTGCTGATGATATTAAAAAACAAAGCAAAGTGCTAAAATGCCATGAAGGTCCTCTCCCTGTTTATAAAATTCCCTTGAAAGAAGAAATCAATATTGATGGGTGCAAGCGTTTCAGTTTTGGGAAGGAGATCACGAAACGTAATCGCACCATAATGGTTCTTGGAGCAACTGGGGCTGGGAAGTCAACTCTCATCAATGGGATGATCAATTACATTCTGGGTGTCGAATGGAAGGATTCATTTCGGTTTAAGTTAGTTCATGAAGATCCATCAAAATCACAAGCTGAAAGCCAGACTTCTGAAGCTACTGTGTACCAAATCAACCACCAGGAGGGTTTTAAAATAGACTACTCACTGACCATTGTTGACACTCCAGGGTTTGGAGATACACGAGGCATCAAAAGAGACAAGATGATCGTAGAACAGCTGCGTAACCTCTTCTCTGCTCAGCGTGGTGTCAGTGACATTGACGCTGTGTGTTTTGTAGCTCAGGCTTCTTTAGCACGACTCACACCAACACAGAAATATGTGTTTGATTCTGTGCTTTCAATCTTTGGCAAAGATGTGGAGGAAAACATCAGGATTCTGGTGACATTTGCAGATGGCCAGCGCCCTCCAGTTCTGGAGGCAATCAATGCTTCAGGTGTTCCATGTCCTAAAACATCAAACGGGCTCCCAGTTCACTTCAAATTCAATAATTCAGCATTGTTTGCACACAACGAAACTTCTGCAGCAAAAAGCACGAGTGACGATGATGAAGATGGAAGCTTTGATAAGATGTTTTGGGACATGGGGACAAAGAGCTTGAAGAGGTTCTTTGTTGCTTTGAATGTCATAAACACCAAAAGCTTGACTTTGACGAAAGAGGTCCTCAGACAAAGAGAGAATCTCGAGATTTCAGTGGAAAATTTGCAGAAACAGGTTAAAGTTGGGTTAGCCAAGCTTGAGGAGATAAAAGTTTTATCTGAAGAAGTGAAAAAGCATGAGGCAGAGATCAGCAGAAATGAGGACTTTGAGTTTGAAGTTACTATCAAAAAACCTGTTCAAATAGATATTTCTGGAACTCGAGTATTCCTCACCAACTGTCAGCAGTGTCATTCCACCTGTCACGATAATTGTGCCTATGCCAAAGATGAGGATAAAGTCCGCTGTGTTGCAATTGGAAAAGATGGAAAATGTACACAGTGTCCAGGCAAATGTCACTGGAGTGTACATCATAATCAGAAGTACAAGTGGGATTATCAGGATGTTAAAGAAAAAATAACAAACAAAGATCTGAAAGAAAAGTACCAAAAAGCCACAAAGGGTAAGATGTCTGTTGAGACATTGATTGAAAAAATGCAGGAGGAATATGATCATAAGCAGGTTGAGGTGAAGGAACTGATAAAGAAATCTGCTGAGTGTTTAAACAGACTGAAGGAGATAGCGCTGAAGCCAGATCCTCTCTCCACTCCAGAGTACATTGACATGATTATTGAGGGAGAGAAACATGAGGGCAAGCCAGGCTGGATGCAGCGAGTTCAGTCCCTGATGGAGATAAAAGAAAAAGCAGAGTATATGGTTCGAGTAAGCAAAGGAGACACACTCCTCCAGAGTCCACCTACTGACATCCAGCGTAGGAACAAAGAGTACAAAGAGCAAAGCCAACCTGGACAGCACTGAGACTACCAAGAAACCAAGACTAGAACAAGATCAAAACTGACGAAGACCAAGACAAGACCGAGCCCAAGTCTGAGATTGACCAAGATGAGACTGAGACAGACATTGACACAGGCCAAGACAAGACCAAGACTGATTCTTAAATGAACAAAGACCAAGACAGTGAGCTTGATAATCAACAAGATCAGTGCCAACCAAGACAAGACCAAAACTTTACAAGAACAAGAATACAAGGGTCGGGTCCTAGGCTTCTGTTCTGGTACCAGCAGTACCACAGTGGTCACCATGATGCAGTTTTACAGAGAAAAGTCTTTTGTATTTACATTGTTTTGAGGGATTCATGCTGCGCTCGCCAGTTAGTCACCAAAAATGCCGAAATGATTTAACATGTTTGCTTTAAGCCTCTTTAGACTCTGCTTCTTCGTCAGCTCTGAAGCCGGTGTAGGGTTCTGTTACTCTTCAAAATGTTGTCTAAGTAGATAGCTGATTGCTAACGTGAGAGCCAGAACACCTTTGTAAAGTCAATGGTATATCGTACACTCTAGTAACTGTATTGTGCATTGCTCTAAATGTGTTTTGCATGCTTGTGTTTCTGAATGAAGTGAGTAAAGTAAAACCAAAGGAAATACGTAATGATTTGGACAAATTTTGCAACTGTGACCAGTGTACATTGTTCAATAGCTGCTGTTGTTACACAGAGCTATCAGAGGTTTTCATTCTCATTGTAATGTAACTAATGAGTATTGACATAAAAACTACTGATTTGTATTCAAACACATTTTTGTCCTTTGTTTTAATGAAGTGGAGAAATTCTTGAATGATGAACAATTAGTGAAAGTTTTATTATTTAAAAGTCTGCTCATAACACAAAAAGCAGCGAAGAACAGAAGTTGTGGCCGGTCGAGGACACTGTTCACAATCTGAACTGCTTTGAATGTAAATTTACAATGCAAACAGGAATGTGTCTTGTTGGCACAATGCAGTCAAACAGGAACGTTAACGACGGTCTCAATGCATTCCCTGTCTGTAAGTAGACTTGGCATCCCGTCCAGCCTGACTGAGCCCATGTCAAACTGATTGTTCTGCAGTTACACTTTCAAGCAGTTTCAAGCACTTGGTCCAAAATTGAAGCACTTTTCAAAACCTTGAAAACACAGCATTAAAATTCAATCTGGTGTTCAGTGCAGGCAAGGGAGGAGGAAGGAAATGCCATTGTTTGGGTAAGAATGAATACTTCCTGAAGATGAAGGGACCATGGTTACTGACCACATGGTTGAGGTCAGGGAAGAGCAATCTGGCATTTTATTGACTTCCTCCATGCGTGGAGCTCTATGATAACATCACCAGACTTCCTCTTTTGCTTCCTCCGGATGAGAGTCATAATTCCTTCACCCTTCTTCTGCTGGTTCCAGTTTTTCCCACAGGATTTGAATGCACCACAAACTCAACAGCATCTTCTCAAAACATTCACGAACTCCACAAAATCCACGATGAATGAAGTTCAATACTTTGTTCTTGCACTTGGTCTCAGCTGGTCTCAGCTGGTCCTCGGTGTTCAGAGACGACACTCTGCACTATGTGGATCGTCTCACAAGTCTCCACGTCCTCAGGCCTCTTCGGGATTTGAATGTCCCAGTCACGCTACAACATCAAAACCACGTAGTCAGTAGAGTTAAACTGATGTTTGTCCCACTGAGTCAAATCCAAAAATGTACAGATGACAGCATTTATTTATGGTTCTGATCTCAGGCTCTGACGGATTATTAGTAAAAGTTTAAGCAGCTTTCAGGCCTGTTTGAAAAATGTGAAATACCTTATTTCCACAATTTTTCCACAAGAAAATAACAGAAACAATAAATGATATTATTGAAAGATACTGATGTCCAACAGTAGAAAAACAAAGAATCAAATAACACACACAGCTGCAAAGTTTCAGGAGGTCAAATTTGTTGTAAATTCACAGTTTTAAGAACTAACT
Organism: Chaetodon auriga; assembly: GCF_051107435.1. Lineage (NCBI taxonomy): Eukaryota > Metazoa > Chordata > Actinopteri > Chaetodontiformes > Chaetodontidae > Chaetodon > Chaetodon auriga. The sequence goes on from NC_135085.1 coordinate 25,445,961, forward strand.
GACTCTTATTTCTGGAGTTACCATGATTTTCTGGGAGTGGGACTGACCAGTGAGTGGGGCATTGGCTCTTTATGGAAATACGTTCGGCAGGCGTGTGGTCGGCAGTGGACGACGAACCAGAACACAGCGAACAGGAGACCCGCTGTGATGAGGACAGTGACGGTCACGGTGGTCGGCCTCCTCCACGTAGCGTCTGGACATGCAAGTAAATCATGAGAAAAGTTTCCGCCGTTATTCCTTTTTGAATCCAGAGTTTTCCTTTAAATCCTTTCATTCATCACAAGGCGTTTGTAAACCGAATCATGACAGAATTTTAAAGGTTGTTTCTTATTTGTTACTTGCTGAGTAAACATGACCTTTTGTTGGGAATAAGCTTGATTTGGACCAACATTTTATATCACACTGGTGATGTAAACAGACATTTTGGAAAGTGAGAAGGAATGGAGGAATATTTTGTAAAGAATGAGAAGCAAGAGGACGTGAAAGTTTGGACATTTCAGGAAAGTAACATCATGGAACATACTGTTTTTGGGGGTGAGGACAGTTTTCTCGGGACACATATTAGGTCAGTAAAGGTTAAAAGTAAGTGTGTGTGTGTATTCCTTACGTTGTGGGGACATAAACCTGTGTACACAGTCACATTGTGGGGACCCACTTTCCTTATGGGGACAAAATGCAGGTCCCCATAATGTAAATCATTAAATTTTAGGATGAAGACTGGGGTTAAGGTTCTGGTAAGGTTAGGGTTAGTAGAGGTTTTGGTTATGGTTAAGGTAACTCTCCAGGAAATGAATGTACGCCTGTGTAATGTCCCCATAAATTATGTATACACAATTGTATGTGAATGTGTGTGTGTGTGTTTGCCTGTGCACACACCTGTACCTGCGATGGACACACACTGGGTGTCAGTGCTGCTGCTGTGCAGCTGTTTGTTCAGGACTGTCTGAGCTCTGACGCAGTACACAGCTCCTTCCTGCAGGGCGGCGACGTGCAGCATCGTCTGTTCAGCTGGCATTGAGTACACAGCAGCCTGAAAGACGGAGAGAGAGAGCAACACAACTGTTTTTTCAATAGATGAAGAAGAGAAGAAAAGATAAAGGAAGAAAGAAAGAAGCAGAGAAGAAAGCAGGGTGTGAGGAAAAGGCAGGCAAGAAACAAAGGCACAAGATGAAAAGAGAAAATAGAGGGAAAGACAGGGATAAAGGAGGAGGATAAAGGAAAGGAAGAAGAGCAGATATCAAGAAAAAGGAAAGGACAGGAAACATACCAATGGGACAAGAATGATAAGATATAATAAGAAATACAAGAAATGGTTGAGATGAGGATAGATGAGATGAGAAAAAGAAGACGTGAAGTAAACAATGACCTGCTGCTCGTCGTCTCTCTTCCACACCATCACGCTGACGACAGCAGTGAGAGGAAGCTTGCTGAAGGTCACCTGCAGGGCGTCGCCTGCCGCCGTCACCACCATCTCCGGCACCGTCAGGACCGCTGCCAGCAAGAGATTCACACATCAGCTTACCGTACAGGCCGTCTCATCATGTTTCTCTTGTCCAATGTTTAGTTTCACAGCTGTTTCTGCAGGAAAACCTGCTGCTGTTAGCGTCTTACTGTCTCTGCGGTTGAAAGGTGGACTGAGTTTGGTCCAGGGCGACAGCTGGGACCCGCACTGCGCTCTGACGTGGAGGTTGTAGTCGGAGTCGGAGCCCAGGTCAAAGGTCAGGTCGCAGTGAGTGTGAGGAGTCTGCCGGCACTCGGGAGCATCCACCCAGCTGCCGTTCAGGACTGTCAACTCAAATTCCCTGAAGGATAAAGAGACACGCAGAGAGCTCTCGTCTTTCTGTTTCTTTATCGTGAGTGTTTTTTGTTTTGTGGTCTTTCTGTAGCAGATTTCCTCTGCTGAGAGCAGAACTGGTCGTGGAACTGGTGTTGCAAGCTGACACTAATTTAAAATCATTTGCACACATCTGTGTCTGCAGTTGTGCCTCTGGCTACAATCATTACCCAAACTCCGATACCACAGCCTGCAAACCTCCACCAGCTCAGTCTTTTTGTTCTCTTAGTTTTTTTCAATCGGAACTCTGCAATCAAATTAAAGGTAAAGATGAGTCATCGTGTCAGTCTGCTGACAGGTGGAGGCTACAGTTTCCTGCTCTAACCAGCAGGTATTGTTCAAACTCACAAAAACCTCATTTTATGTTCCACTGTCCCAAAACTTTCCAAATATGTCACATTGCACTGAATGTTGGGGGAAAGTGTGTTAAATAACCCATTCATCTTCTTCAGCTTATCCAGGATGGGGTTGTGGTGGCGGTAGGTTAAGCAGGGTACTCCAGGCATCCCCCCAGCTTCTTCTGGGGGATCCTGATGTGATCCTAGGCCACATCTAATCCTTGCAGAAAGTTCCGGGTCTGCTCCTGGGTCTCTTCCTAGTTTGACGTGCCAAAGGAAGGCACCCAGGAGGATCCTGATCAGACGCCTGAATCACCTCAACTGGCTCCTGACTCTACTCTGACCTCATTTCAGCAGATTGTAGGCTTGGAACGTAGATCAACTGTGGAAAGCTTTGTCTCTCGGCTCAGCTCCCTCTTCACCACAATGGTCCAGTACACAGTACCCACATCTGACACAGCACCAGTCCGCCTGTTCATCTCATGCTCTGTTCCACTGTCTCTTGTGAACAAGATCCCAACAAATGAAACTCATGTGCTTGGGCGGCAACTCGCTCCCAAACCCGGAGGGACCAATCCACCAGTTTCTGACAGACAACCACGGCCTCAGATTTGGAGGTGCTGCAAGTCTGATGAAGCCAACAGAACCACGTCATCTGCAAAAGCACATGCGATTCTGAGGTTGCCAAACCAGACTCTCTGCAGGTTGCACCTTGAAATCTTGCCCACGAATCTCACAAACAGGATCACTGACAAAGTGCAACCTTGGCAGTTCACTGCGCTTTCTTTCCGAGCCTACAGCCATGCTAGCGGCTCTGTGAAGCTGTATTTAGGATCAGTGGTGCTTTAAGCTGCATGCTGATCTTTGATAGGTATAATGTTTACTGTGTTCACCATCTTAGCTTAGCATGTTAACACTTGCTAATTAGAACTAAGCACAGAGTAGAGTTTAGGCCGCTAAAAATGAGAGGAACGCATTTCATCAGGATCCATGTCATAGATATTTTGATAAAAACAGAAACATCAATGTCATGGTGGCACTAGAGGAAATACCAGAAGTCAGGAGGAATAACTGTGGAAGGATCATGAGTGTCTGTAGAGCGGTGGACCGACGTACCTCCAGCAGAGTCAGAGTGTTTTTAAGACTTCAAAACAGCCACAGGAATGTTCCTGAGGCTTAATTAAATCTTCTCCTTTGTGATTGAGAGCTGTCAGCTGCCTATTTCACATATTTCACCCTCTGATATAACTGCACTGCCAAACTCTCCCTGAACAAAGCTTTCATTGTAGTCAAAGAAGCACAGTGTATACTGTAACTGCAAACACAAACACAATCAGCAAACAAGTCTGAGTAGTTTGTCCTTTAGCTAAAACGAAAAGAAAAAAAAAAAAATCACTGATTCCAGCTTCTGAAATGTGAATATTTTCTTTTCTCAGTCTATGAAATCAAACTGAATATATTTAGATTTTGTGCTGTCAATTAAATCATACTGTGTGATACGCTCGTACATACATTATACATAAATTAAAAGGATGAGTTATTCTACATTCTTCTATATTTTCTCTCTGACAGCAAGCCCCATTTGAAAAGAACAGAAAGAAAAGAAAAGAAAAGAAAAGAACACCCCAGTTTTTGCACGTGTCTGACTTACCCCTGGAACTGGACAGAGTAAAGGATTGCAGTGTTGCACGGAGCCTGCAGTGGGCGCCACTTCAGAACGTGTCTCAAGTCAACAGACTCCATGAAAACTCTGCTGGGAGCCGGCAGCGTCCAAACATCTGTCGTCACAGTGAGTTCACATTTTAAGTCTTATTTCAGACATCAGCTGATAGAGAGAGACGGGAGGTTCTGCCCATAGGACCCCAGTTTAGTACAGTCAGACGGACTCTGTTTACCCCTGTTTTCAGTCTTTATGCTAAGCTAACCAGCTGCTGACTGTATCTTCATGTTTACTGTGTAGACATCAGAGTGAAATCAACTTGAACATCCAACTCTCAGCAAGCTCACATCAAGAACGTCCTGGGTTCGAGTCCCAGCAGGGGAATCTGCCTGTTCTCCCTCTATTTGTTTCAGTTCACCACATTAAGACCCGCTACGTCTGAATGCCTACACGGGTTAAACGCAGAGAACGAGTTTCTCCTACAGCAATCGATAAAGGATCATTCAAAAATATTGACTGTGTAGTTAAGGTTTGGGTGTCTTGTCCTTCAGAAGGAAACAGGGATGAACATTTGGCTCGTGTTCAAGCGTTTTGTCGACCCTGACCTCCTGGATCGTAACCATCCTGCTGTCTTAGGTTCTGGCCACCAGATTAACTATTTCAACATTATTTCTGATAAATTCTGTTTTGTTATTTTAACATATCACTGTGATACCCTGTGATCCGACTGAAGAAGCCAATCAGAGCAGTGACAACTGTGACACTTTGTTTTTACTGAAAGTTGAATTGAATTGAATCTTTCAGTTTTTATTATCAGTTTTCTCATCAGGTTCATCTTTAGCAGTTATTAATGCAAGAAACAGGATTTTAAGCTCTGTGATTGGATGTTCTTGCTGAAATGCACCCTGGGAGTTGCAGTTAACTTCTCTCCTTTAAGTTTCATTTCCACAGGTTTTTTTTTTTTTTTTTTCTCTTATTCAAAGAACCAGGTGTTTTCTACCATAGTTGTTCTGGTCTATCTGTGTCAGCAGGAAGTATAAGTGAACTCACAGTTTGTGAAGTCCAGGAGAACCATCATCATCACCAGCAGACTCACAGTGTGTCTCAATTTCATGTCCAGGGCGTTCATCTCCACAACCGAAGGAGAAAGAAATCTGGTCACATCAGGTCCACCATGTTCAAATCCCACCTGTGACCTGCATGGACTGATCCAGAAGACAGAGTACAGTCCAGAAGTCCCTCAAAGAAAACCTGGATAGTCCTTTTGTTTTTCACGCAGTGCTCATTCCTGGATCTGCCCTTCAGCTCATCAAGTGAATAAAAGCCTTAAATCACTGTGAAGATCACGATAATATCATCTCTCAGTTGAAGATCCACCTGGTCCAGAGTTTGAAGCTTCTGTCAGAGCAGAAGCCATGAGTGTCACTGCAATCTGGCCTGGATCAGACGAGAAAAGCTGCATCCGGATGTTGGTGCTGGATTGTGGGCTGTAGAGCCGGTCTGACTTGTTGTCAGCTCCCTCAGGGTGTCAGCTGTACTCCTCAGGCTAAACTCATAGCACACCTGATGAGCTCTGAAGACAGTGTAGGGCCTGTAGAGCTGCTGGTATCTGCCTCTTAATTAGGCTCCTCCTGTTTTGTTGTGTGCGAGGCAGAAAGCAGCTAACCCAAAATAAAGTGAAATTGTTCTTGACTCCTTTCATCACATCAAAAATAGTATTTTTATAGTATTTAGTCATCATCCTGGCCTCTTCTGGATAAACTGGATGGTGATTGCGCTCTGTTTCCTCAGAAGGCAGCACTTTCAATATAATTCGCTATTGGTCAGTACCGCGAATTCCAGAGTTCAAAGGGCAACATTGAAGGCTACGCTGAACATTCACCTGGATTAGTTTTGGATGGATCAATCAAACAGCTGTTCATGTCCCATCTGAAACCGAAAAGTGCTTCTGTTCAACTCAGCATGTTACTGGCTTCTCTGGTTGCTAGGTTTCATTTGGCGGACTGTGATTGGTCAAGTGAGGTGTTAATTCAAACCTGAGACTCCACAGAGGAACTGGAGACAAGATGGCACCAGTTTATGTTTGTGGAAAACACAAAAGACGAGCACAGCCTGCTAATGTGAGAGGAGAAAACGTCTTTCTGTGGATTATTTTCATGTTTTGGACCAAAAACCTTCACTGCAGTGGATCTTCTGGACCTCTCTGGGTGTTTTGTCAGAGTTTAATTGATCTGTGGATCACTGAGAGACGCTAATCTGTGAGTTGTTTTTAAAAACGGTTGTTCCTCTGCTGTTGGTGTTTATTGAGCGTCCTGTTGTGATTGTATCTTGAAATGGTTTGCATCGATCGATTCTCGTGAATCTGAGCTTTCTAACGGTGTTTGATATGAGTCTAAGTGTGAACGTAGCGTTTGTTTTAATAGAACAGTAAACAACATTAAATTCTCCATCATTGGGCCGAGGAACAGTGTGTGTGTGTGTGTGTGTGTGTGTGTATGTGTGTGTGTGTGTGTGTGTGTGTGGCACATGGCTGTCAGCCTCATGAGTGGTTGTGTATTTGTGCCGGTGTCATAGTGATGCTGGCACAGAGCCTCGATGTGTAACTGCTGTTCAGGCTGTCCTCCTCGATCTTCTACGTGGTGAAACAGTTAGTGGGTCCCTGCGTGTTTTAATTACAGGTGTGCAGTAGTTATAGTAACACTGATCTTGATCAGGGTTTGGAACTGTTTCGCCATAAATGCATGATGATTCATTGTATGCTTGCATCACGGATCATCTGCTGCATGACTTGAGTTGAAACTGAACCTGGATCAGGTGTTTACCTGCATGCCACAGTACCTGTCAGAGTACTCCAGTCAGCATTCAGGATTATCCAGGATATGATGTTTGTACACGCAGCAATGGGTGACGTTCATGAAGAGGTTTGCTCCTGTCTGAATCTCCATTCTCAGTCTCTGGATAAACATGGACAGCATGAAATCTCGACAAAAGGAAACTTTAAAAAACAGTTTAACAAGAATGATGGAGAAATAAAATCATGACATCAAAAAAGCATTTGGAGCCACACTTGACGACTAATACTGAAAAACATCAAGAGTTAGTCTCAGGGTGGATTTCTCCTTTGGCTGCAGAGTGCTCGGTGTTTCTTATTAGAACTTGTTTAGTAAGAATGAATGTGATGTTTTGTGTACTTATATCTGGATCTGTTTAATTCAGCACTTGTTGTGTGTCCCAGAGTGAATGTTGTGGCTCAGTGTGACCATGTTTCTGTCAGACTGACGGGACAGAAAGAGGGTGAGCTGTCAGACTTTGGACTCGTGATCATCAAACATTAACTGTCTCCAATCATAAAGCTATAAAACACAGGACAGCCCAAACAGCCTGCCAACAGTCTGCTTTTTGTAGCCTGAAACCTCTTTTTTCCATTTCAAAATATGTTCACACAAGTTCAAGCAGCTGAAACTTTTCCACCGAAGCCTCAAAAATGATCAAATCAATCTGCAGGAACTGAAAGTCACGGTGGAATAATTGAATCTGAACTGGTCCACAATCTGTTTAGAAGAGCAGTTTCAGTGTAACCTGCCTCCTGAACTGATAAAGAAATGGTGTCATTAGTCGACATTATTGCACTCCTGATTCTTTGACCCATCAGCAGGGTTGAAACTGGACTTCCTTATTTGTACACGAAAGGTTTTAATGTCATTTCACATCCTGCTGCAGAGGCTTCTGCTTTTGTCCATGTTCACAGGCAGTTCGCTGGTTCATTGGCGGAAATACGAGAGGTGAAAAGGTTGAGAGAAGAGGGAGGCAGCGACACTGCCGGAGTTTCACTTCCCCCCAGTTTACACATTATTTAATGTGGAGCAACAGGATGAAAGAAATGCTGAACTGGTGTTCGAGTGATCAGATCTACTCAAGTCTTTATTTCTATGTGCAACATTTATATTTATATGGAATTATGTAATGAAAAAATGCACAGCGAAGTATAGTGGCAGTAGTGAACACTGACAGAACAGAGTGGGTTATGATCTCTGTACTCAACATCTCCAGCTCCCGTGTTAAAGTCTGATGTTTTCTTGTCCCGTCCATCCAGCCCGACCCCCTCCCCCTGTGTACCTTAATGTACCACCACACCAAATAACACCAGCTCTAACACTCTCTATGGCCCGCTGGAAACACGTAATAACACAACAAAGTGCCCACCACCTGGTTACGCTATGAAAATCATCAGGTGTTTCTCAGTAAGCATCACTTGACCCACATGTCCCAGCGATCGCCTAGAAACCACGAATCCAAACAGCCTCCACCAAGGTTATTAACGCCTTGCCAACCAAGCTGTGTCACTTATATTAAATCAGATTTTATTCCTATATTAGATTTTGGCACTTGTGTGAATCTGTGATGGCGCTGTTTCATCTCTTGGCTGGCGACGACTGTTTGGACTTTCTGTCGGACTGACCGATGACGTTTGGTTTCTGTAGCTTTCGGTGTCGATGAAGGTTATTTAAGGTGTGGCTGAAGACTCGCTGTCATCCTCATCATCATTAATACTGAGGAGAGACGGTGGGGAACTACAGGGAGTGGCTCGCGGCACTTTATGGCCCCTGGCAGAGTGTAAAGTCCTCCTGCTGGAGCCTCAGACGTCAGATGAACTGGAGCTAACTGAAGGAGAGAGACCAGAGCCTCCAACGCCCCGACCAGCGTCAGACGTCAGCCGCTGAGGCCTCGTGAGCCTGCTCTCATTACACATTCTGAAGATTGGAAGGCTTCATTGACCTCCTGTGGACGTTGGATTTCTTCTGAGCGTCTCTGCTGTTTCATCTTAAGAGTTTTCTAGAAAAGTCGCCATCATGTCAACGGCCGTCGAAGCGGTTGGGTTCGTCATATGCTTAATCAGCTGGCTGGTCACCGGAGTGGCGCTGGTCAACGACTACTGGAAGATTTCCTCCGTGCACGGCGACGTCATCATCTCCGTTAGAGAGTTTCAGAACTTGTGGCACGCCTGCGCCGAGAACAGCGCCGGCATCGCCGAGTGCCGAGACTTTGAATCGATGCTCGCCCTCCCTGGTAAGACGAGAACACTGGCCGATGAGTTCTGAAACCTTCTGTTTTTTAAAGTAGAAGACGCACGGTTGTCCTCTCAGAGGACCAAGAGCACAAAGCTAAGATCTGTAGATGCCTCCAACAGAAAACAATCATTTCCCATCAAAGCAAAGACACTCAAAGCCTTTAATGTAACTTATACACCAAGTGGAAACATTGTAGAAAGATACCGAATAAAACAGGATAAAAGGACAGAATGAAGGCAGACGGATACGATAAAACATAAGTTCGTATCCTTTTTTTTTCTTTCAAAGTGACAACAGATCTGTGAGGAGAACGAAGTAAGAGATAATCAGCCACCGATTCCATCGATAAGCTGAATGACTTCTTGCCACAGTTTGAATCATCTGTCGTTGAAATAGTGAACTTTGATGAATTAAAGCGTTTTTTGTAAACAAAGAACATTCAGGACTGATCAAGTTGAGAAAAAGCACCGAGTCCACTTCGACTTCCTCGTATGAATGAGGTCACAAAGCTGCCGAAGGACTCGGAAGAGAAACAAGTTTAAAACTATTTAACTCTGACGTGTTGATCCTCGCTGGTTGTTCAGTGGAGCTCCAAACTGCTGCAGAAACTAAGCCAGCCTGCCATGTGGCACTATTTCAGAAGTCCTCGCTCAAAGGTTTGGTGCACTTTACCGCCCGAAGCTTCCCGCCTAAAAACCAAAAATAAAGATCAGTTCCTGTCAACATTTATTACAAAGACAGTACAGCAAGGTCACAGCGACGTACATCACATATCGCTTTGAAAATAGTGAATTTATGAATGTAATGTTTTATTCCCACATGATGTTTCAGGGAGGACGAGATTATTTTATGGGCGCCATTTTGAGACTCGCCCTCCACAGACAGTGAAATGGAGGGAAACTCCTCTCAACCGAACAGAGGCAGCTGTTAGCGTAGCTTCTACTTTTCCTTTGGCTTGTCTTTGTCTGTGTTATGTACATCTGTATTTACTGGGTTTAAATGTGAAAGTCTGCGTGCAGCCAGTCAGAAGTGATTTGAATTTGTTTGGTCGTAGAAATATTGTCACAGCAGCACTTTTCCGTTCGGTCGTAACGCTGCAGTGACATGTTTTCACTCAGTCTGATGGCATCGAACACACAGGCGGCCATCTTGTTCTGGTCATTTGTTGAAACTCCGTCAAGCTGAAAAATCCTAAATGTCTCGCGGATCATTTTCCTGAAACTCCCACGACCTCACAGATTCTGAAACTTTTGGATGACTTTGTAAAAATCAAACCGCTGCAGCATTGAAACGAAAGCCTGCGATTGGTCAGAAACGTTAGCTGTGGACAGGGAGTGTTCGCTTGACTTTAGAAATTAGTCTTACATAACGTATCTGATGTGTCATTGAAGCTGAACGCGTGATTCACTGTTACCTGCTTTGTCTCTCCTGAAACTCTGAGGCTCATAAAGAGGTTTTATGACCATTACAGGCCATAACACAAACACACACACACACACACACACACACACACACACACACACACAACTTCCAGTTCCTCCCTTTCCTTTTTCTGTTTTGTAAAAAACATTTCTCAAACTTTTGCTACGTTATTCTCAACATCCCAGAGTGGCGTCAAAGCTCACAGGTTTTGAGGAAGAGTCAGACAATAAACATGGTGGCAGTGAGGTTTCTCCATGACCTGAGCAGCAGAGCCTCTGATCGTGGTACAGGTCGGATCGATCCATCCTGATGTGATGGGATATGTTCCTCTGTCCAGTTTACGTACAGGTGTGTCGCGCGCTGATGATCATCTCCCTGCTGCTCGGCCTCTGCTCCATGATCATCTCTCTGCTCGGGGTGAAGTGCATCAAGATCGGCTCGGCCAACGACCAATCCAAGGCCAAGCTCGCCTTGGCTGGAGGACTGATGAGCATCCTGGCAGGTGAGTCTGGGAAAACAAAGCCAGTGTCCTGACTGGAAGGTCTGGCTCCTTTCATTTCTCTAATCTCAAGCAGAAACTCAGAACTGTCTCTAATAATAACTGATCACAGTGACACACGTTGTTCATTCATTGAATCACAACTTCACTATACAAGCAGTTTGAGATATCTAAAGAAATACAGGCAGTGTTTGATATCAGTCAATAATGCGTCAACATGGCGGTTTGTGTGCTGCAGGTCTGTGCTGTATGACAGCAATCTCCTGGTACGCCAACAGCGTCGTGCAGGAGTTCTACGACCCGTTCTACGGTGGCGTGAAGTGAGTCGACTCGAAACGCATCCATCAGACGTTTAGACTGATCGAACAGCGTTAATGATAAACAACATGGTCTTTTAAGACGGACGAGGGCTAATCAATGTGTTCCATCCAAGTGTAAAATAATGATGATGATGATGATGATGATGATGATGATGATGATGATGTGTGTCATGCGTGTGCAGGCTGTTTCACTCTGTCATGTGTTTGCAGGTATGAGATCGGCGCTGGCCTCTACATTGGCTGGGGCGGAGGCCTTCTGGGTTTACTGGGTGGAGGTTTACTCTGCTGCGTCTGTGGGAGGCTGTCACCCCAGCAAGGGTACATGAATCTATCATTTCCAAAAGGATCAAAACTTTGACGCTCATATTTCTGAAAGTATTTTTGGTCTGTTGTAGTCAGAAGTGTGCTCTGTTGCACCTGTAACCACACCCAACAGTGAGTGCACCTGTAACACCTGCAGCTCCGCACAGACTAGATTTTCTGCAGGGTTAAAGGTCCAGCGTGTAGGATTCAAGGCCATCTAGTGGTGAGGGTCCAGACTGCAGACAAATGAACACCTTCACCACCACCTTTAAGAGCGAGGAGGAGACGCTCCTGCTGCCTTCAGTGCCTCTCCAGAGTCAGTGTTTGGTTTGTCCCTTCTGGGCTACTGTAGAAACATGGCAGTGCAGCATGGTGGACTCTGTGAATTCACACGTTGGTTCTTATTTTCAGGTGATTCTACACAAATGAAAACATAATTCTGATGATTATATTCCACGTCTGCCAGTAGATTCCCATAAATCCTCCTTAAAGTGCAGTTCAAATGAGGTCATGACAGTTTGGTGTATTATTCGTCAATCTGCTGATGGCGGTCGGTCGAGGTTTCCCGTAAACGTCACGTCATTTAATCAGTCGACTCGCTGCAATAAAGCTCAAACAGCGACGGAAGCCGAGAGCAGAGCGACTCGTTTCTATTGGCTGATCCGACGCTCTCAGCTTAGTGAAGTCGGCTAATCTGCTTTTGAACTGGACGGTTGTACGACCTCCAGCTGTCGGCAGCCAATCAGGAGAGAGGATTTAATGACTGAACAGTGAGCAGGATGCAGACTTTTCGCTGGTGGGAGGTTTTAATACCTGAGACTCAGATAAAGCACGAGGCTCGGCCCTCGCTGGCAGCCTCTGCATGCCGGCTCAGGTCTAACGTGTCGTTCGGCTTCTAACAGTCGTATTAACAGAGTTTTGTTTGATGAGTTCGGGTCTGACGTCGTCCCTCTTGTTTCACAGCGTTTACGCGGCCAAGGCGGTACAGAAGGTCTACAAAGCTGTGTCCGATCCAGACGCGCCCACGGCCTACGTCTGAGCACGCCTGAGGTTTCCTGAAGGTCCCAACTTTCACCTGATGTCTTTAACTGAGATCACAAAGGTCTGACGCCGCAGGGGGACAGCTGTTTGTCTCCAGAAGATGAGGACACACATGCACACGCACACACGCACACACACACACACACACACACACACACACACACACCTTTACGTGTGCCTCACACACACCCTGTCCTCCACCTGTCCTTTCGATTCATAGCTAATGAACTTCAGACGTTCCTTTTCTGTCCTTTTGGAGTGTTTGCTTATTTTTTTAAAGAGTTTTTGATGTGAAACCTGAAATCTGGATCCTCAGAGATTCACAGATGATTGTTAATGATTGTATAATTCTGTAACGAGTTCATTATTACCTGAATAAACTTTGTATTACATGACAGATGATGCTTTGGGTTTTTTTTTAAGGTGTCTGCATCCGTGTTTTGATCCACATATTTCTACACATTGTGAGTTGTAATTAATGTTTTTTTTTATATTTTATGTATTAATAAACTGACTGAATAGCTGATGTATTTAAAGTCTATCGATTTTGTTTCATCTCTAGTTGAACTGTACGACAGCACGATGATGTGTTTTAGCTCTCTGACTCGTCTTTTGATTGGTCGAAGCTCAGCTCCTCGTTCTGGCGTGTGAGTGTTTGGCAGACGTCACAGAAACACGGACGCCGCTTTATTTTAACTTCATTCTTTACAGCGTTTAAAGCACACAACTAACAAATACACAGCAGCTGTCAGCACACACAGGAAGTTTCTTAATGCAACTCATTACAACGAGAACTCATCCTGTGCCGCCTCTCAAACTGGTGCTGCTGGTGATCGAAAACATAATCCAGTCGAACAATCACGGACAGATTGCTTGCAGTGATAATTTCCTTTTTTCGGTTTATTTGGTGTCTCTTTGCTCCTTATGGCCGTTTGGTGTCCTGAACCCTGAGGGCACTGGTGTGTGTGTGTGTGTGTGTGTGTGTGTGTGTGTGTGTGTGTGTGTTTGTGTGTGTGTGTGTGTGTGTGTGTGTGTGCTGTAATCTCCTGTGTAATAGTGATGATTAATCCACCTCTGTCTGTTTACCTGCTGACAGGCAGAACAGTGGATTAAAGCTGCACAGCATCACTCTGTCTATGTATAGACCTCACACACACACACACACACACACACACACACACACACACACACACACACACACACACTGCAGACTGGATCAATCCTGCTGCTCAACCTTCAGGTTGCCTCAGAACGAACTCAGGATGTCAAAAGTCTGAGCACATCCTCATTTTTCTGCCTGTTGGTGCCAAACGTCCGACCTCAGTTTGGTTTTAGATGAAAGCTGCAGGTTCACAGGAACGATGATCCCTGATGAACATGGTCTGACTGCGCTGCAGGAGGAAACCAGTCGATGTGCTGCTTTCACACAGGAAATGATTCATGAAATATTTCCAACTATGAATTCTCAGTCTTTTCAGTGATTTGCAGCCAAACAGACTTTCACTGTAAATATTTTTTTTACATTTAACAGCAGAATTTATCACAAACTTCTATTTTTGAGCTGTTCTCTAATCGCAGCTGCGTCGTGTTTCTTCTATTTCGGGTTTGTGGGAGGACAGTTTAATTTATTACATGTTTTTTTTCTATCCAATATCAAAATTGGATCTCATTAACTCATAAAATCTCTTTTTTAAATAAAGAGAAAATGAATGTAGAGAAACCTAAATGCAGCTGAACTCCAGAGTTAAAGCCCATAGGATCATGTCAGCAGCTCAGGAGTCCACATACTTCATACTTCTGTATCCAGGTTGAGGTCAGTGGTTCAGGTCAGTGGAGGGACGTCGTTTGTTGAATGTTCTCCTCATTTTGTCTCTGAGATCTGACAAAGTCTGTCATCTGAATAGAGAACAGGGGCATCTGATCCAGACCCGTTCGCTGACACACAGTGTGCTGCCAGTCACCAGTTTCACCAGCTCAAACCGCTGCAGGCTGAAGTCCTGCCGTCGTGGAGGTTTGTGCTCAGTCTCAGAGACGTGTTGATTCACCTGTATGCGCTCAGGGAGGGTTTCTGCCTTTACAGCAGGTACGACACACAGGAGCCAACAGGACGCCGGCCAGCGATTCAAACCACTTCCTGGTTCAACAGAACAAACTAAAGCCGAAGAGAAGGTGTGAAACCAGCATGGTGCTTTTTAACTTCAGCTACAACAGCAGAAAAACCAACCAGGTGAGCTTTAAACAAACATTTCTATCAAAATAGGCTGATGGAGCAGAGCTGGAGGATCTGTGAGCTCAGAGCGCTTTATGTGTTTCTGTTGTTTGAACGCAGCTGTGTGCTTTCTCTCTGCACCTTTTCTACCTCCCTCTACCCCCCCCCCCCCGTCTAATCTGGCTCTGTTGTGCTGACTGAAGGGGAACCAGCTTCAATCCTCTCAGTCGGCTCATTCACAGGAACTCTGCATCCGTCTGTCTGTCTGCTGTGCTTTGAGGAGGACGAGGAGGACGAGGAACGAGCGCTGAGCACTGAGGGTTGGTCAAAGTTCACAGCCGGGTCACCTGATTGGCTGACGGGGCTGAGGGAGGCTGTGACGGACAGCAGGTGTTTACATATAGAGCTTCTCGGACCGACGCCACCCTCCGATCCGACAGCACACCTCCACCTCTGAGACACAGGTGAGTCTTCTCGATTCGAAAAGCGCCTCCACAGATGTGACATGTTTAAGTCCTTTCGTTTGCTTTTTATTCCACCACCAGAAGCTGATTCATGTTTTGTGACTTCATTTCATCCACGCTGACAGATTTGTTCACTTCTTTTAAGACACCGTGATTTCTGGGACAAACAGAAAGACTCAAAAATGTAGATTTTTCTTTCCAGATCAGAGGATATGTTGATGTGTTGCTGCTGATGAACCCGATTCTGGTCGATATAAAGTTTGGTTGTTGGTTTGATTTGTTCTGCTGTGTTTAAACCCTTCAAACTGTTGTTTCAGCTTGTTGTGAAACCTTCAACGTTGGATCAAAGTTTTCCAGATCCTCCATGAAGTTGACATTTCTCTGATTATTTTGTTGATTCCAAATCGATGAAGTTGGTCTGTGTGGTTTTCAGTGAGGAGACGTAAAAAGTGTCTGAGAAGGTTTTAAAAGGATTAAGAAGCTCAGCAGAGTTAAATGTGCTCAAATCTCTCAGTCGTCTCAACTCCATTAACTCGGCCAGTAGGAATCATTTATCCAGACCGTCTCCAAAAAACAGAAACTACGATGTGATCCAGCAGCCCTGAAGCGAACCTGCCTGACTGGAGATGTTCCTCAGGACTGTGGTGCTTCTGGACTTTGGCTGGAGTTCAGATTTTAATACAAATTCTAGATAATGATTCATATTTGAATTAAAGGTGAAACATGTGAGATAAGACCAGAAATTTAATTGTGAAAATGAACTAAAATGATCAGTTGTGACAGCCTGTCAGAGATGTCGGTGTGTTGTGCTGCAGAGATATGAACTGTTAGCATGCTAACAGCTAGCTGCAGCGTCCTGTCTGTACCTGAACAGGTGACAGTGCTAGTTTAATCCTAACAAATGGTTTCATTTTATTGTCCAATCAATTTAGGGAATTAACACTTCTTTGCTCTGCTCGTGTTACAGTTGGAAAAAAAATCTTTTTTATTGTTCAACAGGCTGAACTTTCACACATCTGGTAGGTTTGTGTCAGTGAGAAACAAACGCAGGATTAGAGCTTGGACTTGGTGTTTGAAGACGTCCGTGTGTCTCGCTCTCTCCATCAGGTGCTGCTGACTCCATCTGCATCAACATGAGCCCAAAAAATGTTGTTTTCAAGAAGATTTGCAAGGACAAGTCGGTGAGTGAAGCTCCTCAGATGAACGTGACTGCTGATGAGAAGAGTTATGTTCTTCAGAGGATCACGTCTTAAAGTGTAGATGTCCTGTTGCCATGCATGGAGACCAGAGGTAGACATGAAGGTGGACACCAGTTCCGTGTCTGTGCATCCAGGACTAGAAGCAGGAGGGAAACTCCTCCGTCAAAAGAGCGAAATCCAGCTTCCAGATGCTCCACAGCTGTGTGTGTGATTGTTGTGTTCGAGGGGGGGAATGAGGCGACGGAGGCTCTCTGTAAATGAAAGGTTTTGGTGTTGACCTGCTCTACACAGAAAGTGTCGTAGAATAACTTTTACTGTCATCTGGTGCTACATTAATAAAATTCAATTAAAAAACTGAACCAGCTCAAACCAGCTGGGTTTAGCTGGCTCTAGAGCTCAAACATGGCAACCCGTCCGCCAAAGGAAGGTGGACTGTGAGGAGTTCTTCACGGCCTCCACGTGCACGTTATGATGAGAGCAGATTTACTCCTAAAGCGTCTGCTGCTCGTACTGGTGCGACGCCACAGAGGACGAGGAGCTCAGACACAGTTGTTGTTCTTTCAGTGATATTTTCCATCTCGCTGCATTTAATTCTGTAAAGCGGATCAGCTGCTCGTCCGGCCGATCATGACGAGGTCGGCACAAAGTCACGTCAACGTGAGCCGAACTGAGCTTGATGTCACGTTACCGGTGATGTCTGAGCAGACGTTTAGTGTTTGAACTGATGGTCATGTGGATTTGATGCAGGAATCAGACAGTTTCAGGTTTGTAGAGGACTCTGGTCAGTTTACAGGCTTCTGCTCAGAGGATGGTTCCACTGATATAAAATGAATAAACCTAAGAAAACTGAAAACTGACTCAGAGCTCCTCTGAGGCATTAGAAAGGTAATCATGTGATATGTCGAGTCAGCAAACGTGAATGTTTCCAATGTTTTACATGATAACATGTAAAACATTGGAAAAACCAACCAGTTGCTTCTTTATGTGAAGCTGCTCTCTGCTGCCGTGAAGAACCACAGATGTCGCGATGCTGCAGACTTTCACCGCCTCTCCTCTTCTGCTGCAGGTTGGAGTCTACATGGGGAAAAGAGACTTTGTCGACCGCATTGACTCCGTGGACCCAGTGGGTGAGTTCACCTCCTGAAAACATCCACCAATAACTTGTTTGCATCTGACGTCACGTCACTCTTTTGCTGTGGCGTGAACTGCAGATGGAGGGCAGGAAGTGATTTTCTGCACAGGAAGCGCAATAACACACACTGAAAATGTTTTGATCACAAGGGTGAAAAATGCAAGAAATTCACCGAAAAATGCCAGAAAAAATGTCTTGTTAACCGTCTGCGGTCGGGAGGAGCCGAGATGGCTCATGGTGGACATGGTGTAACGTTAGCTATAGTTTAAATCTGTGGTGACAGATTTAAAGTGACAGCTACAAACAACACAACTAACACTGGTTACGTTAACGTTAACGGTTTCAAGACAAGACAGCTGGGCGTAAATAACGCACTCTGTCTTGTTTAGAGACGATCCACGTCTTTAGTGGCGTTTCAGCAGACCTTAATGAGCAGTTAACCGAGCAAACAACCGTAACGTAAACGTCGACATTCAGCACCGCGGCGCTGAATGTTTGTTTGAGTCACATCCAACACACGTTCTGGTTTTCTGTCTCGTAATAATAGCACACGAAGAACGTTCCTCCATCTTCTACATTGTGCTTTTCACTTCCTGTCCTCCATCTGGATTTAACATCATGTGACTGCCTATAAGAGAGTAAACCAGCAGTCACATGATTTTATCAGCTCCCATCAAACCAACACGGCGTCACCGTTTCCGATCAGTGTGGGCCGCTCAGTGACGACCGCCTGGTCTGTTGGAGCCAGAACCACATTCTGGGGGGGTCAGGTAATATCCCAAAGGCTCCCAGTGAGGTACCAGTAATGTGACTTATCGCCACCTACTGGTCCGCCATGTTCCTCTGAGTGTTTGGAGTATGGACATAAAAAGTCTCTTTTATTTTAGTCACTTAAAGAGCTCTGACCTTTTCTCTTTACCACTAGATGGCGTCATCATCGTTGATCCTGAGGCTCTGCAGGGGAGGAAAGGTCAGCACGCACACACACACACACACACACACACACACACACACACACACACACACACACACACACACCATTCAGCAGGTGTCGATCTCAGCTCAGGATACTGTTCACCTCGTACATTCATACAATCATACATCAACAAGACAGTCCAGCAGTTTGGACACCTGATGATGGACAGGTGTCCTGAATGACACTGATGATGGACAGGTGTTCTGAATGACACCTGATGCTCATGCCGTCTGTCCTCTGCCCTCCAGCGTTCGTCACCCTGTCTTGCACCTTTCGCTACGGCAGAGATGACATGGATGTGATGGGAATCGCCTTCCGCCGGGAGCTGTACCTGTCGACCCGCCAGGTGTACCCGCCCCTGCAGGACCGCGAGAAGGGAATCCACACCAAGATACAGGCCAAACTGCTGCGCAAGCTGGGAGACAACGCCTACCCGTTCTTCTTCGAGGTGAGACGCTGATTGGCCAGCAAGCAGAAATGCATCACTTGTGTAGGAAGCATCAAACGCCACACAGGTACAGGTGAAAGTCCTGTGCTTCAGATCTTAATTAACCATAAGCAGGGGGGGGGGGGAGTCACTCAAAAATCCTTGTATGTCCAGTTTTGGGGATTTTGCAGCTTTCAGATCAGCTGAAGAAGAAGAGGAAGGGACAGGCTTAAACCAGTGGGAAAACGTTTTGCTCTCTTTGTTCTTCTGACAGTTATGTCCTGAAGTCACAGTTTGACGTCATCGATGCACAAACTGTTTGCTCTGATCACACTGATGTCTTGTATACAAACGTTATGATTAATGCAGTCAATCACAAAAGGAAATCTTAATGAGCCTCCAAAGTAAGTAAGCACTGATCTGCTGACTGCCTGTGTGTTTCAGTTTCCTGACAACCTGCCTTGCTCAGTGGCTCTCCAGCCAGCGCCCCACGATGTCGGCAAGGTAAGATCCAGACTGAGGACTCAAAGCGGTGCTGATGGGGCCAACACATCACAGGATGCTGACGCCTCTCCTCTCTCGTCCTGTAGCAATGTGCTGTGGAGTTTGAGATCAAAGCGTTCAGCGCTGAGAGCCAGGACGCTAAAATACGCAAAAGGTGAGTCTCTGCTCACCTGTGCAGGCTTTACACGACCGGAAGAGACGTGCAGGGTGGCACTGAAAGAACGCCGAGTCAGTATCAGGAAACCAGTCTCACCCAGACTTTGTGTTTATTTTCTCTGCTTTGTCCAACAGGAGCACCGTGAAGCTGATGCTCAGGAAGGTTCAATATGCTCCAGAGAACGAGGGAGTGGCGCCCTCTGTTGAAACCAGCAGGGACTTCGTCATGTCGGAAAAACCGCTTCATGTCAAGGCCAGTCTGGACAAAGAGGTGAGCTCCTTCACATCGTGAACTTCACAGACACTGAAGTGCACATCAGTACCTTCTGTAAACCCGCTGTGTTCTTCACGTGATGCTCCTCACAGCTGCTTCTGTAATGACAACATCCACTGGTCTCTGCCTTTGACATCCTTTGACATCAGTTTTTACGTGTTCTGTTCCTGCCTGACCGTTGATGCTGTTTCCAGATATTCTACCACGGCGAGCCCGTCAAAGTGCACGTCAGCGTCACAAACAACTCCAACAAAAACATCAAGAACATCATCGTCTCTGGTAAACATGACGCTTCCCGCTCATTTCGTTTTCATTGTAGGAGGAAGGACATGCAAACGCACACGCACACGCACACACACACACACACACGCACACACACACACACACACGCACGCACGCACACGCACACATACACACACACACACACACACGCACACACACTTGTTCCTTCGTGACTCCTCTTGTCGTCCTCAGTGGATCAGGTCGCCACGGTGGTGCTCTACTCCAATGACAGCTACGTCAAGTGTGTGGCCATCGAGGAGCCTGGGTATGTGGTCTTCATCAGTGTCCCTTTTATTCTGGACCGTTCACTTTTCACTGGGATGACAGGATAAACTGGTTTAATCCAAGAGATGGGTTAGGTGTTGGTGTAGCTCTTGGTTGCTGTATTCTGCTGTTTAATGTCTCTCTCTGTCTCCGTGTCTCAGGGACTCTGTGTCTCCGGGAGCGTCCCTGCAGAAGGACTACACGCTGCTGCCTCTGCTGGCCTACAACAGGGAGAGACGCGGCATCGCTCTGGACGGCAAACTGAAGCACGAAGACACCAATCTGGCCTCGTCCAGCATGTGAGCGACCGTCAGAGACGCCGCCGCCTCCTCAGAGGGACTCACGCGTGGCGATCTGACTCATTTTAATCGTCTTCTCTTTCAGCATCAAGGAAGGTGTGCTGAAGGAAGTTTTGGGAATCATGGTTTCATACAGAGTCATGGTGAAGCTCATCGTCGGAGGGTGAGTCGCCCCTGTGTGTGTGTGTGTGTGTGTGTGTGTGTGTGTCAGCTGTCCGTAACCACAGACATGTTGAAACTTGACGTTTAAGTTTTCAGTTTCATGTTGTGACAGTGCTGTGGTTAAAGTCTGGTTAGAGTAATGAGGCTTTGACTGGACGTTTCCCTCAGGAGATGGTAGAGACCAGAAACAGACTGACGCTGATCAGGCGACACAAACACGTCTGCAAATCAACGATCGTGTTGTTTCTGAACTGCTGGATGTGGAAATAAATAACTGCTTACAGGTTCCTCATATCCTCTTAAAGATGCAGTTTCTGCTGCCCCTAAATCACCAAAGAAATCAGGACTCACAGGTTTAACTAAGATGCTTTTATTCATTAACTTGTTATATCTTGTTGTGTAAAGTCGTCTTATTTTGGGTGGACCTTGAACTCACCGCCTCCTGACTGCTGCAGGATTTCAAATGTTTGCTGTCGGTGTGTTCGTCAAACTGTTCAACATCACTTCCTGTTTCTCTTCTTGGTCTCTGCCACGCTCACAGGATTATGGGATCAAGGTGGGTCGATGTCTGTTCACTGAGTGTGTGTGTTCGTCTGACACGTGTGTGCCATCCCATTACTTTTAGCACAGAATGACAGAATGTAGCTCAGCAGGTGTTTTCCCTCCTGAGAGGTCTTTACTACTGAAAACAAACATGGCTGCTCGACTTTCCTCCACCTTTAAAGATGAGACAGTGAGATATAATTTTAAACCTGTTGAGGCTTTTAATCTTTTTTTTTTTTAGGATGGCACATATTTATCAAGGTGAACTCTTTGTTGAACATGTTGTGTTCATATGATAATTAGCTGATGTGCATTAATTCATCAACATGTTGCAGTGAGAGACGTTAGTTTGGGTTTGTGTTGCAGTGAGGTCGGCCTGGAAGTTCCCTTCAAACTCATGCATCCTAAACCCGATGCAGGTAAGGAAACACACATTTCACTGTGTGCGTGTGTGTGTGTGTGTGCGTGTGTGTGTGTAGCTTATTTGTCTTTTTATTCATGTGTGTAGCGGACAGATGACCGTCAGTCTGAATCTAAAGCTTTTGGTGTTTCTGTTTTCTTTTGCTGCTGACAGTGAAGGAGAGGTAAGCTGCTCCCAGACCAACAAGAAAGAAAGAAAGTCCTTTGAATGTGTTCTAATCTCGTTAGCCTGTCAAACAAGCATCAGTCCTCTGGAGTTCTGAATGAATGAATGCATGAATGAATGAATGAATGAATGAATGAATGAATGGGACTGGCTGTTTCATTGTGGGAGAGATCGGTCGTCCTGTTGTGAGATGATCAGGCGCGGTGCTGTAGTTGCTGAATTCATCCAAAAACTGACCCAGAATCTGAAATTCCAGCCACCATTAGCAGCACACACGACAGAATGTTTGGCTGGTCGGATGTTGGGAGTCATGGTTAACAGGAGAAGACAAAACTGTCCAGAAACTGCAGACAAATGGTAAAACAGCGTGTTGTGAGTTCACCGACGTGATGACTGTGCCAGCAGCTCACAGCACTGCTGTGGTGTGTCTGTGTTGTCTGCAGTGAGATTGAGGAGGAGATGGAGTTCCAGGAGTTCAAGCGCTCCTACCTGAAGGGGATGGCCGATGAAGACGACGAAGATGGAAACGTGTCGGGTGGTGACGACATGGCGCCCAAAGAGAAATAGAGTGACAGCGGCTGGAACAAAGGCAGCTGGGAGTTTGAGTCGCCTCCGAGTTTGTGCTAGAAGTTGATTAATTAAAGGACCGTGTCTGTGATTTAGCATGTTTTAGCACCACTTAGATGAACTTCACCAAATACGCTGAGTACCACCATCTTATTTTTGCTCAGGCTAACATGTTAGCATACCCGCTGAACCGAAGACTCCTTGTAACTCTGCTTTGGTCTCCACCAGCTCCTGAGGACAGGTTCTGTCTCTTTAGCTGCTCGATGCTCCACGTTCTTCACCAGCTGGTTTCTGTCTGTAGGAAAGCAGCTTTGATGAGCTCACATGTGCTTTATGTGTCTGTACAGCCATGAGGACTGCTAACACCCACACTGCAGCAGGAAGTAATAATGTGGTTGGAAGCTAATAGTAGCCCACAACATTTCATACTGCAACTAAATCTCATTCCCACATGACTTCGGTTTGCTGGTCTTAGCAAGCTAACATGCAAAACCACCGACCTGGTCCTTCAGTAGAGTAAGGGATGATCCCTTGTAATTTGTAAGCATATTTTTTGTGCTTTTTCAGAAACACAGCTGCTGATTCTTTAGATTTGAAGTAACGTCACTGCTCATCTGTCCAATCACAACAAGTGGACAGTGTGAAGCAGAAGGATGTAAAGGCAGTGGTTTAGTTAAACAGTATTTGAATGTTATGAAGATCTGCAAACTCTCATAAATAATATGGGCATCAGTCGTGTTTGCTTTAACTGTAACATCAGAGTCAGCTGATGTGTCTGTTGTGTCGCTGACAGTAAAGCTGCTGCTGATGTCTTCAGATTTACTGCAGCATCATTTATGTAGAAGGCTAAACTTCATGTGGCATTTAGAGGAGATGTGATGCTCCGTGTGACTGCAGTTTGACAATAAACGCTGATTGATCCGTCCTTCGTCAGCTGCTCGTTCTTGGTGTAATGTTGTTTCTCAGGCTGCAGGTCGTGGCTCCCTCTTGGGGTCACCTGATATTCAGAGGGTTCTTTGACAACAGGTGTACTGATACTTCATGCTTTAGAAATCTATAAATCAATAGGATTACCTTGTACAAATCTACACATTAGTTCTAGGAAATTCTTGCATTGTTTATCTGTAAAATGATCTGATATCAGCTGAATTATGGAAGAAACAAAAAAGCCAGTTAGAGCCAAACACGAGCCTCCAGAGATTATTTTTAATTTCAGACAAAAACTACAATGCACAGAAAACTGAGGCACACACAGATGTGACACGTGAGTACATGAACAGCTGAGCTGAAGATGACGTCTGATCCCTCTGATGGCGCGTTTCTTCAGACTCTGATCAGTTTACAGATTTTTAGTACATCATGATGCAAAAAACTCACCTTTGAACATCTTAACGTGAAATCTAATGATTCCTCTTGTTCCCTGTGCAGTCCTGCTCATTATCATCATCATTATTTACTGAAATACTCCACTGGCTCATTTCTCCATGTTTGTTTCACAAAACAAGATTTTTGGACCCAAATTTAACCTGGACGACTGTTTGAGTCCTGCAGTCTCACAGTTTGTGTCACTTTTAGCTCATTTTATGGAGAATTTTACAATTAGCTCATCCTCGTTAACGACGCATTGACACATTACACCCAGGGCTTTCTAAACAGCTCAGGACCCGGCCTGGACGTGGCTCAGTGCTTCATCCTGAGCCTCCTTGGTTTCTCCTTCACAGCGTCCTTCCTTACCTGCTCATCGGCTCCTTCGTCATGTGAACTTCTTCATCTAATCAATCCTCTGTCTCAACAGCTCAGAGCAATGCACATATTTACATTTTTATCAAAAATAAAATTCTTTGCTGCTAAATCAGCCCTCTGATTGCATGCAGGTAGAAAAAGTACTTTGAATTATTTTGAGTACTAAACACTTAAGTTCAGGGCTGCTGTTCATAGTTTTGGCTCACATATCTGATCCACGTAGCCGGATCAGTCAGCTCTGTTCTGGCAACAGAAAACAGATTTAATGTGGGCCGGGCAGGGCTGTAGGCTTGTAAGGCCTTGGATCAGTGAGAAGGTGCAAATCAGCCACTCTCAGGCCACCAAACATGAGATCAGCCAACAATATGGCTGATTCTGACGCCACATTTATCAGGTCTGGCCATTTTGGCTGCCGGTGAGGTTAGCACAACATTGCACTGACTGCCATCACTGTAGAGGTCACAGAGATAACTGATCTGAGCTTTGAAACAGTGACATGAGGCTGAATTAATACGAGTGTCAAACAGAATCAACCTTCAGGTCACACGCAGATTTAGCTCCCACAGTAAAAAGGTAAAAACTTTTCTTCCAAATCATAATTTTTGATGGTGTGACTCAGCTTGGACTGATGTTGCGTGTTTCCTTTTCCTCTTTGGGCTGTAAAGCTGGTTCCAGCAGAGCTAATTTAAAGATTTCTGAGGCAAAATCCAAGATGTGAAACTGAACATTCATACGTGTGTCGCCTGATCTTCTTCCCATGCTCGCCTGGATGTTTCTGTGTGAGATGTGTCTTTTCTGTTACTGTAGCTTCTCTGAATCTGCTGCCATAAAGTTTGTCAAACTCTACTTTTTGTTGCTTCTGTCTGAACTAAAACGACTAAAACAAAATGTCAGAGGACTCATGATGGAAGCAGCTGCTTTGGTTGCGATTTTAATATAATTCTTTTCTTTTCTTGAGCATTAAACTTTATGCATCATCAACATTTGAAAAGACAAAATGATAAAGGCTCTAACACTAAACTGCAGCAAGGTGATTTCAAGGACTAAGAATAAATTCACTGTGAGTATGCAAAGTGCTTTTAAAACATTTACTATGAGAGTAAAACCTCTACAAATGACTGGAAAAGTCTGCGGCCAGCTTGGTGATCTAGCCGTGTATTAAGTGTATGAAGTGCATGATCAGATGCATTTTTCAAGCTGGCACGTGTGAGCCTACATGCATGCTCATATTTCAGTTGAATCATAGCAGTGCGTCGATCTCCACATTTAAAGGGGGGGTATTTCTTCAAGTTGTTTTTTGGTTTCCAGAGCTCCAATACAAAAAAACCCCAAAAACACAAAACAACTAAAATCAAAATCTGATTCTGACCAGATGATGGCGCTAAATGAAAAGTCAGAGGGTCACCAAAAGTTAATATAGTTCATCCTGAGGGGGAACGTGAACATCTGAACCACCTTTCATCACAGTCATCCAACTGTTCAGTCACAGATGTCAATCTCAAGTCACTGATCGTTAGAAGTTATGCTTCACTTTTTGCAGTGTATTGACTATTAGTTCTGCTGACCCCGCCCCTTAACCGCCTCCCATCGACCACGTGCAGAACGACCCAGATTCAGCCCACGACCGGAGGAGACTGAACACTAAATATCATGGCTTGCTGCCTGTGTGGCATCACATTTAGGGGCAGTTCTGATTTGCTTGTGTGAAAATTGTTATTTGACTGGAAACCAGCAGTGAGGAGTTCCAGTGCCACGAGAACTTTTCTGACAGAAAAACTCAAAAATGAGCATTTCTGCTTTTCTAGAATACCCCTCCTTTAAAACGTGCAGTTATGAATACACTGAGAGTTTGATTAGGTGTGTGTGGATTCTTCATCTAACTGTGTGACTGACTGGAGCCTGCTATGGGGGGGGGGTGGTGGTGGTGGTGGTGCCTTTAGGACCATCCCAGCTAAAGATTTCCGTATCATCTGTGTTTGTCATCAGGTGATGGTGTCGGCCCAAAGGCATGTCGCAGGAGTCGGGGTGCAGAAGATACCCAGAGAACGTGCTGCTGCTCTCGTTGTCGGTGTACATGCCGTTGGTGGTTTTATCCTTCACCTGAATCCACACCCGGTCTCCCATGTTGAGGTGGAGGACGATAGTCTGGCTCGTGGTGGACGTGTCCATTCCTTCTGTTGCTCTTACTATAGGGTAGAAGTTGACGAACAGGCCGACTTTAAGAGTCCTCTTGGCGACCGCCAGGTGGAAGGTGAAGATGTAGGTGCCGTTGACAGGGGCTGTGTATATGCCCCTGATATGGTTGAAGTGCCCCTGGTGGTTGCTCAGGACAAGTGTGAAAGGAACAGGTAAGTTTTCTTCTGGAAACGACTTGTTAAGGCATGCGAAGAATGCCGATTGGATGGCTGGGGAGCAGGGCCCACGTGGCCCCATGAGACCCATGGGACCCAGGTTACCTTTTAGCCCCGTGGGACCCTGTACACCCTGTACACCTGGGTCACCGCTTTCACCTCTGTCCCCTTTAGCCCCCTTTTCTCCTGATTTCCCATCCTTGCCGTCTGTGCACTCACACATCCCCTGCTCACCTTGATCACCTTTCTGGCCGTCCATCCCAGGGTCACCGGGTCTACCCAGGTCACCCTTATTGCCCTTAAAACCTTTGGATCCCATAGGTCCCTGGACCCCAGGCAGGCCCCGAGCTCCAGCTGGTCCAGGGACGCCTTGTGGACCTGGTGGACCTTCAACACTCTCACAGGAGGCAGGGCACGTGCCAGTTTCGCCCTGCGGGCCCTGTGCACCTGTGGGGCCAACCAATCCTCTGTCCCCCTTTTCTCCTGGAAAAACACATCAAGAAGATTTGCATTAAATTATAATTTCAGTTACCCCACTTGCAGATATCAGATATCACTTTCCTTCCAAGGATCTCCACATTGTTTGTCACTTCCTGTGTTAAGGATTGTCGAGGCTACAGTTCAGTCATCATCTGCTCAGACTGCATGTGCCTCTCTACCCAAAAGTCTGTTGGTGAGACTGTTCTCCCCACGTCAGCAGCAGTCAATGCAACCAATGTTAAGTGTGTTTACTGTTAAATAACATTGCCCTCTTGTGGTCGTAGGAAGTATGACTCTTGTCTGTCATGAGCAAAGGAGGACAAAGAGTGACAAAGGTATTGTGCCACAAAGTCTGCAGAGGCAGGAGGCCTGATGGGTCAACAGAATATCACCACTGGCTTCCTGTTTTCTACCAAGAGTCAGTGCTGGTTTCTTCTAACCATGACCATGATCGTCCCCAAACCTTAAAGAAGTAGTTTCACCCAAACCGTGATCTTCGAGGGATGACAGTTGAGAGTTATTGTTGTGCTGAAACCTAATCCAACTTTAACCACTCTGCTGTCACATCACAAAACCGTTTTGTTTTTGCAATGACGTTTTGCTGCGAAAGGCAGGGATGGGTCAACAAAACATCGGCCTAATTAATCGCACGAGATGACTGCTGTTCACTTCCTGTTTCTTACCATCAGTCTACATTCTTTTGACCATGACCAACACTCCTTAAACCTAACCAATTAGGTATTTACTGTAGTTTCATGGAAGTCCACTGACATTAATGAAGTAACTGTCTTCACTCAAACCATACTTCTTCCTCATTGTCATGATAGTGCCTGAACCCAACCAAACCTTAACCTTAGATGATAACACTGTTAGTGATAGTGGTGTCATGGGGTTTAAGTGACACTAATGATCCTTTACATAGAGTGATCTCAGCAGACCTTTGAAGCCTCGGTCGCCCTTCATCCCGGTGAAACCAACAGGTCCAGACTGCCCTTTCTCCCCAAGGTCTCCCTTCTGACCTGTAACAGACAAAGATGGAAATTACTACAAAAAAATGGAAAAGCAGGATGAGATGACCAGTGTTAAGATGCACTAAAGTCATGTTGTGTTAAGGGAAAGGCAACATCTGTTGGTCGGTTTTGAGGAATCCTTTGAAGATGCATCCACCAGCAGCAAAATGAGACAAATAGAAAAATAATTGGACAGTGTCTAACAATAGATTTTCATCTGTAGCTCCTGTAGTACAGAACATAACAAGGAATAATAAATGACACTGAGAAGACATCTGCATTGTCTACAGTGGAATTTAAAGCCGCTGTATGCAGGATGTGAATACGATTCGACGCCTCCACAAAGCTGAAGCGAGGCAGCCGCACTGAGACTGCAGGTGCTTTTAAAGAGCAGTTCAGCATAGTTTTTCTGTCCAGAGTGAGACGAGAGGATGGACTCAGTCAGACAGATTTGTTGTTGAGGGTGGATGCTTCTTGTTTTTTGACAGGGCTGCTAGTTTCCCTGCTCCAGATTCAACTTCCAGACCCAACAGTTGGTTTCTCTGTGCTGAAACTGATTTCCATCTTCTCATTTATCATTGTACTGTTTATTTATTGTAAGGTGTTTGTGGTTGTGTGTCCACAGGATTGGACAGTAAGTGATGGGCTCTGGTTATGACTGGAAGTCTACAGTGACAGTCCAGGCTGGCCTGTAGGTGCACAGTGCAGTCACGGCCATGTAGAACTCACCCTTCATCCCCGGAGGGCCTGTGAATCCTTGACGACCTTTGAACCCCATCATTCCTCTTCTCCCTGGACTCCCAGGTGCACCTGGTCAAAGATTACAGTCAGGTGAGTTTCTACACAAACTTTTCACTGACTCTTGCTGCTGATATCACAGTCCTCACTTCCTGCAGAGACCAACGCTTCTCAAGCAAAATAAAACTGACTGAATGTCTTACTGAGAGAAATCAAGTCCAGTTATCTTGAAATAAGTTTAATAATCTGTGGCCATCTGTGCTTGACAGTCACTGATAAGAAAACATCAGATTTAGTCTTTCTACAAAAAGCTTTTGTCTCTTTAAGTTTAGCATTTGCATTTGCACTTTGTGTATTAAACTGAGTGCTGGATGCTTCAGACGTGCAGACACGAGCTGCCACTGATCACACAGTTTGATATCTCCATGTGAGCAGAGTCATCCACAGCTGCCGTCAGCTCTCTACTGCAGCCTGTTTTTCACCAGAACTCAAACAGGTCATTGAAAGGGATCCGCACACCTGGAGGGCCCCGGTCTCCGCGGTCCCCTTTGGGCCCCATGGTGCCTTTACAGTGCGCACAGAGGCAGAAAAAAGGAATCTGGTCACTTGGCGGCGGCACCGGTGCGTTCAACAGCATGTCACAGATCGCCATGTCAGGCACGGGGGGCATCGCCGAGTCGGTGGCCCCGAGCATCCGGAGCTTGTTGGTCATGTTGCCGCTGGGTTCCCACGGTTGTCCTGTGGGGGGCAGCTGCAGGGGGTTCATGCGGGCAGAGGGCAGTAACTCAGACAGCTCCTCCTCATCTGTGCCGGACCAGTGGACGGTGTTGGGGTCCTCAGTGGAGCTGTCCTCTTCCATGAACTCCATCATGGTGGTGTTTTGTAGCAGCATGGCTGAGCAGAGGGAGGAGACGGCGAGGAGTCCCAGCAGGCTGGGCAACATCTGGAGGAAGAGGAGGGTGATAGGAGCCCAGAAGAAGGAGTTAAGATCAGATGCATCATTTGATTGAGTGTTCTGTCTGTTTGTGTATTTCCTTTTTTAAAATCTTTAAAAACTTCCTGAGAGTGAGCTCACTCAGATCAGGCTGTTTCAGGAATTCTTCAGAAACTTTCTTTCTTTCTTTTAAATCTTTCTGACCTCTTCCAGCAGACTGAAACAATCTGAAGCAGGTGAAATGATCTCACCTGACTGGCTTACATGTGTGCAGGGACCCCACTTTACAAAGTGTCTCATATCCAGATAATATCCAGGTGAGATTTGAGACACTGTCATTAACATTTAGCCTCATGCACGTATGTCTCTGTTGTTCTCTCAAATCTGATAGCATCTGTCTTGGTCTTCCTGTCTACATGTGAATCAGGGTCGGCTGTCCTCTGGTCCAGAAGGCCGTGGTCATGTGCCTGAATCTCTTTAACCGACAGAAACAGCAGAAGAACTTCTGCACACAGCAGTTTAGTCACAGTGGAAACAGCGTAGCTGGAAAGCTAACAGCTGTCCACAAACACACGGATGAGTCACATTTATGAGCTACAGATCAGTTCGTTTTTGACGTTTCGGCAGCTCTCCTCGTCTCCTGTTGGACTGTTTGTGTTGAAATATGGGAGTCTGAGTCTGAGTGCAACTTCAGCAGCTCTTAGATTTCCACTGTCTGACTACTGATGAAGTTCAGTTGGGAGGAATAAAGACTGTGAAAGCATCTTAGAGAGATGGACGCATTTACACCTTTTCAACATCTGGCTCATCTGGATTCTGGATTCGAAACACTTGAAATGCAAAGTGTAAATGTTATCTTCCTACAGATTTTAGGATAAAACTCAGTGGTCACAGTGCATCCAAAGCTGCTTCCACATTGACCGATTTCACCCATCGCTAACCTTCAGACCTCGAAACCCTGATATCAAACCTTCAGCCTGAAGACGACCAAACCTCAGCTCCCCTCCAGGGTCACTTCTGAGTGTAACGCAGGAGAAAGTTCAAACATTCAAACTTAAAGGCACATTGAAAGTCTGGGACTGAAGAGACAGCAGGCACATCATCCATGAAAGCATTAAATACATCCATCAATTTTCCAAATTGTACCTCAAGACTCAAACAAAAACTGACAAACTGAAATATTTCTAAGGGCTTTGGCTTGACAGGAAGAAAATGTGTCAACATTTTTTCAGAATTTTTAAAAGTAAAATCCTGTGAAGCGTTTTGGGGAAGACTCACCGCTCTCTTTGAGTCGTGCAGCATCGTCTGGAGGTCTGGGATGAGCGAGACGGAGGAGGCTTTGATCCATTTATAAACCTCGGCCCAAACAAAACGTCTTTCAGGCTGCGTCTCACCTGCAGACAAAGGCTGAGGACGGGGGCAGGAGGGGCAGGGAGGGGAGGCCCGTCTTCATTGTCCTGCTGGAGGAGAACTGGGCCTCCTGCCTGCGACGTGACCTCCTTCACCATGAAACAGCAAAAATATATTCAGAGCAGAAAGAGGAGACACCGCTGGGTTTATCTCTCCATCGTTCTGCACCCTCCTTTTCTCCCATCGCCCTTTCAGAGAAAAACATTCCCACTTTAAGGTTCCCACTCGTTCATTCATCATCCCTCTGTAATCTGTGGAATGTTGGATCTGCTGCAGTTTGACTTTAGCTTTGATCACTTTGCCTTTTTAATAGATTGTGTTGTGTCCCTGCCGAGTTGGTTCCTGTCAGACAGGCAGGAAACACCTCAGAGACGATAAAACCAAACCAAAGTCCACTTTAGAGGATTTAAGAAGTTCTTCTTATTACAACAAACCCCAGAAGAAAAGGTTTGATCATTTCCTCAAACAGCTGCTCGCTGTCGTCTTTATCAGACAAACAGGACGAAATAGTACATCTGTTAGGGACTATTTTCAGTGGCGGATTAATCCATTTGGTGCTCTTTTGATGGAGCTCTATGGCACATCGGGTACTTGTTAGTAGATCCATTCACTGTTGGTTCAGCTCTGCAGCGGAGATTTCTGGTAATAAGTCAAACAGAGAATATCTGCTTACACCTCATCAGCGATGGGTCAGTGTTCAGCAGCTCTGAAGCCGACAGGTGAAGTGAACAGGTGTGTTCTGGACTTCAGTCCAGTTCAGAGGTTCTGCTTCTTTCCTGGAATATTTCTGTTTTGGGCGACTTTTCCTCACCCACATTTTAGAAGGAAAAAATGACTTATTACTCCACAACGTTTATCAGATGGCTGTTTAAGTTTGGAGATTCATTTTGAGATGAATTTATCAGTCAGCAGGTAGACGTGTTGCATCTCCACACTGTCGACTTCTCTTCTTTAAACACTCTGAGTTCAGATTTACATGATGACGCTCTTTTCTTTCTTTCTTACTTCTCAAATGACTAAAGTGAGGAGCACATCTGACATGACCTCAGACTCACTCATAAAGGCGCAGTAGTCAAAGTGTTTCTGTTCTGTAGTCTCTATTTTTCATCCTTACTTTCATCTTACCAGCATTATCAGGTGGGTTTTATTCTCCATCTTATTTTACACGTATGTTACATTTCATCATCAATAATTATTCATAAATGAAGTTTTCCTGATTATTGTGCAGCGACCTGCCTCGCTGTGTCTCGTTCTTGTTCTCAGGTGATTGGACACTATTGAAAACATAACTATGAATATTGTATTTCCACCAATGGATCCCCATAAATCATCAGAAGTCATAAAGCATCCTTCAAAACAAGGCAATTTACCGTATACTAATCTACATAAGTGCCTGTACTCATATTCATGAAATCTAAATTTTCTATGGTATCTATACCTATTTGGCTGTATGTCTTTATATTAATGTGATTTACTATATTTATCACTTTATCTCACTGTGTATAAAATCCCTGAAAGCTCTGAAATCTTTGATTTGAAGTGTAAATAACCACTGAAGTGACAGATCAGGGTGTTCAGAACTTCACTGGCTATTCAAAGCGTCAGTCATCAGCAAACTCGGTGCCGATTGGCTCGATCTTCGATCTGTGGATTTCTGAGAGCCGCTGATCAGTGAGTTGAGTCAGTTTTAGAAACGGTTGTTCCTCTGCTTTATTGATCGTCCTGTTGACTGAATGTTGAAATGGTTTCCGTCAGTCGACTCACGTGAAGCTTTCTAACAGTGTTCAGTGTGAGCATGAACGTGAACGTAGCGTTTGTGTCATAAACAGGATGAACATAAACAACAGTAATGTCCTCTACGATCCATTGATGGGCTGCTGGAACAGTAAGAGGTTTATGGCGAGCCGTTAGCTAACCGAAGTCATTTCATTATATTTGCTGCAACTTGATAGAGAACTTTATGTCTGACTGTGTGTCCGGAGGACTTTCAAATGAGAACACGTGTTGTTTCCTGTGTGTGTGGGTGGGTGTGTGTGTGTGTGTGGGTGGGGGAGGGCAGATTTTTTGCAGTGTACTGCTGGTCTGACAGTGAAAGCTCTTCACAATGAGCAGCCTACTTTTCTTTTTAAACAAACTTAACAAACAGGACAATGAGCACATTCAGTCACCCCCCCCCCCCATCTCAACACGTGATCTGAAGAAAACATGAAAATTCATTCTGGATTCATCATCATTCAAACTGTGACGAACCAGAATGAACTGATCTCCTGTCAGACATCAGGTGTTCAGCTTTGGCACATAATCACTTAAATATCTTTCTGACACTTGTGTACTTTTACTGCAGTAACACGCTGAATGCAGGCTTCTTCTTTCCTCTTCACCTCCATCTCTGGATCTCCTTTCCTCTCCCTTTCTGACTTTTCTTTGTCACACTCAGAGACTGAAAGAAGACAGAACCCTCCAGCAGTTAAACTGTAGTTCGACTGTTGTGCATGTTTGAAACAGTCTGTATTTTCAGGTGATCTGAGAGTAGAGTGACAGCTGATGGTCAGACTGGCCTGCATGGACAACTTCCAGTCCTTTATGAAATTTTAGAGTCAAAATGATTCATATTTAAACTGAGAAAGTCATAGTAAGATTCACAGATGATGAGCGCTCAGCGCAGCCCTGAAGAGGAGTCATCTTCAGCTCCTCAAAGTAAAGCACACACGATGAATGAGACTCATTTCAGTCGTTTGGCTCCTGAAGAGATTTGAGTCGAGAACCTGTTCTTTTAACGTCAGGTGGTGTTTTAACGTCAGGTGGTGTTTTAACGTCAGGTGGTGTTTTAATGTCAGGTGGTGTTTTAACGTCAGGTGGTGTTTTGTAGGGGCCTGACGTTTATGTCAGTCTTGAATCTTCTCCAGTATTTTTTGCCTGATGAAATTAACTCATCTGGATCAGCATGTTTATTTCTATCGTAACAAACAGGATCAGAAGCATCGACTGTGCGTCAGAATCTGTTTCAGTCGGTCAAACTGCACAAACCCTGCTCATGAACAGTTGATGGAAGTGAAGGAACCATCAGGAAGCTGCTTCAGGCTCACAGTCACCATCACCGCTCCCCCCCCCCCGTCGCGGGGTCGGCCTCGGAACCCGAGACGCCTCCTTTATGCTCCATCTTTTATTCTGAAAAATCAAAACAGCTGAAGACACAAAGGTAAACCGAGCTAAGGGAACAAGGCTGAGGCACAAAGGAAGACAAGGAGATGAATAGTTAACCTGGATAGGTGGCCTGGTTTCTGCAGCCGGCGGCGCTCATCGACACCCCGGAGGCCAGCCCGGGTTTCACACCTGTACCTGCTCACAGTAAACAACGAGAGCTGCGTTCATGTTTGAAGCATTTTACTGCGTCCGGGGGGCGCTGGCGAGCAACCTGAGGTCAGCTGAGGCTCCGCTGATGGAGGACATGCAAAGAACTGAGATCTGTGTGAGAGAGGTCACGTTTATAGAGGGTCACATGACCACCCTGACACGTACATGGAGTTTCAGTCATCAATGTCACGTAGATGTGTTGGACTTTAGTTTCCTGTAAAAATGTGTGATTTGATTTCTCTGTAAATCCAGATTAACGGTTCTGAAAGTGGACCGGCGAGCTTTGCTCCCCACGGGACTCGCTCGTAGTCAGGGACGCGTCAGGGTTCAGGATTTAGTCTCCAGGGAATGAATGTAAGTCAATGCACCAAATGAGGAAGTGACAACTTTTTGTACTTCTCCTCTATTTGACTCTTGATGCCTTTCAATCACACAGGTGTTCAAGTCTTCATACTCTCTCTCTCTCTCTCTCTGTGTGTGTGTGTGTGTGTGTGTGTGTGTGTGTGTGTGTGTGTGTGTGTGTGGATTTTCTTGCGTCCTCCTGGCTGCTTGTCAGCCGTCTGCAGCTCAGACGCTGTCAACTGGTGGATCGTGTGTTCTTCCTGCTCTCATATGTGACTGTTTGATCCAAACACACATCCTGATCTGATACCTAAATGTTAAGTGAATATAAATCTAACAGCTATCGACTCTAAATCTGAAGCATCTTCTTTTTCTCTACTTGAAGTTTACCTGGAGGACGTGAGGTGAGGCGGGCAGGTGGAGGTGAGATGTGTCCCCCTGCTGGATTTGTCTGGAACGACAACAACACAGAAGCCACAGTGATGCTCTCCTCCACCTGCAGCTCAGTGCAGACATGTTTCACTGAAGAGAAGCTGCTTGCTGACGCGGTTTTTTGCTCTTTGTTTGTGATAATTAGCATGAAAGTTAGCGAATGTGTGCACGTTGTCAAGCTTTAGTGTCTTCGCTGCCTTTGTTGGCACGTTACTGTGCGTCTCAGCACGTTAGCACCACCTGATGGTCAGTTGAACAGTGTGTAGTACTGGCAGGAGTGTGCGTGTGTGTGTGTGTGTGTGTGTGTGTGTGTGTGTGTGTGTGTG
Source organism: Chaetodon auriga (assembly GCF_051107435.1). NCBI lineage: Eukaryota > Metazoa > Chordata > Actinopteri > Chaetodontiformes > Chaetodontidae > Chaetodon > Chaetodon auriga. Next base: position 25,481,611 of record NC_135085.1, read on the forward strand.
TGTGCATGTGTGTGTGTGTGTGTGTGTGTGTGTGTGTGTGTGTGAAGCATCACTCCAGGTTTGACAGAAGTCAGTATGAAGTAATGTCACAATACCACAATTCTACTTCAACTGTTCTTAAGTAATTCAGTACAAGGACACAGAAACTGCCCTCGAGGCCTGTTCCAATACCAAAAACAAAAAAGAAAAGAAGTGTTTTTTTAACAATCTTTATACAAACACGTTTGTTCAGTTAATTTTATTTATGTGGCGCGAAATCACAGCAGAAGTTGTCTCAGGACACTTTCCACACAGTCCAAACTCTTTCTAATGATAACTGTTTCCTCTGTGCTGCCCTGGATTGAAAATCTTATTGTAGATCTGTGTGTGTGTGTGTTTGTTTGTTTGTTTGTTTGTTTGTTTGTTTTGAACAGCTTCTGTACCCTCAGTGTGATCGAGGGTGTAATGAATCGTTCGTATCGTTTTACACGCGTATTGAAAAGGTTTGGACACTTTTGACGACTTTAGAAGGAACATCTTGGACTTCTGTGATCTGTCGCAGTAGTGAGTGGGTGGAGGTGTGTGTGTGTGTGTGTGTGTGTGTGTGTGTGTGTGTGTGTTGGCAGGGCTCAGCTGCAGACTGTGGACTCTCAGTAAACACTGGCCGTCAGTCATTAACGCAGCAGAAGCAGCAAACCGTCGTCTCTGTCCGCGGCCTCGATTCGTCACACGTAAGTACGAAAACGCTCCTCTGAGGTCCGGCTGTTCGGCCGTGTCTTGGTTTCGTGATGTCCGGACGGTTTTAGGACGAAGTCTCAGCTTCGCTCGAGGCTCTGCGGCCCCTGTCGTTCAGGTGGTGGGGTCAAAGGTCGTCGAGGTTCAAACATGGCTGTGTGTGTTTGGAGGCCTCGGTGTTGTCGGATGAAAATGATCAATACTGTAGAAATGTTTTCCTGACGCAGCGAGTCGATCACATATTCAATCAGAACAAAGTTTCCAGGATGTAAAATGGCGTGACTGTGATTCTCTCGTCCCGTCTCGTCTCCAGCTCGTCCAGAGTTCGTCTGTCTTCATCCTGCTTCACTTTGGTGAGTTCACATTAACCATCATTCAGATGTGGATTATTAATGTTAATGTGTGCATCAGAGTTTTTGCTCCTCTGGAGACGCTGAGGGGACGACACGATTGGCTCCTCTCTGCTCACGTCTCATTGGCTGCAGGTTTGACTGAGGCCATGTCCCGCCTCGTCCTGTGTGTGCCCGTCATCGCGGCTCTGTGGTCGGCGTCAGCGCTCAGCCTGTCAGGTCGGATGAACGTTTGATCTTTGTGTCTTGTTTGAAACGTCCTGATTGGTTTGTTTGTTTTTTTTCGTGAATCCATCACTGAAAACGAGCCTGAAGTTCTTTGAACAGCCAGTTTCAAACCACCGATTTACTCATTCAGCATGATTAAAACTTCCGAAACATCTCAGCTAAAGACTTTAGTAATATGTAACCTGTTTGCAAGGTAAATCTGAAGCACGGTCCAATCAAGAGCAATCGTCTTTGTAAACAGGAAGTCGCTGTAGTATCACAAGCTGGCAAGAAAATACAATTTGAGAGGCTCAAAAGCTGTATTTTGTAAATGTAAGTCCTTATTTTCATGCACTGTGTGTGATTCGCTGTGAGAGCTGCAGGATTCAACTCAGTAAAGCTCCAGGTTTGACGTCCTCTGCGTGTCTGCCGGATTCTCTCGTCTTCTGTTCAGTGTTCTCGGACCGTCCGGACGCTCACATGCTGCTCCGCTCCCGTCGGGCCAACTCCTTCCTGGAGGAGCTCAAACCTGCTTCGATGGAGCGTGAATGTGTGGAGGAAAAATGTGACTTTGAAGAAGCCAGAGAGATTTTCCAAACCAGGGAAGCGACGGTAAGATGCTTCCTGTGAGCGTGTGCAGCCAGCATGGCGGCGTTGTGCACGTCGTGTCGCGTCATTTCAAACTGATGCGTCTGCAGGTTGGTTTCAGTTCATGTTTTGATGCGCTGCAGCCTCGTGGAGATGTTTGTCAGCTGTTCAGTGTGCTCTCTGATGCTCCAGGTTCAAAATAAATCCTCGCTGTTACAGAAGAGGAAAAGTCCAGTTTCATCTCTCACTTGTTGTTTTGTGTGTTTGCAGCTGGAGTTCTGGACGGTGTACACAGGTATGAGACCATGAACCGCTTGAAGTGCTTCAGAACGTCTAAATTCAGAGACATTCACAGACATTAAAAACATGAACGAAGCTTGAACAATTCTGAAGTTAAAACTGATTTCTTACATTATTAACAGAGCTGAGACTTTAAAATGTCCCTGTGACAGTTTCCATCTTTGTCAGCTGATGGAGGGAACGTCCAGGAAAACGTCGCTCAGCCAGCAGCTGGAAATATCACCACTGTCAGAAGTTTGAATAGGTTGTTTGCAGTCACGTGACATTAAACTCAGATGGAGGTCAGGAAGTGGAAACCACAATCTCGAGTCGTTCTGCTCTAGAAATCAAATGAAAACAGACAAAAGTCTGGAGGCAAACAACCTTCTTGTTAGCAGTTGGTCCATGACCTCGGTACCAAAGTGCTCTGGATGACGGTCGTTTGGTTTTTCAAGGGCGTGTAGCTTTTAATGTCCTGTGGATTAACCGAGCAGCAAACGTGGTGCTGAATGCTGATGTTTACATTACAGTCGTTTGCTCGGTTAAAGACGTGGATCATCTCGGTACCTTATTTACGTTCAGCTGTCTTAAGTGAAACTGTTAACGCTAAATTAACAAGTATTTGTCGTGTTTCTTGTAGCTGTCACTTTAAATCTGTCACCACAGATTTAAAACCATAGCTAATGTTACACCATTTCCACCATTAGCCGACTCGGCTCCTCCCGACCGCAGACGGTTAACGACATTTTTTCTGGCGTTTTTCAGCCAATTTCTTGCATTTTTCACCCCTATGAACAACAACCTTTGGTACTCAATAAAAGCTTTTCTTTGAGCAACTGTAAACAACACAAAACATCTGCATTTTGAGTGTGTTGAAGTGCTTCCTGCCCTCCATCTGCGAACAAGCTATTAAAAGTCTAGTTTTTCCCCCTAAGCTGCTCGTAATGACGTTTTAAAGGTCTAATGTGAACATGGCCGATTATGACGTGTTTCATGCATTCTGTCAGTCACTATGGCTCAACAGACCGGGCTGTGCTGCAGCACCTGCAGAGCATTGTGGGAAGTGTATTCATGTTGAGCTGACTGTTTCAGATGGGAACCAGTGTCACTCCAACCTGTGTGTTCACGGAGCCTGTGTGGATCTGTACCAGGGTTACGCCTGCCGCTGTAAGCACGGCTACGAGGGAAGATACTGCGATCAGCGTGAGTCTGGACCACCAACAGACTGTCAGTGTGATCCTCTGACATCTCTGAAGGAACATTTCAAAAGTCAATCAACACTTCCCAGATGGTGGCGCTAATGCACTATTTTACCTTTCAACAACATTGACTGTATTTCCAGAAACCTTTGTCTGAAGTTTTTGGTGTTTTCGGTGTGAATGTCAGACGAAAACCACACGAAAACCTGAAAATCAGCAAAAATATTTGGACGTTTGAGAGAGAGACTTCAAACGTTTTACACCGTGCTAAAGAAAGACTTTCTCTTTATGTTGGAGGAAGTTTTTAAATGATAAAAAAGCCTCTGTTGATGTACCACTTCACAAAATCTGACGCAGACAGTGATTAGAAAGTTTGTCAGTTTATAAAAGTGAGTCTTTAAAGAGGTTCAAAAGAGGAAGAAATGAGGGAACGTTTAGTTCCAATGAATTTTCTGTCCGTCGGCCGATCGATCGCACTGCGGTGTAAACGTGAAGCTAACGGTGGGTGTCGTCTGCTGCCGTCCAGCTCTGACAGCCACTAACTGCTCCGTGAATAACGGCGGCTGTGACCACGACTGCTGGGAGAGTGAGGACGGCCTGACGAGGAGCTGCAGCTGCGTGAGCGGATACAAGCTGCACGACAACTCCAGGAAGTGCGAGCCCACAGGTGAGAAAACAGGTGACGTTTCTGCATCGGCTGCAGATGTGAGGTGAGCTGCTGGATGGATGGAGGCGTTTTCCTCGTTTCATACTCAAACATCTCAGCTGAGCCTCCGAGTCCACTAACAGACCTAATTTGTGGGCACAAATGAGCAAATCGTGCTCTCAAATCACTTCATTTGTGCTTTTAAATTACAGTTTTTACACACAAATTAGTGATTCACGCTGTAAAGTGCACAAAGGTCTTAATTTATGCACGTCAGGAAGTGAGATTTCAGGTTGTTCAGAGCCGAGCACTCAGTGTTAGCAGCAGGCGAGCAGGACGAACAGCGACAGATTAAATGTTGTTTTAAGACTTCCTGTAAGTTTACCTACTACAACCTCTGTCCACTTCCACGGCAGGTCCGTCGTCCTGCGGTCAGCTGCTGATCGGCAGGTCGTCGTACACCAAGCCCATGGACGGCCTGCTGCCTTGGATGGTGGGAGGGGAGGTGGGGAAGAAGGGGGAGAGTCCCTGGCAGGTAACTGACTTTTACTGTTGCCGATCCTCTGAGCTGACTGAGAAACTCACCTGCAGCTGAGACAAAACAGTCCAGGATCAGCGGGCGGGACGAGCCGACAGGAAAAAATGTGACAAATCGGTCAGTTTTCTAGATGATGAACGCACGTCGACACGGAAACCTCCTGTGACCTCCCACAGAGAGAGGCAGGCGGTGTCGTTCCCCATCATGCGACACAGAGGCCAATCAAAGCGAGTTAGCTCACCTGAAGGTCGTCACCCTGTAACAGCTTGATTTCACAAAGATTTATTGGTGTTTAAAGGTGATGTCTGGACCTGTGTGCACCAATCAGCCGTGATCCCTCAGTAGACGTTTTCTGTAAAAAGCTTTGACTTTTACTTGTCTAAAAATGTCCTCTGTCATGTGTTTTTGTGCACAGGTGCTGTTACTGAACGCCAGAGGACGTTTCCACTGCGGAGGCGTCCTCGTCGATGAGAGCTGGGTCCTGACCGCCGCTCACTGCCTCGACAGCAGCCTGAGATTCAGAGTGCGGCTGGGTGAGTTTTCTCTCTGCAGACTACAAACACTGAGACAACAACTGAAGTTTCCCTCCAAAGTCACAGCAGCAGGTCTTTAAACTCGAGGAAACACGTCCACGTCCTGAAGATTCCTGCAGGTTTACACATTTCCCACCTCCACTAACGGCTCCTGTGATCTGTCTCCTCAGGCGACTACGAGCGTCTCAGAGACGAAGGTACCGAGGTGACGCTGAGGGTCGTCGAAACCTTCAAACACCCGGACTACAACAGCAGGACTGTGGACAATGACATCGCCCTGCTGCGGCTGGAGACCCCCGCCCCCTTCTCCGACTACATCGTCCCCATTTGCCTGCCGGGACGCAAAATGGCCGAGCAGGTGCTTCACCTGAACGGCACCCTCACCGTGGTGACCGGCTGGGGCAAAGACGACCTGGACAGCTCCCAGTTCAGCTCGGCACTCAACGTCATCAAAGTCCCGCTGGTCAGTCGCGACATCTGCGCCCGCCAGATGTCCCATAATATCTCGAATAATGTCCTCTGCGCTGGGGTCCTTGGACAGAGGATGGACGCCTGTGAGGGGGACAGCGGCGGACCGATGGTCACTGTGTACCAAGACACCTGGTTCCTGATCGGCCTGGTGTCCTGGGGGGAGGGCTGCGGCAGGGAGGACAAGCTGGGCATCTACACCAAAGTGTCCAACTACAACGAGTGGATCGACAGAGTGCGTGAAGACTGGGACAAACGCCAACATCCACGAGGACCCCCACCTGTATGAACCACCTCCGCCCACCGCGGGTGATCCAGTCTGGTCTGTCAAACCCACTTTAAGGCCGCTCAGTGCAGCAGAGATGTAACACACTTTATAAATAAACTGATTCTGACTCAAGACGCTTCGTTTCCTTTGTCACCTCAGCGAGCGCCGTGACAGGTCGTACAGGTGAGCGTTCAGAGCTCAGCAGCTATTGGCTGGACTGGCATGAAATTTGTCTCAGGCGTTGTATGTTCACCTGAGGATGAATCCGACAGACGGATGAGATCCTCTGACCATTGGTCGAGAGTCTGAAGCCCCTCCCACCACCTCCTCAGTGGTGGGAGGGGCTTGTCGCAGGCCCTTCAAAGTTTTGATTGGAAACGAGAATCGCCTCTCAAAACATTGTGGGATAACAGCCAATGAGGACTGAGCAGAGGAAAGCTCGCTAGTTGAAAACTGAAAATTCAGTGTCGTCGTCACGTCACTGACGACCAAGCTGTGATTGGTCAGGGACATTAATCAGCTGATGTGACGACGACAGTGAACGCAGCCGCAGCGAGTCGACGTGATTGAATATTGATCGAATGTTCAGAAATTATTTGACAAAGCTGATCACTGAGTGATGAAGACAACTTTATTTCATTTTAACTGGAACACAGACGGCAGCACAGCAGCATCGTGATGCATTCAATGTGCCTAAGAGCTGCAGGTACGTTTCAGCTTCAGACTCAAACACAAACAGCTTCATGGAGACACTCAGCTTAAATTATTGCTTTTAATTCAGATCTAAATGGCAGCACCACAAAATGAAGAAGACACACCTGAGATTCTCTCTCTCTCACACACACACACACACACACACACACACACACACACACACACACACACACCTGAAGTGCACGTGTGTGTGTTCATGTATCAACATCCAGTCAATGGACAGATAAAAGTGAAACCTGAACCGAGTCCTCGTCATTCACTTTCATTGTTTTGTGATCCTTCGCTGAACGTTTGAAACTCGCTGCTCATCAAACTCTCAAAGACTTCACTGTCTTCAACGTTACAACAAGTGTTTCTTACTTTTCTTCCTGTTTTAAACCTGAGTTTTATTTACAAAGTCCAGAACAGTTTAAGACATTTGATAGCTTGTTTGAATAAATAAATAAAATAAATAAACATTAAGAGGAAACCCATGAAACCCAGATGAGCTCTGGTCTGAAGGCTTAAATTCTAGTACTTTTTCAGTTACTCTGACTGATGAGGTCTGTTCAGGTTTGGTTTCAGGAGCGATGGCGACATGTGGAACTATATTTATTCCATTTCTTGAACTTCAATACACTTATTTAAATCTAACACGCAGCTGTTCTGAAAGTTGTGCTTTACTTGGTAGCGCTAAAGGCTAAAGACGTGGCCACCTGTCAAAGGCAATCTTTGGCTGTAGCTGCTGTTAGCTCGTTAGCTCAGTCAGCTGTGCAGCTAGCTGCTCTGTTAGCAGACTAGATTCTGCCCTGACAGAAGGGGATTGTTGATGTTTACACGGCGGACAACAGAATCCGATTAGAACCAAAAACAACCTCCCAGACCGACGGAGGCCAGTGTGACGACGGGGAAACGGAAGTAAAATAAAACTCAAAACCTGTAGGGACGGAATATTTTCACATCGAACTCTGGAGTTATTTTCACTGACTTCGACAGGTTTTCCCTGAAAATAAATAAATAAATAAATAAAAATAACATAGCATGCTTCCTGTTTCTGTGATCCTGCGACCATCAGCACTGAGGCGACCGCTAGCTGTGACGTAGCTTCAGTTTGTGACAGCTAGCTTAGCATAACGCACTCGAGCTCGAGGTACCGAACACGCCATCAGCCATTTAAAACAGGAAGCGCATCACACCTCAACGAGCCTTTTCAGAATTATTGCACCATCGGGACGATTAAGAGAAAAGCGTCTCGTCGTTATCTTTGCTTTTTGTTTCTGCTGTCTCTGCAAACCAAAGCTGAATATGAATTCTCAATAAATATTAGTGCACAGAACCTGTTTTCTGCTCTGCTGTGCTTCAGGTTTGCTGGCCCTTCTGTTAACATCTACATGTTTTACTCACCGTGAATTTGGCTCCTAACCTGCAGAATAAACTAACTTACTAACTCCTGTTATCTGCTTTTTATTCACCTTCACTGTCGCTTGTGTTTTAGCATTTTGTAACTACGTTAAGAGAAGTTCTACTGTCTAATGTTGGATTATATCTGTATATCAGCACATGTTACAGTTTACTTTATGGTCTATTCACAGTTTTTTAGTCATTTTTCATTTAGTCTCGTCTGGTTATTTGAAATTATTTGAGCTAATTGTCTTTCAGCTGCCTCGTTTGTTTTCGCCGTCTTTAAGAGATGCTGAAACTTTGGGATCAATAACAAACTCATTCTGACACGTCTCACTTTGAAAGAGTGAGACGAAGCTCGCAGACCTTCACGTCTGCTGTGTTTCACGTCAGTGTTCAGCTACAGCAGCAGAGCATGAAGGTGGATGGAGAACAATTCGTTCACCTGCTGGCTGTCATCACATCAGCAGCTTCAGGACAGCTTGGACGTTTTTGGATGTCCATCTGTCCGTCCATCCGTCCGTCCTCACCTCTTCTTCAGCTCCTGTTCGTACCTCTGCAGCTGCGACAGGAAGCCGGGGTTTGGATCGATCACGTGACGAGCCGTCTTCACTTTCTGGAAACAGAAACAGGAGCTGAGTTATCACGTCTGTCTCTGAACTCTGTCACACAAATTTCATTTTCAAGGACAAAGCACATCCAGAACGTAAGATGCATCAATGAAAGACCTTCACGCAGACTCGTGAGGACAGACGGCTCATTTTAAAACAACCGGAAGTCAAACCTCATTTTTAGCCGTTTGTGTTCAATGAGAATGAGCTGACTGTCGCGTTCGGTCGCTCCGATGCTGCTCAAGAGCACCTTGGTAATACAGACTTCAACACAGGCTCCGGTTTCAGGAGGCCAGCTGCTGCAGCGCGGATATTTCTGACCTCAGAACAGGAGGAATCTGCTTTTGACAGCAGCTCAGAGGACAGCGAGACATGTTCATGTTCTGCTGACAAAAACTGCTCTCGCTGTCCAACCAGCGGCAGGAAATGAAGCTAATAAGATCAGAAACAGCAGCTTTCACTTCATACTAATAAACAGACTGTGTGGGTGCAGCTTCCTACACACCAACATTCAGCCATAAATGATCGATGCAAAGCAGCACAGAGAGATTGAAGGTATTTTACAGCGACTCCCCAACAAAAGGAATAAAAGCTGCTACTTCAATGTGTCAAACACACGTTTAACCATGGCTTCTAAGCGCCAGAGCAGACAGAAACCTTAAACCTCCAGACTCAGACCCGCTGCTCTAACGATGAGTCCTGGTCTGTGAGACTCAGTTTCACTTCAGTGTCTCTTCTTGTTTCTTTGTACTTTGCAGTTTTGTGTGTTCTCGCTCTCACCTAAACACGACAGCGGAGGAGGAGCTCTGAGCTCACACAAAAATCAAACACAATAAACTTCAGCATCTTGCGCTCTGACTCATTTATATTGTCTTTAACTTCCTGTTCGACAGGACTGATGGACCGCGTCCTCGTCACCCACCTGCAGGGCGTCCGTCAGCGTCAGTTTGCGGTGCTTCATCAGGTAGGCGATGCAGATGGTGGCTGAGCGGCTGCGTCCGTTCTTGCAGTAGACGACGCTGCGTCCGCCACGGTTCGCTTCCTTCTGGATGGCGTCAGCACAACGGTCGAAGTGGCTGTAAAGGTCCTCGTTGGGGTCGTCGTAAACGGGGATCTGCAGCTTCTTGATGCTAGCGGCAGGAAACGGCTGCTGCTTGGACACGTTGATGCAGAGCGTCACCGCCTCCTGCTGGATGAGCTCGTCGCTGCAGGCCGAACGGGCATTACTGATGAACAGATCCTTGGTGACTTTACACAACTGCAGCATCCTGGAGAATGACCCTCGCAGGCCTCCTTACTTGTACACTGAGACTCACAGCAGCTGGTCAGACAGAGAAGCGTGTTAGCATGCAGGCTAACAATGAACTTTCCTCCAACAGACGCCTAACTTCTGCTTTCCTTAATTAATTCAGAAGTCCAGAAACATTTCAAGACCTTTGTGAACGTCTCGTAGCTGCTGCGAAGGAAAAGCGCTTTAAGTTTCAATAAAGTTTCAATAAATTTTTGCAGGAGGGAAGTTTCTTAACATCTTTATGTTGTTTTTTCTCTGGACATTTTGTCCTGTAAAAATAAATACTTATACTTTGTCTGAGTTCACTGTGAGCTCGCTTACTGAAACAGAGGAAACGAGAGAACAAGCAGAACTTTGTTTCTTTGAGCCCGTTAACTGAGATTTCACTTTATTTTAATCTCAGTCTGCTTTTATGCTGTTTTCAGTGGTTCTGTGACACTTTCATTACTGAATATGTGTTTTGTTTATCAGCACTGAACCACTGAAGCGATTAGAGGTCGTCCTGCAAAAAAACGGACCCAATTCTGCCGCAAAGCAGCATCATCTGACAGGGTGCTGCATCAGCCAATCACGTAAGATTACTTTTGTGACCTGAACGAGTGTCTGCTGCTCACCTTGTAACGAAAGATAAAATAACATCCACCGTGTTCAATCCTGTCTGACTGTGTCCCAAACATCTGTTAAACTGCACAGCTGCACTTCGCTTTTTCACACTTCTCCCAACAAACACACAAACTAGGAAATCGCCAGTAGGATGAAAATATAAAGTACACCCACGTGTGTATGAAAACGAATGATCACTGCTGTATAGAACACATGTGCCGTGGAGCCTCAGAGGCAGCGGTCAGCGAACGCCTCACCCTCTCACAAGGACAGACGGACTCACGTGCAGCTGGGGGCTGGTCTTCAGCCTCCCGCTCGCTCCAGATAAACTCTCTCTGAGGGCTTTTTTAGGGGAGTGTTTCCTGTGGGCTCCTGCTCACGGAGGACTGAAGCTTCAGGCTGATCCGGTCTGTTCAGGTCTCCCCGTGACCCCGAACTGCCCAGACCAACACTGCCGCTATATTTAAAGCGTGACAGCTGCTGCGCTCTGGGTCCTAATGCTGGTCACATCCATGGCTCACAGATGACACACGGGCAAGTGGAACCTGTGACAGTCCGAAAATAGACAAACAATGATGGTTTTAGTGCTGCTGTACTTTTTAGCCTTTTGGTTGTTTTTCCAGCTACTATCGTGTGTTTTGCTCATACTGGTCGTCTGAAAATGATCACCAGTGAAAGACAGAACCTGTTTCCAGTTAGTGGTCTCTCCTCGAGGAGATATTTCTAGATTGCGGATTTCTCAGTGAGGGTGGAGATGAAACAAACAGTGAAACAAATGTCTTTATCTGACACTCTTCATTTCGGGCTGCAGCTAATGATCATTTTGTTTGATTAGTCTAAAAATGTAGAGATTAGTGGGAAAACAGCCATCACAAGTTTCCACAGACCGGAGACATTTTGTCCACAAGACTGCTCCAAACCCCAAAACTTTCAGTTTATAATGAACAAAACAAAACGATTCATAATGTGAAAGGCAGAAAGTCCTCACCTGCTCGGTTAGCGTCGCTAGCATCGTTAGCAGGATTAGCCGCTGGAGACGCTGTTTCCTCCGCAGGTTGTCGCTGTTCAGTCAGTCGTGTCTTCAGAGCAGCTTTAAGTTACAGGAAACGTTTCATTAACTTGTTCGGTTTCGCTGAGGTGAAAAATGCGGCCATGCTTTGGACCTGAGAGTCAGAGGGACGTGAAAAGCCTCCAGCTCGCGCTCTCTGTCCGCCATGTTTGTTTACGAGCCGCAAGTGTTCCGCCGTTTTGTGTCCGTGAGATTCTGTGACCGGAAGAGCGTTTCCTCCTTCACCGGAAACGGCTTCAGTCCACACTTTCTCATCAATTTCACGTGTTGTAAAATACATTTTGTCATTTCTTCTTTATAATGTCTATTTAATTAATCTATTTATTAACATGTTTTTCTCTTAAGTTCAGTTTTGGTTCCCGAAACAAACAAACAAATGAAATAAAACGTTTCACGTACAGGAACATCCGGAACAAACAGACCTGATGGGACTATTGTGATGCATTTCAGGGCTTTTTTTTTTTTTTTTTCTTTTAAGAAAGAATTGCAGTTAAATTAATTTGAATATTAAAAAGGTTTGAGTTTGCTGAAGCTACAGTTTATGTTCGCAGCAGCCACAATAACTGAAATCATTATGACACCACTGATGAGGAGACTATGACACTGACATACAAATGTAAGCAAAATCACGTGTAAAATAATCCATTATTCACAGCCCTGTATTCACCTGTTTTAGATTGCATGAGAAGAAACAAACCAACAAAAAAAACCTTTTCTTCGTCTTTCGGTTTTTAATGTGTTCAGAAAAAATAATCTGAACAACGGAAACATGAAGAGCTGTAATTTAAGATCGTATCGTCATGACACAATGGTTTTTCTGAATTAACGATACAATAAACTGTAAATTACTATCACTGATGTGCAGTTTCCATTTTCAGTTAATCTTTGTAGAAACAAAGTGAAAGCAGCATCAGTCACACGCTCACATACAGCATCAACAACACTGACGTAAAGCACAAACATCAACACATTCTCCTCTTTTCTGAAAGACAAACAGAAAAATCTGTCAGTGATGACAAAATACAAAAACAAGTGAAGGAAGTGATTTTATTGTTGGGGTTGAAAATTCATCACACATGCAAACAGCGATGTTGAAGCCGTGTATCATCAATATTTTATTAGCAAACCAGAGAGAAGTTAACAAAAAAGAACCGAAGGAACTGAACAATCTGTGTTTCTGTAGTCTCTGTACAGGTCCAAATATACTACAATATGTACTATTATACAACTGGATTACATTTCATGTCATTAGTACAGCAGTCACAAAGAAAAACTTCAAGTCTGTTACAGCAGTGTCGTCTGAGCAAACTTCTTCCTTTTGATTCGTCCGAGCAGCCGACCTGTTTCCTCTCTGACCGATGGCGATTCGGGTGCAGCTACCACGAGCGTGCTACGCTAACATTCCCTCTTTTTCTCAAAGTGCTGAGTCTTACATTTGTTCACCTCAATGCAAAATAAACCTCAGAGAGCAGAAAACAAAAAGGCTGATTCACATTTTCAGAACGAGATTTCTTTTTCCACAAAACCACAAGACGAGAAGGTCAAACTAAGCGATTATCAGGGTCGAATATGAGGATTTAAGTTAAACAAATGGAGTCTGGTGTAAAATCAACACAGTTAAAAATAAAACAGAAAGAAGCTCAAAGTAAAACAAAGGGATCTGATGTAACACAAACAGATTTAAGGCCTGACCATCAGTTCCTCCAGCAGCACCATGTGTTTCCTGAAGCAACACGGAGACGTGGAAAAACTGTTTGTTGGCAACAAAAGTGTAAACTGACTTTCAGTCATTTCAGAGGAATAATTCAACACTTTGGGAAACGACTGCTGATGGACAACGTGCGTGTGTGTGTGTATGTGTGTGTGTGTGTGGTGTGTGTGTGTGTGTGTCTGCCGTCTGCAGTCGAGCAGAAAACCACGACGTGAAGTTTTTACACTTCAGGTTAAAACGACAAACACGTTGTAGTCGGCAAGCTTCTAGCTGCAGGTACGAGGACTCTGTCACCTTTCCACAGAGCCATGCTAGCTGTTTGCCCCCATTCCCAGTCTTTATGCTAAGCTAAGCTAAGAACGAGACCAGTCTGAACATCTAACTCACAGTAGGAGGGAGAGTGAGCACATTTCCCAAAATGTCAAACTGTTCCGTTAAACGAACCTTCTGAGGTTCAAATGAATCTCTGCTCTTCCTGGAGGCCTAAAAGGGATCATTGTATTTAGACACAAAGGATGCTGGGAGGTCGTTCTAAGCCTCTAATCACAGCTTCAGGGGGTCCTTCAGGTGTCGCCGTTCATCTCAGCCACAGGCCTGAGGCGTCAAACTGTTCGGCCTCTTTCGTCTTCATCGTTTGGACATTTGGGTCTGGGGGTTTGAATCGTGGACATGAGCTGCTGTCTTCATCAAAAACAAAACCAGGAAACAAAGCACATCTTTCTGCCTCCCAAGAACTCGCAAAATCTGTTTTATTACATCAGAAAAAGTAAAACAATTCCAGCTGACGAGGAGCTGAACGGCAACGCCGCAGATGTTTAAAGGGAACGTTTCAGTGTCGTCAGTTCTCGGCAGACAGAAATCCAACTCAAGACACAAGCAGCAGCTCGTTTGATAAAACCTACAGCCAGCAGAGACAAAGACTTTTATCCTGCTGCTGCAAAACATTTTCCCGAAGAGAGCAAAGAGCCAAACAAAACTCTGAGGGCCCACAGAGGGAACGTACATCCCACGGCCAAAAGCACGAGAGCAGCCCGGCATCGCCCCGGCGAGCTGACAGCCTCCATGAGCCCGACAGCCTCCACACTCCTGCTTTCAGTCGGGAGGACAAACCAGGACACAACTGTTTTCACTTTAACGTGTCATTTGATCCATAAATAGACCAAAGCAGCTCTGTGAGGACAGGCTGTCCACATATTTTTGGCCGTTCGGTGTAGTTTGTAGCTGCAGGATAAAAAGTCTTTCAGGATGTTTGTTCAATCATTCATCAGAGTTTTGTTAAGAATCAGAATCGCTGATTATGACTGAGGAACAAACACGCTGCAAAATGTCACCTGACCCATGTTTGGCATGAAGCAGCTTTGTGATTGGATGGCTGCAGAGAAGTGACATAAAAAGCCAAACGTTCTCTGTTTCTCTCTGGTGTTGTCAACGTGCTGCGAGTCCACCTTTAATGTGATTCTCACATGTACAAATAAAGTTTTAGGGGTTTCTTTTTCTTTTGCATAGGACAGAAGCCGTCAGGCCTCTTCACCAAATATCAGACCCACATAGTGTCTTTAAACTTGAACCTGGTTCATCTTTGGCCACGCTCTGATTTCTCAGTGGGGGGGTTTCCAAACATAAAGCCAACCAACCAATGAGAAGTCATCATTGTACCACACGGGCGACCAGCTTGTGATCGCCGTCATCAGCTCTGTGTGAGGGTCAGTTCAGCTGATCATGTGACCGCGTTCCTTAAACAAATCACACTTCTTCTTCTTCAATCTCTCACTTCCCACCGGCCGACTTTAACTGCTGCTCAGCAACAAACACTCACAGCCGCAGGAGACGTCACTTCTGGAAAAACAGGGAAATAAACGATGGTTTTCCTTGACTAAAGAAACTCTTAGCAGTTTGATATTTGGGACTTCAGAAAGCCAAACGTGGAGCAGCTGATCCACTAATGTTTTCTTTGCTTTTAGATGTGAAGCACCTCATTCAACTGGCCTGAAACTCACAATTCACTTTAACAGAAATCCTCCATAGGGGGGCGCTGTTTACTCACCGCAGCTCAGCAGCCCTGCAGCACCGTCACTGAGCACCTTCAGCCGTCACTCATGACAAAAAAACCTTTTCTCTCTGGAGGTTTTTCTCCGA
The DNA here is from genome assembly GCF_051107435.1 of Chaetodon auriga. NCBI lineage: Eukaryota > Metazoa > Chordata > Actinopteri > Chaetodontiformes > Chaetodontidae > Chaetodon > Chaetodon auriga. The sequence goes on from NC_135085.1 coordinate 25,496,916, forward strand.
ATCATAACAGAAACTCAAAAAGCTCTCGTGTTTTACTTTGTTAGAACGATCAGCTGCTTAAATCTCACTGTCCATTTCAGAACGTACCATTTTGTTTTAGTGTTTCGGCTGTTCAGAAACAGTGGAAGAAAGAGAACCAGGTGGAACAGAGGCAGGACTTCGCTGTAAGACACCTGTAAAATTGTGCCACCTGCAGGTAAAGAGTGTTGCTACTATAGTTTTCTGTGTGTGAGGTTTGTACAAATATGACTCCAGCTGATATGAAAGACACAAACTGAAACAGACTCAGCTTCCAGCTGTGAAACACACGGTGTTTGCCTCTGAAGCTTTTTCATACTTGACACTGACCTCTGCTTGCTTCTAGACGTGAATGACGCGGCGACATGTGAAGCATTTTCAGGCACTTGACCAGCAGACAAATGCGTCTAAATACTGTCATCTGTGGAAGGAGCGTACGGTCCGAGCAAACTGCTCTGCCAACGAACACTCGACAAGAAAAGAACGACTACGTTAGAGTTCAAATAATACATATAATGATTAAATATATTCAGAATAAAAGAACTAAGTAAGCCGACACCGATCATTTCTATCTGTCCTTTGCACAACAGCTGGAGCCCCGATCAATACTGATCATCACAAATCAGCAATATCGTTATCAAATATCTTTCAGAAGGAAATTTAAAGTCGGTTATGAAGGAGCTGTGAGCTTTCTGTGTGAAAACAAACTGTTTGTAAATGACTTCAGATTCATCAGCAGACACGTGATGTTGCTCTGCATGAAGTCAGAAAAACAGACGTTTCAGAATGTAAAAAATAAAACCTCTCTTTACCTGCAGGTGGCTCGAGCCTCACATGACAGCGGCTGCTCCTCTGCTCACCTGCGCAGGTCGCTCTGCAGCTGCGTTCAGGTGCTTCACATCAGCCATTTGGAAAACAGGAACGTTAAATGTCAGACAGTCAAGCAAACACAGATCAGAGTCGTCCCCGCCCTCGGACTGACGGACGACCGGCGAACGAGCAGGTTTCAGCGATGAAGGCGTTGACGCGTGGAGGCCGGTGCACTTTTCCCAGCGTGCACTGTGATGGAAGCATGTTTGCAGGCGTGAAGCTGCAGGCGACCGACAGCTCTCCTGCCGGCAGATTAAGACTCAGAGGATTCTTCTATCTACAGGAATGCGTCTCACACGTGAAGCCGAGCGGGTTTTCGGCCTCAGACGTCGGTGCGTTTAGAGTGAGAGGATTAGATGTCTGCAGGTGGGGCTAAAGATACAATCCTGTCACGCCACTCTGCAATATACTGTAAGACGGGCGTTCACAATACATCATCAATGAGGAGGAAACCTACGGAGGCAAAATGACGTCTCTCAGAAGCGGGAATCAATCAGGTGTTCTTTCACCTGGACAGCTGAGATGAGTGTGTGGAGTTTAGACACACACGCAGCGACAGGCCGACAGCGCCTTGATGTTGGTGTATCGATGATGTACCGCAGACGGCGTGTCACAATATATCACTATGTGGATTATCGTCCCGTCTGCAGAGAGGTGAGGGCGGTCGGCTCGCTCTCTAGTCATGCAGTAAAGTCAACGAAACACGATGAAGACCAAAGCTTTAGGATCCGACCTGAGGCGTTATGACCCAAAGGCGCCAGCGAGGCGGGGCGGGGGAGGGGCGGTGCTTGGGGTCAGGCGTAATCAGGAGTGATCCATGGGTTCCGTGGCGTTGTTCTGCTCGGCGTCCTGACTCTCCATCTCCTCCAGTTCCTCCGACTTCCCGTCTGGTTTGCTGGCCGCCGTCACACTTGCTGCAGCTGGAGGTTCGTGGTGGACCGTAGACATTGGTTGGCCCGTGCCCGTCTTAGTCCCGCCTGTCTGCTCTTGGCTGGCTCCGCCCCCTGCAGCAGCGGCACTCTGCTGCTGTCTGAGGTGGCGCTCCATGGAGGCCTGGATGGAGGACACCATCTCCTGCAGCTTCCTCCGCTGCTGCTCCATCAGGCTGGGGTCCAGTCCTCGACCGTCCTTCATGGTGACGAAGCCCGGAGCCATGCGGACCAGCTCCCTGGTGGCATCCTCAGGGATGTCCGACAAGTCCGGGGGGCCTCGGGATACGCTGGCGCTCAGGTCCACACCGCTGCTGTGCTGCCGCGTGATAGGCCGGTGTTCTGGAGGGGAGGAGCCCCCGGCGCTGCCCAGAGAGTGGCCTTTACCCTGGAAGGCGGTGACGCTCTGCAGCTGCTCCTTCTTAAGGACGACGCCGCCACTGCCCAGCCGCAGGACGCCGTGGGACGGACTCCCCTCTCTGCTGCCCCTGGTGGCTGTCTCCGACCGCAGCTGGACCAGAGCCTCCTTCACCAGCTCCTCCACATCAGGGCCGACGGGGAAGTGACCGGCGGCGTCCACGCAGAGCTCCAGACGCTCCTCCGCCGCGTTATAAACGAAGGTCTTCCCCGTCAGGTGAGGCAGCGTGCAGTGCTTCCCGTCCATCAGGCCTGAGACAGAGGATGACCACAGACTCTTCAGCACATCAACACACTTCAGTCATTTCAGTCAAATTACTCGACGAATGGTGAATATTTGATCTTTCATTGTGTGATAATTACACCAACTGATCACAATCATTTCTCAAATATCTAATAAGCTAATAATCTAAGGCAGAACACATACCCATGTCTTTCTTGACTATGTTGTAGAAGACACCACCCTGCTGGAATAAGTGCGGCAGCTTCTTTGCGTACGACCAAACATCCTCACCTGAAACAGAAAGAGAGGAACAGTGAGGAACAGGAGGAGTGAAACAGGCAGACAGACCTTTGACACAGTCAACCTGACGAAAACAAAACATTTCAAATGTTCGTCATGAGACTGTATGCACACACAGCAGAGAGGACGCAGGTGAGGGCAGCTCTGTGTGCTCAAAGGTTCTCCAACCTGGAGGTCGGCAGCCCCGAAATAGGCCACGACATGAATCTGAAGGGTCACAAGATGGAAGAAGAAAAAGTCCAGCTTCTCCAGCGTGAATCTCATTTTCTCTCTTCATGTTGTTGTCTTAACAGAACGTTCCACCCTCCCAGAGTCCAACGAGACGTCTTCAATGTCCTGTTTGTCTACCAACAGATAATCAGGTAACTCATACGAGACAAAGAAAAGCAGCATGTTCTCACAGTTCAGCTTCAGAGATTAATCAATGACGGACACAGCTGGTGATTAATATTCTGTCGATTGATGAATCAACACGCTGCTTTGAGTGAAAGCTGCAGTTAGTGTCTTCTTCCTGTATTGTGTCACCACGTCTCAGAGTGTCTGAAACAACACGACTCGCCATCAAACGGAAGACGCCGCAGTAAAAATACTGCGCTGGTAAAACAGTTGCCTCAGTCTTTAAAGGGATCCTGACGTTTTCATGTGACACACCTGAATGAATTATTCATTGTTTTCTAGGGATGAACAAGACACCAAGCAGGCAAAAATCACTGAAGATGTCTCATCAGTGTTGTGATATCAGCACTTTGCTCTGAAACACATGACTGTGCACTTTCACTCAGGCTAACAGGACATTAGCATGTTAGCATGTGACACTCAGCTGTGTGAACCGTCTCAGAGCTCCGTTCACAAACGCTGTGCTGAGGTTTTGTTTTGAACCAGGCTGGAGGATCACTGAACGGGAGCTAACAGGAAGTGCAGCGTCAGGCCTGCGGAGCGTTCAGAGCGCAGATGAAACCTTCCTGAATATCGACAGACGCTGACTGTTGGCAGGCAGATCTGTTTATCTGAACGCAGCCGCGACCTTTGACCCTGTTGGCAGGTGAGACGGGGAGGGGACGAGATGTCCGAGTCAGCACATTGAGACACACACACACACACACACACACACACACACACACACACACACACTTTCTGGTAACAGTCAGGGCAGCTGATCAGAAACAGACCGTGATGGGCGTCACCTGCAGCCTGTGAGCTCAGCTGATACCTGCAGTTTGCTATTCATCTGCCTACAGTGACCAATCAGGAAGCAGTGTGCATGTGCACTGTACACCTGGACGACGGCGTGAAACAGCAGCAGTTTCTGGCTACATAATGAAGTGAAGACACAGCTGCTCGAGGTCAAGGTTGTGTGACCTCCAGACGTCCAGAGTTTTTCCAGTCTGCCAGGTGCAGATCAACAAGTCAACACAGTACACAGAGAGGACATGTACGCTGAAAAGACAGTCACTGTGGAAGAAATCCACGTTATTGATTAACTCGGCCTGATGAATCCTCATATTAACTTCTTTGAAATGTGAACGAGGACTCTGGATTTTGTCCCCCTTCTCTCACACTAGATGCTCATTCTGAAGGGATCTGTCTCTACACGTCCAGCACAGGACAGGACAGGACAGGAGGAATGATTACAGCCAGAAAAAACTGTCTCATCAGTTCGTGTGAGCACTGAGCTATTGTTTTAGGGGGGACTGAAAGAATTAGAGCAGCTCTACAGCATCACATGAACACACACACCTCTGTAAACTACAGCTTCAAATACGACCACTGAGCTGAATCAGCTGTTTGAGGTGTGAGTTAAACCAAACAGTTTGATGTGACGTAACTTCTCATTCTGACTAATCGCAGGAGAACTATGGAGGTCTGTAAAGTGCTCAAACAATAAGTTCAATGACAAAATTATCAAAGTGCTAAAACTATATTTTTAAAAATGTCAGTTTTAGATATTCCAGCCAATGTTCAAACATTTTCAGCTTGTTTCTGTTCAGTATCTGCTGACTGTTTCACTGATTAGTTAAATAATCAATGGACTGATCACCAATGAAAACAATCATTAGTTGCAGCGTCAGTTCAGCTGATGGAGCGACCTGCCACACGTAACCTGGATGATGTGACTCAGTTCAGGATCTGCTCTCAGAACTGAACTCGTGAGGAGGCGGGGGAGACCTCACAGGAGGCGACCTACATGTCTCACTCTTTGATTCTTACCCATCAAGGTTGCTAGGAGACAGAGGGAGGACATCTCAAGGTCGATGCTGTCCTGGAGTTCCCGACTGCTCATCCTGCCGGACGTCACGGTGTCCTCGCTCTTCACCGAGTGCAGGGCGGAATGCGAGCTGGAGGCTCGGGGTATGGAGGCCGCGGGGCTCTTGTCCTCGGGGCCCCTCAGTATCTCCACCGTCACCCTGTCACCGTGCTGCAGCGCCACTGGCTCGTTCTCCTCGCTGTCCTTCGGGGGGACCAGCTCTTTGGGCGGGAAGCCATAGCGGATGCACTGCTGCGCCGGCGGGACGCCAAACTGGTTGGCGATGCTCCTCTGCAGCTCTGAGAAGGTGGTGTGGGCCTGCAGGGTCAGCATGGCCTGCCTGCCGTCACTGGTGGTCACACGGATCTTCTTCTCCTTATTGGACGAAGAGGGGGAGGAGGATTTAGTGGGCGTGGCCGGAGCTGAAGAGGAAGACGTTTCCGGTGATCCACCGGGGGAAGACGTCCGGCCGTGGCCCTTCTGCTCCTGCTTCAGCTTGTCAGTCCGTCGCTTCTGAGTGACGAAGGCCTGTTCGCTGATGCTCTGCTGGATGCTGCGCTCCGCTCGGCTCATCGTCAGCTCCTCTTTGTGGAGTGTCTTTGCTTTCTGACCGGTCAGAATGATCTTAGTGGGCGGCTGGGGGTCCGCCGCCTGCTGAGTCTCCGTGGTGTCAGTGAGACGTTGGACATGAGCCCCGTCGATGGACACCGGGTTGTATTCGTCCGGATTCTTCTTGGCGGTGTGATGCAGGATGGTGTTGACTACTTTCTGCACCAGGATCTCGCTGCCAAACTCCCCCGGGAAGTGCTTGGTGACCAGCTTCATGGCCACGTCGTACACGTTGCTGTTCAAAGCTGGGTCAGTCTCATACTGGAACCAGTACACAGTCTCTCTCACCACCCGACCCCCCCACTCCAGCGTGATGGGAAAGGCCTCTGGGAGGTTGTCGTACTCCTTCCCCTCCCAGAAATGCTTGAAGCCACACCCACACTTCCCACCCTGGGAGCGAGTGTTGGTTCTGTCCCCATCCAGGTAAACCACCGACCCACTGCCGTGGATGTGGCGCACCGATGTGCCGTGACACCAGTTGCAGGTGTTGAGGGAGCTCAGTTTATAATCTGGGATGAGGACGTCTCTCTGGGGGTCATATGAGCAGACCACGTTGTTGAGGGGGAAGCTGTAGTTCTTGTCCGGTCGCAGTTGGCCATGAGTGGATTTGGCCAAGTTGTAGAGCTTCCCACCAGGAACCAACCACTCCGGTGGGACATGGAGCTCAGAGAGGGCACCGCAGGTCAGGCAGCGGTGCAGTCGGTTCTCCATCACTGACTTCTTTGCTGCCTCTGTCACCTCCTCGGGCTGGATTCCAATCACACCGGTCCGTCTGTAAACATACTGGTGCACATCTGCCACCAGCGACGGGTGGATGCTGTGCTTCTCCATGAACACTTCCTCCATGGCGTTGACCAGCCGCATCAGATATTTATCCTGCAAGCTGCGGTCGCCGCCAATCACACAGCTCCCATCTGGCTCCAGCTTGATGTACTTCCTGATGAGCTCCTGAGGGACGCCCCAGGCCTTCGGCAGCAGGCGAGCCGGCAGCTTGGGCAACACAGTGTTCTTGATTCCCACCAGAGGGATGTAGTGGTTCCTGCCGGAGCTGCTCCAGGCGATGCAGATGGGTTTGTTGAGCTTCCCATCTTTCCCCCTGCACTGCTCCTCAGCCACCAGCCCGGGCAGGAAGGTGGCTGAATAATCCCCAGAGCTCCTCATTCCACTCAGGGAGTCCAGCAAGATTATAGGTCGATGGAGGACGTTGGCTAAGCCAAAGATGTGGATGTTGCGTAGTCCAAGCGGCACACCTTCAGGTGGGATGAACAGGGGGTCGCACTCATTGATGATGTCCTCCCACTCTGCAGCATCAATAAAATCTTGAAAGAGGGCTTTATAGCGGTCCAGGTTTTGCTTGAAGTTCTGTTTCAGGTTTTCTCTCAGGGCGTGCCAGAACAGTTCTCGACCCACCAGCGCTCTGGACACAGCATGGACCAGGCAGTGCCCGTCTCCATCTACATGGACTGGGATGAGACATTCTCTGTTGCTGTTGGCTTTCTTGACCTCCTCCAGAGTGTCATGGAGGTATATGAGGCTTCCTGACCTGTCCTTGCCATAGCCCATGGTGGAGACATGGTCCGGCTCAATCAGAAAAGCTCTGTCTCCCAAGAGCGAACAGTCAAACATCTCACCTTGGTTCATGTCCCTCAATAGCTTGGCTTTGCCGGTTTGTTTGTCCATGCCATACCTGGTGAGGACTGGGGACAGCAGCTTGCAGTGGTAATTAGAAAGCCCCATTACTTTCACCAGCTCCGTCCCTTTCTTCGGGGCCCCGGTGACGCCGAGCAGGGCGTTTCGGAGCAGATTGTGAAGCACAACATCTGGATCAGTCACTTCTTCGACATTTAACAGGTTCTTCTGTTCGTGGCGTTGACCACACTCCGTGCACTCGATGCTAATGGAGCCGTAAGCAGGGAAGAATAGCCTCGCCTGACATTTCGGGTCTGGGCAGGTACCAGACAAAATACGCTTGTCTTTTTTCTTTGAGCCCTGCAGCAGCGACATTTCTGATGAAAAAAGATGAAACTGTCGGTCAGCTTCACAAAATCATGATAGTCACACTCCGGCGAGGCTGTCAGACGAGCTTTGACTCTGCTAACGATAGTTATTTGCCAGAATAACACAAGAACAACACGGAAGCGGCTGTTTTTTTCTTTAGCAACTGACCGTTGCTAAACGTAACTACGTAACGACGTAAGATTGTGGGATTTGTAGTTGTACTGTGTAGCTACTTGTCAATAATAAACTTAGAAATCATAATGACTACGTTTAAACCGATTCTTATACAAACTACACTTAAATACGAGAGGAAATCTATTTAATTTAAGACACATCTATTGTTAAATGATTAAAATAAGCAACATTAACATTCAGTTGACTACATTTACCAGAATGCAACACGCTGCAGCGACGTTTGTTGTGTCAGGAAGTCAATAAGGCAGAATCATGGCACTCTGAGCAGAATGGATTGTTTCTCAAAGTATCTCATTAAGTTGGTCCCCAAAATGTATTAAAAGCCTTGTCTGGCTCCAGGTAGTCGTACAGTTTTATGGCGCAGTGTGGTTTGTATGATTACGGGCATAAAATGAGCTGATTTTAAGATCAACGGTACTTTCAACACGTCTAATTCGTTTAGCTAGCAGTCTGGTGGATAGCTAACTGTAACAGAGTGCAGCTAAACCAGAACAGAGTATTCTTACTGTAGTAGAAGCACGGGAAGCACGTGCCAGGTAACCTCTGAACATCCGATGGCTTTAAAAAGAAACGGCAGTTATCGTAGACTGCCTTGACAGCGCTGCTAACGAGCGATTCTATGACGTTAGCCCCCGGTTCATTTGCACAATAAATCACGGCTCAGACTCAAACAAGTCAGAGTTTAGGCTAACTGACGGGTGCAGGTGACAGGCAGAGCATGTTGAGTTTTTGACTGATTGAGTGAAACTGTTCGTGTCTAGACCTGAAGTTTGGAGAGAAAAATACTGTCGCCGAACCCCATTCAGAAATCTAGCAATTTAATGTTGCGTTGCTTACCTGCCAAAACAGACAACAAAGAACATACTAAATGCATTATGTGACCGTTGACGGACGTTTGAGCAACATGTGATATCTGAGCCCCAACTGCCCTTATTTCAATCCGATCTGGGGGAACTATGGTTCACACAGCTGCTTGTGTGATTTAGTTAGAGATGGTTGAGGGAATAATGAGATTGTGTAACTACATTCAGATGAAGACTCAATTTCAGACATGTGGTCTTGAAATGACAGATTTTTGAATGGAGTCTGGTTGAGACATGCGTGCCAAAACCTGAGTAGCTACCTGCATGGGTCTGCAAAGTGATCTATGTTAAGTGTTTATAATGAAATAAAAATAAATTGGGAATTTACCTGAGAGTTCTTATAAACCTTATTCAGAAGGAACTGGCTACATCTCTTTTCTAATGCAAATGCACTAAGTACAACATAAGTTCTTGTAGTATTTGTCACGTCAGTTATATTCATCAGTGCTTTATAAACAACTGATGCAAACTGCCTTAGAGGACAAAATAAAACACATGAATCTGACAATAATACTTAGAATAATAACAATAATGCCATAATATTAGTTATTTTCTGTTTTTTAATCCACTAGATGACACTGTGCGCAAACTAAACGGTAAAAGCATCATCATGTCGTCATGGTGACCATCTTGCACATCGTCTGGATATCCCTGCACTGAGTCTGACTGACCACAGGGTGGTGGTGTTTCTCTCTGATGTTTAATGTCAGCACCAGCAGGAAACAGACCTCCACCAGATGATGAATCCACCACCCAGCTTTGGTGGAGGAGCTGATTTATTGTTTTGACACCATAAAGAGACAAATGTAATGTGACACATGACTCCTGGGGTGAGACAGCCGCAGGATGTCGTTCTTCTGACTGTTACATGATGAAAATGATTAAAGATCAATAAAGATGGCACCTCGTGTTGGGTCTCTGCTGCTTTCTTTGTTAATATGTCATGTTTTTAGTTTTCAATGTACAATACAATCAAACTTTTCAAAGTTACACAGAATAGAACAAACATACCTGAAAATAAGATTATCATAACTGCTCCTTAACTTTGATAAAGGACCTAATTAACAGTCTGCTTTGGTTTGACAGAGTTCCTCAATTCAAAGGAAATTTGAAAAAAAATTGCAGAAAGTATTAAATGAGAAAATGAGCTGCTTTTGTCATGAAATGTTCAATTAACAGAGCTGAAAGCCACTGAAAGAAAAGATTGTCATGGTATATTTGAGCATTATTTACAGGACAGTGTTTGGATGTGACCTCCAAGTGGGCCGTTAGTTCAGCATTGTGTGGGTGGAGGGCTCGGTGGGAAAAAGGCTTCATGACAAACAGAGAAAAGACAAACGACTGCAGAGAGGGAGAGGAGTTGGTGAGTGTGTACAGCAGCTGATATGAATCTGTTCTCAGTGGTTATTAGGACTCATAAAAAGCTGCTGGCAGCCAATCAGCACTTCCTTTCCTGCAGCAGACGGCTGTGTGGCTTTCTGCTCTGCAGCCTCCTCACCGTTAGCTGTGCTTCTTCACATGAATAACACAATGACAGTTACAACCATGGACTCTGGTTAAAGAATCATTCCAGGAACTTGAGTTTGAGTTCAGCGCTCACTGCTCACTGTCTCAGCTTTGATCTGTCAGATTCGTCTGTGAGAGAAACAGCTCAAATCCTCAACTCAGAGCTGAGACGCTGAAATAAAAGCAGATATGTTCAACCTCCTGCAGTCTGCTCTGATCCCACTTTATTACCTCACACTGACTCTGACAGTGAAGAGCAGCTCGCTCTGCTGTTTGTTCATGTGTGGAAACAACAGTGTCATCAGCGTAGAGGTTTACATCCACACCGACACAGTGAGAAAAGGGGGTCAGCACTGAACCTGGTGGCACACCCACACCTACTGACTTGGATATAATAGCTCTGTGTTCATGTGAGCTCATCTTTAATGAGCTTTGTTGTTCTTGTTTAGCTGTTTGCTGATGTTCATGTCTTCCTGCACGTTTGTTCTTACTGCTGTGTGAAAGTATATGGAGAGCTGCTTAGAACCACAGTCAAATGACTTGTAGCTGCCAACATACATGGTCCATGAAGCTGATTCTGTTTCTGCTGATTTGATCTGAAGCCAAACTGAGGTCCATGAAAAAGAAAGTTAATGAAACATGCTGTGATTGTTTACTTTATTGAGAATATTTGAGTGAAAGAATTTGACAAACCCGCCACACTCGGCATCATGTATTAAAAAGAAAGACAAGAAGAGACAAAATAGCACAAACAATAAAATATCCAGCAGGCAGCCAATGATTCAGCTTCATTTTCTATTATTAGAAAAGCCGCAATGAAAAGAGGAAATAAAGCAGAGGATGAAAATAACACTTTACCACAGAATGTACACTCAGTAACTGCAGATATATATGTGTATTCATATTTTAGGATGATAGATGAGATGAAGGGATGAGATTTGATGGCGAGCAGAAAACAGTCAGTCAGCATGTGTGCAGTTGGTGGACGGTCCCTTGTTTCTGAGCATCATCAGCAGAGAGAGTCCACAGCAGTACACCAGACTCTTGACGATCAGCACTGAGTACAGCAGCAGGAGCAGCTTCACCCTGCACTGAGACTGGAAGGACACTGACACTGACACTGACACACACACACACACACACACACACACACACACACACACACACACACACATGCGTCAATCTTCCCAGGTCAGTCTATAGCACCCTCAGAGCCCAAAATGTAGGACAGATGCCCTAAATCTGTACACTCTCAGTGGGATTGGATGTGCTGTTGGACACTGAAATACTGGGATCAGACTGCATGAATCTTGCCTAATTTTGAAACGATTTTGTCTCACCACAAGTGGGACATCTCCTACCACATGTTCCTGAGTGCTGACCAATCAGGTGCTCTCTCCAGAGGGCAGACAGGCAACCATGGCGAGGGGGGAGGACTGTCCTGATTGTTATCAAAATGCAACCCAGTTGATGTATATTAATGACCAAATAGGCCGTAGGTTTACACCACCTCTTGGGTTTGCTTTTCATGTTATAGCGCATCCACGGACGTTTTCTCTTTCGTTTCTTTTCTTGTTTGCTACACAACACCGCAGCATCACACACAACACATCTGATGCCATGATTCACGCCTCCTGCGTGACAACTGAACATCTGTTCTGACAAAAATGGGGAAGAGAGATCATATCTCTCCGATATTAACCACTCTGCACTGGTTCCCTGTAAAATTTAGAATAGAATTTATAATCCTCCTCCTTGTTTACAAAGCCATAAATGGTCAGGCACCATTTTATCTTAAAGAACTCATAGTACTTTTTTACCCCACTAGAACACTACATTCCCAGAATACAAGCTTAGTTATGGTTCCTAAAGTCTCCAAAAGCAGAACAGGAGCCAAAGCATTTGGCTCTCAAGCTCCTCTCCTGTGGAACCATCTTCCAGTCTTTGTCTGGGAGGCACACACCATCTCTACATTTAAGAGTAGACTTAAAACTTTCCTTTCTGATAAATCTTATAGTTCCCATGGATAGTGGCTGAATCTGGATTGTGGATTACAGCTGCGTCTCCTGTCATGGCCCTGCCTGACATCCACTGCAACTGCTACAACTATTATCACATCCACTGTCACTGTTACTGTGATTGCATTTCTGTCTGTCTCTCTCTGTCTGTCTCACTCTCTCTCTCACTCCCTCCCTCTCACCCTACCAGTCAAGGCAGATGTCTGCCCACCCACAGCCTGGTTCTGTTCTGAGGTTTCTGTCTATTAAAAGGAAGTTTTTCCTCGCCACTGTCGGCAAGTGTTTGCTCATGAGGGAATTCTCTGTAGATAAAAGAGCTCAGCCTGTACCAGCTCTATATGGAAAGTGTCCTGAGACAACTTCAGTTGTGATTTAACGTTCTATAAATAAAATTGAATTGAATTGACTTGGTGACCATCGTCAAAGACAAGAATATTGTGCATTCTAATTCAGGATGAGGAAGTGATGAGCAGAAAGTGAACAGACTGATATACAGCCCTTACTGTTGAACACAGTCAGTCAGCCTTCATTACCTTGTTCCAGTGGAGCCTCCGCTGTGCCCCCCTCGTGCTGGACGTAGCAGAGGTATTTATATGAGCTGTTTTCTGTTCTCTGACGGATCAGCAAGATGGCGGCGGTGCGTCCCGACCCTCTGAGCTCCAGCTGCTCCGTCTCAGCAGGGCGCAGCTCCTCCAGAGGACCGTTGTCCTTCCGTCTTTTCCAGGAGAACCGGACCACAGGAGGAAACATGGCTGAGGCCACACACAGCAGGGAGCTCTGGCCCTCCAGGCGGCCTCCGGACGCTGCCGGGTACACGCTCACCACGGGCTTCGCTACGGGCTCATCTGAAGTTTGACGGCAGCAACAAGCAGCACAGACACACATTGACACAGT